>NW_010973231.1:3363290-3478815 GCF_000737465.1 Haliaeetus leucocephalus
CCTCTCTTGGAGGGCGGGGCGGCGCCGCCGCCGCCGCCGCCCCGTGTGGAGAAGAACGGCTCCTCCCGCCCTCATGGGGGACTCGGTGTTCAGCGAGAAGCCGGCGCTGCGCTACGCGGTGAGTGGTGGGGCGGGAAGGGGCTCCGCGGGGCTGCCGGGGGACGGGGGGCTCGGCCGGTGGGGCCGTGAGGGACGGTGCCGCCCACGCGTGCGTGGGGGTGCGTTCGCCTGGAGAGTAACGTGAAAACGTTTAAAAACCGTGACTAAAAGAAGAGGGCGGTGGGGTGGCAGCCGCGGGGAAGCCGGCGGTGCAGCCTCTCGCCGTGAGGCAGCGTGGAGGGGGGGGAAGCAGCAGGGCGAGCTCGGGCAGGGAGCCGCTCGGGGGGTCCCGAGAGCCTCGTCCGGCGCGTTCGTCCCGCTCGTCGCGGGCGGAGCGAGGGGACGAAGCCCCGGGACCAGCGGGGGCTCTCGGGCGCCGGTCCCGGCCCCCCTCCCCGCTGCTGGTTCAGATGGTAACACCGGCTTTTAGTGTTTCCCTCGCAAGGGGTTGTGCCGTTGAGAAGCCGCTTCCTTTCCACCGGCCTTATTAGGAGCATTTGCTCGGTTGCTCGGGCAGAAAAAAAAAAAAAAAAAAAAGAAAAAAGCCGCGTAAAACCAGCCAGCTGCCTCTTCTCCTGAAGTCATAAATAAATGCTAGCACGAGGAATAGCATGCGAGGTCTGACGCTGCTCTCGTTTACGCTCGTGTAAATAATGGATAGTTTTATTGCTGTTGATGAAGTTATGTGGGGACTGTCAGTCAGAGCAGGCTGGCTTCCCTGGTCCTGGTGAGCGCGGCTGCTGGCGCTGCCAGGGTGGGTTGGGAAGGGTATCATCACTCAGGGGTACGCTGCGATGCGCTTTTCTCACCCGGTTCACTTCGATTCCTTCAGTACTGGCCATTAAACTACGTTTCTTTTCATGCTTATTTTTGAAATCTTATGTGAGCAGTTCAGAGTAGAAGAGGTTGTTTGGATTTTTTAATTTTTTCTTGAGGGGGGTAATGTCTGTCTTTGTAAATACTCTTATAACCACTCAACTGTAGATATTGGTGCATTCACCTACTGTAATAAGTACTACAGCTGTTAGAGGTAATGGCATGTTGGCTAAAATAGTTATATAGAAGCAAGTACATTTTATATCATGCATGAGTAGTGATAGTGATTTCACCGGGAAACTAGTTATCATGCATCAAATGAATTGGAGCCTCTTTTAATAGGATAAGTGCCCCGTTCATATTTAAATACATAGGAGAGACCAGTGATAGTCACATCACATGCTAGCTCCATGAAACTTTTATTACTTCCTGTGATTGTGCTTGTCAGTCTACCATTAACTACTAGTTACAAACACGTTATTGTTTCTGTCAATTGGGTATCAGTCCATTTTCTTGCCCCCAGCCAGCAGCAGATAGTGCATTAAGTTCAGGTCAGCAGGCATGCAAAGGAAAACACAAGGATGGCCAGCCATCGCGGATGACCATTACCACTGTTGGAAAACCACCGCTCTTTGATTGCGGTGTATTGCAGCGAAGGGGAAACTGTGCACCTGAGAATAATACTTTAAAATACTTTTACTTTTTCAAGATATATTTCAATAATAAGGTAACAATACATAGATACATCTAGGAGGTAAGTGATTTTTTTTTTTTTTTGCAGGCGATGTTACTGGTTTGTTTGGAGAATATGGATCTGGATGCTGTGTATTATCCGTGCATATGCTTAATGTGAAGTCTATGAATAGCCTAATTGAAAACAAATGCTTGTTGACCTGAAGATAAGCTAAGACTTCAGAGCTTTGTTGGATTGAGGCCTTAGTAATTACTGCTTAAATGTAACTTAGTACCATTCTCAGTAACTTTGAATAATTGCATGGTGTAAATACAAATCAAGTCCTTGGATTGTATTGGTAACTGTGAAATAAAAAAATATACAGTGTTATAGTATTTAATAGCAATTAATTTATTGGCAGAAGAAATTATAGTGATTTCTGAGGTGGGCTTTTCTTCTGCTTTTCAGGACTGATAATTAAAGTTTCATGATTTTCATAAAAGTGCATAAGGAAGGATCTGCATTAGCACCTTGGTTCAGACCAGCAGTGTGCTTTTGAAGGGAATCTCCAGTCTTCCCCTCTCATGTGCCTTGGTACATGTCTCGGGGCAGTCCTAGAGCTTGGGAAACAGTGTTTGTTCGGGTGATACTGAATTGGGGGATGTGCTGCTGGTGCTGCCCAGTGCCTGGAGGGTATTTGAGCCTCAGTTCCAAGCTAGAGTCAGCTTGAGTGTAAACTTCTGAAATGCACATGGTTTGGACATTGGGTCCTCTATACCAGCTCCTTCGCTCTGCAGTGTGCTACTGCCATGCAACATGATAATGTAGCCATAAATAACAGGGATGCCATTGCGAGTCTGAAGCTTCGTAGTGTATTTGCAAGCATAGCTTATACAAACAAAGACTTAATAATGTAAGACTCTAACATCTGTGGGGATGGTCACATTAACCTATAGCGCGTTTGATCTGGCATGTATTAAGTGTGAGTAGGATGACTGATAATTACATCGCAGTTACCCTTTGAACTCAGCATTGGTGTTGACTCACCAAAAAGGTCCAGTAGGCAAAAAAAAAAAAAAGGGGGGGGGGGGGAAGAGGGTTACACTTGCACTGAGTCACAGAAATGAACTTTTTTTCCTCCTAACATCTTTTCACCAGCCCAGAGACCTCTTTTCCCTTTTTGATATTTATATCTATATAGTATTTTTATGAAAACTTGTAGAAAGTTAAATAATATCTCATTCTCACTGTATGTTGTCTGGCCAGGCTGTACCCTTTAATTTTTAGACATAGGTTAGTTTTACCTGCCCACTAATCATCTGGCTGAATTCACTCTGATTTACAAGTTATTTTTGGTATTGTGGCATTTATAACTGATACCAAGATCTCCAAACGTTCCAGGAACATTTTTCAAATGAATTCATTAAGAGGGATGGTCTCCTTCCTGACCGAGGATTTCTTCCTGTTGGTTCCTACATTCATGTGGTTTGGCTTTTTTTTTTTTTTTAACTTTAGCAGCAGTTACAGGGGAATTAAAAGGTGCTCCATGTATTTTGTCTAAAACACCAGAAAGCAATATTGTACTTACTTTAAGAGATCCATTGGTAACTTGAAATGTAGTTTTTTAACCATGTAAAGAAAAAATTTTTTATTTATGTGACTCAGAATAGCCTTGGGTGTTGCCCAACCAAGCAGCCCCTCAGTGGTCCAAAGCAAGGAAGCTTTGTTCTTCTTCAAGGAAGCGTGAAGTATGATCTGGTTTGGATATAGCTGTTTTAATCTTGGTGTAGCATCTTTAATCTTGTTTTGTCTTGAAACATTTACCAGAAGGGATTTCCCTGAAGGGAAAGGATGTTTGCCCTGATGAGGAAACTGTGGCTGTCTTTAACCAGGGAATATGAGCAAATGGGGAAGAGCTGGGATTTGGAAGTGGCTGCCATGACCTATGGGGTACTGCAGGGGATTAATCTGAAGAGAAGATGCGAGACTCTCCCTTGGGGCTAAAAACCGGGAGTTCTGGCAGCTGGAGCCAAGGGGATGTGTGGGGCCCTGGAGGACGCAACTATGAGTTGGTTTAAGCCTCTGAATCTATCGCTGATAATGAGGTTGCTTCCAATTCAGATGTCAAAGAGTATTTTGGGAGAAGAAGGGTTTTTCCTTGCCTCCAGCAGTATTTGGGGCATTGTCTTATCTTGTGTGTTGGCTCAGCCTGCTCCCAGCTGACCCTTTGCTGGTGCGGTGGGCGGACTTGCTGCTTGCTCTTACCGTCTTAAATACGTCAGTCTGTGTGGAAGGATGGAGGAAGCAAAAGAAACAGTTTGCAAGGGAAGCTATAACACTAGTGAACTGCAGAATGCCTTCTGGAGTGCAGAGGGAATTAAAAAGAGGATAACAGACATTTTCCTCCAACATTCTAGTTGTAGTAGTGCTAGTTGTTACTGTAACAATTAGATTACAGAATAGTTCAAAGCGGAATAGTGAGATTGGTGGTGACACTGTAAAACTGTAAGCCAGAACTGTAAAAATGTCCTGGTGAGGAGGACCCAAGCACTGACATCCTCCTGTGGGCTTGCTTGCGTTTTGCAAGAATCCACTTTTAAGGAGAGTTGCTTGCCTTTCTGATTTCAAGACACGTTGCCTGATGACTTGAGCCTTCAGCCACTTACGCATGGATTTTTAGCAACAAAATTCTGTGCTGCAAGCAGACCACATTTACTACCGTGTTTGTAGTAAATCCTACAAGTAATTTATCTTGCAGGACTAGTAAGTGTGCTGCCTTCACCTAAACCATTTATCTGGTTTCTCTCTCTTCCCAATGGGCTCGCCAGCAAGAAGCAGTGCAGGAGCAGACCAGACCAGACCGGTGCATATCCCGATCAACTGTAACGTATGTTTGCAGTCAGGTTTGGTGAGGCGGAGGGCAGGCTGTGGGATTCAGGTAGTGCTCAGCATGAGAATAAGTTCTTGCCCACCAGGCTCTAAAACTTAAACGTCTTTGCTCCACAGGAGGTAGCTGCTTATTTTCTTGTATTCTGAGTACTCAAAGGCAGAGTTAACTCATTCAGAAAGATTAAATCGCTCTGTAGGTGTTGTTTTCAGATTAGGAAATTGTGAAGAAAACTTCCAACTTGATCAGATAAGCAAGGTACAGAAGAGGCAATTAGCGGCAGAGGAGTGGTTAAATGTCAAATTTCTGGCATCTGACTCTTGGATTTTGTTCATCAGGGGCTTATGCTGACCTCACGCATGTTGGATGTCTTGCTGGAGGACTATGATTTCCGATGGCTGTTGAGCCCAATCCTTCATTCTTCATTTGGGTGAAATTCCTAGTGACAGTGATGATTCATGCTTATACTTCTGCAACATTTGAAAGTGCTTTTATAGCTAATCTCTAAAGAGCATATATAAATATAGGAAACGAGCACTCTTTGTCGCTCAATAGTGAACACCAAGGCCAAGCTTTGATTGGGATTGATGGAATCTGAAGTGAGTCCAGCCAGCTTTTATCCGCTGTGCGAAGCGGCTGGGAGTTAGCGCCGAAGAGCTGGGATGGGGGGAAGACAGGAAGCAAAGAGCTCTTTTGTGTGTCGCAGGCTTTTTAAAAGTTGCAGAAAGTAGATTTCAGTTCAGATCAGGTCATCATTTGTCAGAGAGCTTCAACTCTGGATGTATTCCTGGGGCTCTCTACAGACACATGGATATGAATGTCCTTCCTCTCGTGTGTGCAGGAGAGAAGATGGGCGCGGATTCAGGCTGAGTTTGGCAGGGCTTGCTAGGTCAGATGCAGAGCCACACCGAGGTGGTCGTATTAGTCTGCCCCCAGGTTTGGGCCAGGACTAGAGGTGCCCTAAAGTGTGGAGAAAGTGGCCATCCCGTGTATAGACAGCAGGAGGTAAAGCTTCCCTTTCATTTGATTTCTCTGCCTGTCTTTACATAGTATAATCTATCACTGCAGCGCAGTTAACAGTTCTTGTAATAGTACTTACAAAGATGCTGTTTAATAAAACTCCTTGTGAGTGGAGCTTCAGGGGTTTTATTCGAAGAGGCACACAATCATTTGGCTTTGATGTGGTGGTATGCTTCCCTGGTACAATTTACGCTGACTGTGCTTCTCCAAGAGGAGATTTCATCAAGGAGCAATAGTCCTTCGTAAAGCTGCTGGATGGATGAGGTTTTAGGCTCACGATACTGAGCAAGTCTGCCTGAGCAGCAAGGTCATGCACGGCTAAAAGGAGCAACCTGTGCCTGGAAGGAAGGTTAGCCATGCAGATGAAGTCCAAAATGAGAACTGAGGATTTCAGTCTCTGTCATGTCCTTTTTTGGTGATTTTTGAGCAAGGCTCTTCTCTGGTCCTTTTTTATTATTTATTTTTCAGCAGAAATACTTATCTTCCTAAAAGAATTGGCATGTGGAAACACATGTTAACTTTTAGAAGTTGTTCAGATGTGAAGGTGGTGTGATACAGAGCTACCTTGAAGTAAAAATATTGGTCTCCATGTGGTCGATACTCCCCTCACAGGCTTATGGTTTGTATTTCAGTTCTGTTTCCCAGAACCTTCTTGAAATTTGCAGGTGTATTTTTAAATTTCTTTCAGCCTGAAGAGTGAAGCCACATAAATGGAAGATGATTGAGGTCACAGATGTATTTAGATAGTTGGTTCTCCTTTTATTTATCTTCAGTTGCTAATCAGTTACCTTTTATGCCTGAGTGTCTGCGAAGTACTGTGAAGGAGGAGGCTACTTGGTTGAGACATTTGTTTCTACTGACTTAAAAATAGTAAAGTAGTTTTGCTGGCCACAGCTCTTCAAAATTTCATTTATTTAGAATTTAAATTTTAAATAAAAATGATACTTAAGAAAAAAAAATCTGTTTTACATGTCATACTTTTAGAGTCTTTTGAACACCTTTGAACTTCTTTCATTTGTCTGCTAAGTACCTCTGTCATTCACTGACTAGTATACCTGTGCAAGGGCTATTTGCTGCTCTTGTTCTAATGGAATACCTGTACCTGCAGCAGAAATACAGCTGAACTCTCAGTGGCTTGGAAAAGATGTACTCAAGAGTTCAAATTTCACACTATTCCTGCCTTTCCACGACATTTGAGAATATAAAAAGCCATTTCACTCCATGCAGTGAAATTGGCTTTTTCTTGTCTAGGGAATAAAGGAGGTGTGCGTGCATTGTACTGCCTACAAAAAGAATCTGACAACCTTTCTGTAGCAAGCCTTGGCTGAGGAATCCACATGGTTCACACCGAGTTTCTCTAAAAGGGTGTCAAATCTTAATGCTCCCTTGGGAGGTACCTCGGTCTTAACAGGCATGGCTGACTCAAAAAGAAAAATAAGTAGTGTTTTTCTTTCTAATGATTACTATCTAAGTGTTATCGACAGTGCACAGTTAAAAGGATTTCCTGAATATATCCTCTACTAAATCAAAAACTGTTAGGAGTTGCTAATGGCGGAATTGAGTATTACAACAGTACTTAAATAGATGGTAGTAGTGTTAAGTTGCTAAGGGCAACATAAGTAAAGTCAGGGTTTGTTCAGCTAGGGTGCCCTCAGGTATGCAGGAAGAGTAAGTGCTGATCGTAACTACCTGTAAGATAGTCTGCTGTTATTTCGTACTTGGATGCTTTACATTTTTGAAGCAGGTGAATGAATCTTTGGAAATGATACTGGAAGCTGTTTGCTATTTCATCATACAATTGGATTGTTTACTTTTAAATAACATCTTATATTTTTGTGCATTACTTTATCTGAATCTGATTATCAGTCACCTTTGCTATGCTGCCATGAGGGTAGATGATCCTATGATTTTATGACTGCTACTATGCTGTGTAATTCCACTAGGTTAGAGCCAGTCTTCACGGTTTTTGTTTGCTGTAGATGATAAGATTTTTTTTTTTTTTTTTTAAATCAAGCATCTTGGATGGCTAAGTATGTCTATAGATACCTGGTGTGTGGCACCCAAACTACAAACTAGTGTTTGTATCTCCTGAAACTTGCAGTTATTTTCTTTCTGTATTGATAAGGTTGTAATATTTGCAAAGTTTTACATATTTAGAAAGTTGATTGCATTGTCTGGGTCATCAGATTTGATTTAGAGCCCTAAATTAGGTGGTGTTTAATGTTGATTATTTTCTCCTTTTGCCCGTTAGTTTGTAAAAGCTCCTGTTATGCTCATCTATACGTGACTTGGCGTATGGATTCAGTATCCTTGCAGGCTGAAATTCTTATTTGAGTAGATTACTGTATTTTTTCCAGTCTGGTCCTATTAATAAATATCCCGAGGCTTGCAAAGTGCTTTGTTGTTTGAACACAAGCTGTGGAAAAGAAGCTGAAGATCATCCTTTGATAGATGGATATTAAGCTTGCTTAAAAACTTGGAAATGTATTTATACTTTCCAGGTGGGGTCTTGAATGAGCATAGTATATAGTGCTATCTGTATGAAAACCAAACCAAACCCATAAACAAATTGCGTGGGAAGAAAACCATAGGTACTTGCAGCCTGGTCCTGTTCTTGCTGAAATATGTCCCGGCTCTTGAAACAGATGTTGAGTCCAGCTTTGTGCAGAGGCCGCACCCTCTGTTTCCCTTGGCAAAGTGTCTCGCATTCCAGCGACCCTCTGGGCAAAACATCCTTTAATTGGTACTGTGGCCCTAAATGTTTCCTTTTTTCCTCTGTGGTAAATTGTTCGTGTCCTATATCATTGTAGGCTGTCATTAATATTTACATACTGTGATTCTGTACCCCTTTAATGTCACCTTTTGTAGCTGCACATACTGAAAGTAGGAAATATTCCCCATTTCTATGAAAGTTAGCTTAAATAAAAGCGAGTGATTTATTTTAGTGCAGAGTATGATACTGAGGAACTTGTGGCAGAACATTGGAGATTTTGTTGGTTTGCAAGCAGAGATCTCTATGAGTAACTGGGGAACTCCCTGATTAGCCGGTTGCTTCCTCTCCCAGATAACCGCTTCTGTGGTCTTTCCTTGTGAGTGCTTTCGTACTCGAGTTCATAGCCTGTTCCAGCATCTGAGCACATCTGGACAAATGGTAGAAGCAGGTGGTAGGAGAGAAGGAGCATGACTTGGCGTTTTGCTGGAGGGTGGATACCTTTCAGAGTTGCAGCTGCTGAATCTCTTGCTTCCTGTGCTTTCTGCAGTGTCTTGCAAATGTAGGGGTAGGAGAAACAAAGCCCCCGGTCATTGCAACCCAGGAGAAGTAAAACGTGAACCTCAGGAGCTGCCCCTCCAGGGAGGGATGAGAGATGTTCAGGTGTTGAGAAGATTTACCTATCTCGATGACGTATTTTCACTGGAGTTATGTCTGGCATACACCTGCATAGCTCTCAGCATCATTTTGGTGGCAGGCAGGGCATCTTAACACTTCCGCTCAGCTCAGGAATAGGAGATGACCCTTTTTAGTAGGGAGCTGCTGACCCTATGTCCTCGTAACCTCAGAGTTGAATTGCTGTGGTGCTGCAGGCCTGGGATGACTGTTGGAGGAACCCCGGAGACTGCTGCTGGTGGAGATGCAGCACCATGTAACAGCTGAGCATTGCATCCCTTGCTTCTGCTTCCATGTGATCTACAAAAAGCCTAAACCATCCAGGAGCAAATGGCAAAAGATTTCACCTACTCCCATGCAATGTCACGCAAGGCCATGAGTCAGTCCTATTCTCAGCATGTCCTGGCAGTTCTGGGTTTAAAGCCACTGGGTTTTCCAGAGGCAGTTCATAGTCCTTCTTCAGCAGAAGAAATGAACTCCTGCTCAGTTTGTTGAGCTTTGGGGCACACAGTTTTTTCTTTCAGGCGGGGATTTTGCTGGTGCATCATTCTGGCAGGTAGCTGGTTCTGGGCTGCTTTCTTTTCATGTGGCTGGGTGAGCCTGCAGTTGATGTTCTGGCTGCAAGAAATGAAGTTGCTAGGGATGAGCTTTGTTTTCAGAGTTAGTGAGGAGCATCAATATGAATTCCTCTATAAATATTTATGGCCTTTTTTCTTTTTTTTGCATGTCCTTGTCCTGAAATGTATTCAAGAGGTCTGATTTAGATTGACATAAATCTGAAATCCAGTCTAAGGCCACAGGAAAATACAATAATTAAATGCAGAGTTGAAAAATTTATTGCCCCCTTACCTATCTTCTTCCAGAATGCACTGCATTTTAGTCAGGATTTTCCATGCATGACTGCACAGCCCGTGTGAAGCAATGTCAAATTCTGTATTTATGGGAATTAAAGATGATAAAAATGTTGCAACAGGTCAGAGTTAATTTCGGTCAGAATAACAGAGGAGAAAAAGGGCAGAAAAGAGCTGTCCTGTGCAGGACTGTGCAGTCCTTCTCCGTAATTGTACATTACTCTGTCAAATGTTTTTGTTACTAAATTTAACAAGGAGAGTGTGAGTTGCTTACATTTATGTACAGAAAAGATGCTGTTGTCCTTTCTGATTGCTGACTGGGTGATGATTTACCTTCTGGCTAACGGTTTTGGGGGGAGGAATTCTCCCTGCTGTGAGTTCTTTAATGGAGAATAGTTGTCCCAGTACAGGTGGGCATCAGAAGTGGTCCTTGCAATTTGTTAATTATCTGATAGTGCTGTTGTCTTTGAAAGCATTCCTTGATATGAGAAATTTGTGAGTCTCCATTTATTGAGTCTTTTTGCATGAATTTGGAGAATTTGTTTGTTGTCAGTGATGCTGAACAGAATCATATATTTTACTTCTGGAGAGGTTACGTAATGGCTGTAGAGTATTTAAATCCTTCAGTACTGGAACAGCATTTCTGGCTGTAAATTAAAGTTGTCATAGTGTGCCTACTAGACTGTAAATTAGACTGAACTGGATTCAACATTGTGGCCCTTGCTGCAGTGGGATGAATTTGGGGGTTCCCATACTGTGTGTCACACCATTTTGTATCACTTTTCATCTATGCATTTCCATCATCCATTTAAAGTCATTTAATTCTGTATTTGCATTGGTGCAGGCTTTCTAAAACCCAGGTAAGCAAGACCTATTTTTGTGCCTTTAAATATGCCATAGTGGCATTCAGACATCTTCTGTGAAGTGGTAGGAAAAAATGGCACTTAGGATTCTCAAATTTATTGTCTTTCAATGACTTTTAGGTCTGCAGAGCTGAATTTGAAAAGATGCCTTTGCTAGGAGCCAGTCCTGTACATTTAGCCAGCTGAAACCTTGGGCTGTGTTGTTTGGGTTTTTTTTCTTTCTCATGGTGTTGCCAATACAAAATACCCAGTAATTGTTACTGTGCAGCAAAACTCTTTTAATGCTGTTGCAGCGAATTTTCTCTCTGCAGGGCTGAAAAAGGTGAAGGGCAGTATTTCTGCCCCTAGAGTAAATGGAGAATAACTGCACATGGAGAGCACATCATCTGATGAGTAGCAAGCTTCTGGGTTTTTTTTTTTGGCAAGAAATATTACTGCCAGGAAACCCTTACAGTTACTATCTATGAGTATAACTATGGTACCTGTTACCTTAACTTGCATGTAACATTAAGCAGAGTTTACTGATATCTTACTTTTGGCTTATTTTATACCAGTTGTTTAAATCACTTGCTCTTTATGTAGAATTCATGCCTGAAAAAGGAATTGCAACTGAAGAAACATCATTGAATTCCTTTCCTTTAGTAACGTGTTCCTGAGGATGTTTTTTTGTTTATTGCTTTTTTAAAAGTTCTCTTAAATCCTGTCTCTTGCAAGAAAGTGAGAAAATGAACCATTGTGAAATACAGATGGTCTGTAGGTCATCCACAACAATTTCATAAAAACTGTGCAGAGCACACTATCAGCCCAACTGATGCTGTATTGTTTCTGGTGGAATATTTACACTTTTTAATCAGTTTTCTAGTCTTCACTACATCTTTGGTGTTAAAATAAATATAATGCAATTGGCTGTTGATAATTATTTACTTTAATGTGTGAGGTTTTGCAACTTAGAATGTCCCTTTCACTGAAAGTCACAGGACATAGCAGGGTTTCATATTTAATTTGGTAATACACATTCTCCAAGATAGGCTTGTTAGAACTGAGGTCTTCATGTGGTTCATTGGATTGTCTGTGTTAGTCTTGTGCGTTTGAGATGCTTGTAGGTTTGATCTCTTATCTAACACTGTTCCTCTCTTAAGGGCACTAGGCCAGGCTAGGTGAAGGTTTCCTTTTACTTGGATGAATGTTTTGCTTACAGTATATCTTACAAGTGCTCTGTCTGAAGTTTTCTGAAATGCTGCAACTTTGCTGCCACTGAGGTCTGGAGTAAAACAAAATTTATCTTCACTGAAAGCAGATTTCAGTCATTGCTTCTGACATGGCTGCTTGACAAGGGTGAGGATGGTTTCGGTATTCTCAGAATTACTTACGTGGTCTTTGTTTAAAATAAGTTTTTATCCATTTTCTCTTTCCATTTCCATTTATATATGGCCTCTCTTCTGCTGCATCATTCTGAGTGTACAGCTCCATGCACTCCCTTCTGCCCCCAGCACAAAAAAAAATAATCTTATGTGGTATCTCTTTCTTCCATGCAGGCATCTGAATCATTTGTTAGAAATTATTAGATTAACTTATGTCTCTGAGGTTTGTTTTAGATTCTGTGGAAGCTCAGGGGATTTTTGAATCTGGTGGGGTTTTTGTTGGTTGGTTTGTTTTGGTAAGTAGTTCAGCCAATAACATATAATGAAAACTCATTGTGGAATAATCGGTTGTTTTCCTTCCCTAAAGTGCCTTGTGTACGGTTGTTATGTCCTATATAATTATTACAGTTGAAAACGTGGTATTTTCTCAAACACCTTTTATCAGTATTTTTAGTTCTCAGGAATTCAGTAATTCTCCTGTGATCAGAAGAAAGTTGAGTCCTATTTCTGTTCCTGATTTCATTAAAACAGCATGTCCTATAAATTTCCTTTAAAATCGTGGACAATTGTACTGCAAAACTTTGGAGTTCTTTGTGTGAACTGATACAGTGGTATATTCTGTACTAGGGAGACTAGCATTAAAAATATGTGTTTCTTGCTTTAAAAGGCAAATCACAAACATTTATTTTCTCTTTGGCAATCAGCACACAGGTGGAGTTGAACATTTGAAAGCAAACTGTTGACTGAAACATATCTTGTAATCTTAGAGCTATTTTGGTTAACTACAAATCGGAAACAGAGTGTACCCTGTTTGAGCAACCATGCCAGATCCTTAGGGTAACCTTTATGTTGCCCCTTCTCTTTTTTGAGCATGTCGGTTCCACAGTTTTTAACAAAATCAGATTTATAAACTGATAGGAGCAGAGCTTGTACGTAGCTTGTTCTGTAAAGTGTTTAATGCATCTTGGCGCATTCAGAGGTAATAGCGTTGGGAGTGTGTACATATGTCCTTGGTTTTTGCAAATAACTTTGTTATGTTCTTGGTGATTCATCTTGCTATTTTCTGGCATGATACTCCCTACCCCCACCCCCAACTAGTGGTAATACTATTCAGTTTTCTGTTAACTAGGTAGAATTGATACTTATCTGTTAAGGATGCAAAACCAAGTGGGAAAAGAGGAGGTCGCATTTATTCTGGGCTAAGTATCTGCAGTAAATGGAGTTACCATGAGGAATTTCTGTGTCTTGCTATTCATATTCTTTGATTCTGCTTGAACGGGCCTCTAGCTATCTTTGTGGATCCATTTTAAAGCAAGCTTGAATGCAGCTTAAACAGGGTGACTGGAGCAAGGCAACAATAAATACTCTGACTCATCACAGTGCATATTTAGGTGTTTAGACAGATACTTAACTCTAAGTGCAGTTTCTCAATCTGGCTCCAAATAAGCAGATAAAGAAACAGACCTTTTTGATTGCATTGATCAGGCAAATGAGGTTGCTTTTACATGAGCTTTCTTTCAGTCTCCTCAGGGGTTCTCTGCTTGTAGCAGAAGTGGGAAAACTAATGGCTGCGTATTTCCTATAGCCCATTATCGTTACGTCTTATGGTGAAGTTCCTTTGCATTTGGGATTGTCCTTTCTGTCTGTGTTGTGCTGCATGCAGTTCAGATGGTGCCATCCCAGTGAGTGGTGCTTTCAGCCTCGATGATGGGTATATCAGCAAATCTAGTGAAGACTGAAGGTCAGGACTATTCTGCCCTACTGCATTGACCTGCTCTGAGCTACAGGCGCGTTCTCGTTTGTTTCAAACAGGGGAAGTAACATGGTGTTTGGGTGGGCACCCTAGATGCGGTCTTACTGATGGTTTAGCTGGGTGTCTTCTTGAGCTCCGTCCTGCCCGTAGCAGCCAGTTGCTGCAAGACCTCCACCTCTTCAGCCAGTGTGTGCCAGTGTTTGATGCATGCTCTGAGCGAGTGTAACGCTTTAAAACAGTCCCTTGTATAGAAACTGTGCTGATGCTCAAAAAGGGGCTGAAAAAACCCTATCCTCTTGTGTTTGGTGAATCCTGAGTCTTTTCAACTAATTACCAATGGCTTGGTTTTTCATTAGTGCTGGTGGCTGTTAGCTCCCAAAGACTTCAGCTGCAGCTTTGTTTGCTCAACACCACTGAAGAGCAACACTCAGAGATTGAGTTATACATTCATATACATCTTTCTGGCTTATAAACAACCCTGCTGAGACATCCATGTAAGTGAAGGCCAAGCCAGGACATGACCTACCTTCCCTCCATGTTAGTGAGGAGCAATGCTCAAAAGATGTTTCCTTAGGAAAAGAGAGCCTTGCAATCACAAGTGTGACTGATTCGTATCGTTCTCTTGAGTATATGTATCACAATGTATTAGTTACACATCTGTGTGCTTTTTAATGCTATGTTTGTATGTACTGTTCTTTTATTTCTTCTCTGCTGGAAGTATTTCACTTGAGGTTATCCGCAGGATTACCCAATCACCACATTATGATGGGTCTTTAACAAATGTTGTCGGCATTGGCACCACACAAGACAGCGAGCAAGGCTTGCTGGTTGGCCTCTTGAGGGTGTGACAGAAAACTCTTTCTCTTGCTAGAAGATGCTTAAGTTACCTTGCCGAGATCAAGTTCAGTTACCTGTTTTGAAATGTTTTCTTCATGAGTACAGGCATTTCTTGTATCTTGTGAAAAAGGGCAGCGTGCCATGCACTGATGTAAGGCTAGATTTGTTGGCGTAATACCTAATTGTGACTACGGACTGTTGTGGTATTTTCAGGGTTGGTGTTAGTGAGACCTCACCTGTGAGTTTTGGACAATTATTTATCAGAAATCCTTTTCCTTAAAACCACTCTTTTTTCAGTGGCAGCTTCTGTCTTTCCACAAAAATAATTTCAAATAAGAAGAAGGAAGAAAAAAAGAAAGTTGCAGTTTCAACAGCCGCAGAAGTAATTGCATTAGTTCTGGGAATGAAAAATATACCAACTTGGAGAAAAATTTAAGCACCAAGATATATGTATTGGTAAAGCATAGGTGAACTTACAGTAATAACATTGATGAGCTTGACTTTTACTCACAGCTGTGCTTACAGAAGGGTGCCTCTTTTGCAGCACCTAGGCTGGATCTGATGCATAAAAACAACTTATCCAGAAGTTTTTCAGGTCGTATGATAGTTTTGACAGCCTGCTTTCTGTTGCTGCCTTTTGATGCTTTTGTACCTCTTCCCTACTTCAGGATCAAAACTGTGTCGACTGTTTGACCTTGTGCTGGGGAGAGTCTGTGATGATCCTACAGGCCACCTCTTAGTCCCGTTTTTTTTATATTTGTGTCAGGAGTGTTTGGTAGTTTCCTGGCTCACTCACACTTCCCATAGGTTTATACCCTCTTAAATGTATTTAAATTACTTCCTAAATGACCTCTGAAACAGATGCTTCTAGTCTTAATAAATCTATGTAGGTGTAACGTGAGCACCAAGGAAAACTTTACAATGGAAAAAAAAAAACGAAAAAGAACAGTTTTTCTTGAGCTGCTTTAAATATCCGCATGCCCCCCATTGCTTTGGTACGCATCTTCCTCCCATTTGTAGTAGGCTTAGATTGTTTTTAGCACTTGCACTTTACTCTATTTCCTGGAGACTGATGCGATTTAGCACTGCAGAGGGACCAGAGGAAATGATCTCTTGACTGAGTCTATTAATTATTGTTCCCCTGAGAATCTGTTCCTTCTTCAGAAAGAATCGCAATAGCAAACAGAAAAAACACTCTGGAAACAAATTGGTGCAATTATTACTCGTGTGTTTGGCAAATTAGGGAACTGATCCTTTTCCTCAAGGTTTCAAAGAAGCATATTCGTTGTGTTTTGATGTAACCTTTTATAAGAAAATCAGTCTTTGAGCCTGTAATTCTTCATACTTGCTTGAAGCTTGAGAGTGATTTCTTTGGAAGGAAAATATTTGGCAAGTTTAGCAAAATTCCTCTTGGCCAATATCTAGGAATGTAAGACACGGGGGACCTCCTGGGCGGTGGATCCCTGCCCCTTTCTGTTGCACACAGCTACGTGTAATCCCTTACATAAACACAGCAGGCTCTGTGTCTCAGAAGTAGTTTTTTTTTTCGGTTCACTCCTTCAGCTGAAGGGCTCTTCCAGAGCTCTGTGACTGATAGTCATCTTTTCATATTGGCCTAAATTTATTCTTGGGGCAACGTGAGCTTTTTAGCTTAAACTGCACTTTTGCTGCCTTGGTATTTATCCAAGTTTTTCCCCCTTCGTTTTGTTTTGGCTGAGGAAGGGGAGCTGGCTCTTTTCTGTGATGGACAACTTTATTCTGTGACGCTACCTGAAAACTGTCCTTTGCGCTCGTTGCTTTCTTTAGGTGTGGACTTCATGCATGGTGGAAACAAATCTCTGCCTGGGAGAGCAGAGTGACAGGAGCTCATATCGTGGCCTGAAGTCAAAGAGAAAATGTCCTCCATCCCGATCCCTCCCCCACCCCAACTATAAATGGAGCCCGAGCTTAGCAGTTGACATCAACTTTGCAGCGTTCTTCATTTAGATGAATACCACCCTTGGTGACCTTTTCAACTCATGGCTTTTTTTTTCTTTTATTTCCCATCTTTTAAATAGATGCCCTAATGAGCTTTAGCCTGCGGTTCCTCGGAGGAAGCATCCCCTTGGAGGCTGGGACCTGCTGTCTCCGCAGGCCGAGGGGAAGCGGGAAGCTGCTCGCATACCTCGTCTTTCTTGCTCTGCTGGAGTTTCTCTTGAAGCGTGTTTTGCATGGCTCCTGGTTTCAGGGACAGAAGAGGGAGAGGTTCAGTTGGGACACAGCAAACGGTAGATACAGGGGATGAAAAAGGAAGGAAAAGGGCAAAATACTGATGAGAGAAAGAGGGGGAAGGGTACAGCTGGGGAGACCCTGCTGCCGTTGAGTTTGGAAGCCAGCCTGCAGCCTTAGCACTGATCCCCTCCAGCTGCTCGCCCTTGCACTAGTACCCCTGCCATGGCCAGGGGTGTAAAAACTCCTGGCACTTGGCATAGCAACTATGTAAGAAGCTCCTAGATGCCTCCCTACCACATTAAACCATAGTAAGTGAAGCAGATGTTCATTACTCTGGGGAAATCTTTTGCTCATACAGACAGATTTCTTTTGTTCGCACCACTACTACTGTGACAATAACTAATCTTCGTGTGGATAGCTTAATTTGAAGGAAGCCTCCAACTTTTACATTTGCCTAGTAATAGTTATGGATACATTGTCCATGGGGAAATTGCGCATCTGCCTGGAACGTAACATATGTATTTGACAAAGATGAGTACAGCTTGAAAGAAATAATGTGAACTTCGCCAGTCCCCTTCCTTTCCCTAATTCATTTGCTTCACTGGTGCTAGTCTTTCTGTTTTGCCAAACTTGAGAAAACAGAAAATACAAGATTAAAAAGACACACAACAGTACATGCTGTTTAAAGAAAATCTGTTGCAAACTGAGTTAATTTAAAAATTACATACATTTTTCCATTCATGTTGGTGTTATTCCTGTCTTACATGGCTACACTTAAGATTCAAAATCATTATCTTTGTGCTAAGCACTGGCCCTTTGTGCTGTGCATGATCACCAGGGATCTGTTGCATTTTCTGGGAGAAATGTAATTTGTACTTGTAAAATTTTAAGGATGACATTACATTAAGTAAAGGGAAATTTTTGCATGTCATAAATCTGAATGGGAAAGAAGAGGAACAGATCTATGTATGTCTCATTGTTTAAAGTGTTAAGTGTGCCAGCTCTCTCCTACATCTTTTTCCCCAGGGCTGTAAAGTTTTAGTAGCGCTTAACAAAATGTTCAAAGGAAATGCATGCCAATATGATTTTAAGGACAGCATAAGGCATTTTGAAGTAGTGACTCATGCAAAGTGTTAATAAATACAACAGCATTCAAATTGCTTAAAGCTGCCTTTGTTACACTACAAAGGTTAGAGGTGCTTCTGAAATGCCAAATCAAGATTAAATTGTCTTGAAGCTTGTCCATCTGTAAACATCTGTCTAATGTAGATAAGAATCTTCTGTTAGGTCAGATTGGCTAGTTCTTTGACATTTTTGGGCAAAAGGGGTCCACAAACTTGACAAGTTTTAAAAAGCTTAGCAGAGTTTATGAAATTTTCATTTTTTCTGTCAGTACTGTGTCTAGGAGTACTTTAAAAATGGATTCTGAGTGAGTTTTGTATGAAATAAGCAACAATGTTAAGTTGTGCTTTCCAACGGTGCCAGAATGGTGGGGGGCGTGGTGAGAAGTTTATTCCAGTTACTGGTGGCCTGGAAGGCCTCCTGGTTGACGGGGTCGAGGAAAGCCCCATGCACTTGCCCTTGTCCTGCTTTACATTTCCTGGGCAGGTTTAAGATGTGACGTGCGGTGGGATGGTGTTAGGAGTCTGCCGTAGATGCCAAGTTCAGCTTTGGTCTAGAGTCCTTAATGTTGCTAGAGAAAGAAATACTACTGGGAGATGCACGTCTCTGGGAAACTTTTATTTCTTGGAGAAGATACTATTAATAATGATAGGAAGGATATTTCTGGATGTAGTAGTCAACATATTTCTTCTCCTAATAGTTATTGAATGAAAAGATCAGTCTGTTTGAGGCTTAGCTTTGGTATGTAGGAATGACCTTGTGGAAGAACTGACTGTGAAAACAGTCCTGGGACAAATGCTTACCACTTAATCCATTTCAAATAGGAAGTTGAACAAAATACAATCAGAAATCAAGGGAATTAATTAACTAAACTAAAGAGGTCAGGGGAGACATAATTTTAAAAAAAAAAAAACCAATGTGCCCAAACTGTCAGAACCACACAAAATGTTTTACTGGAAATGCAAATGCAGGATTAACTGCTTCAGAATAAAGGGTAAGCAGAGATCCTGCAAAGGCGGCTGTGGCTTGGAGGTTAAAGGCTTCTGTGAAAATTGTCAAAAGTCAAGCTGAACTCTTTACAGACGACGCTGATGCAATTAAAAAGTGTTCTTCAGACGTAAGAACAAGGACTGTAATGAAGCCACGATGCATTGAAATGCACCTTAAAAATACTCTGGATATGATCTCAAAACTAGATATATTTTCTGCCTCCACTCTCAATAGAGTGATTACATTGAAGGTGCTATATTAAAACCAAAATAATTTATATAAATGTGGGCCTGAAAAATAGAATCTCTGATTTAAGAATAAAACTTAAGTCTCTGATCTTCCTGGATCTTGAGAAGCGTATGATAGCTATCCCTAAATGACCGTAAGAATGCCACAAGGTTGAAAGCCCTCTGTATATTTTCTTCCCCCTAGCTATATTGATTGTTCTTGTAAAATATATTACTCTCTCTGCAAGTCTTGCTTTGGCTGTGTCATTAGATGACATCTTGAAATATCGTAGGGGACTGACACATAAAATTTAAAATCTGATCTCAAGCATTTTTGATAGATCATCATTTCGGAGGTGCTCACGTATGACTGGAGAATAACAAATATATTTCTTACTGTTGAGAAGTGGCAAAAATTTGACTTGGGGACCTATAGATTGATTATTCTGACGTCTGTTGTGTGAAAGACTATAGAACAAGGAAGTCATTATTAAAGACAAGGAGTAATGATGAATGGAAGATGAGAGGAGAATGAAGCATAATTTTACCTTAGCCAGATTGTGCCAGAATATTTTGATGGTTCTTTTTGATAGTTGTTGCATTTCTGACAAGTGTGTGGGTTTTTTTTTTTTTTTTTTTTCCCCTTCCCTAAAACACAAGCCTTGTACAATATATCAGGTGTTAGATTTTTGGTAGAGAAAGGGAAGTGTTTATACCATTGCAAAGAGCACTGGTGCAGTTTCGCTGGGAATCTGAGTACATTTCCAGTGCTCCATGTTCAAGACAGATAAATTAAGGTCTGGAGGAATTGTAAGAAAACATTTAAGGAAATAGAGGTACTATCATCTTGAGGACTAGAGGAGAATAACTTTGCTTAGCCTAGTGAAAGGGAAGGTGAGAAGGGTGTGATTATTGTCAATGAATATATCAAAGGAATAAACAGAAAAGAATTCTTTCTGTTAAAGCACAGCAGTGACAACAAATGAATCATAAACTAGGTGCAAATAAATTCAGGTTAGCAATTAGGAGGCTGCTTCTATGGAAGCAGGGTGTTTCTCAAACAACCTCTCAGATGATGCTCACCTTCCTCTTCTCATGTTCTCTTATCAAAAGTGTTGTCTGGAATAGGAAATACCTGTTCTGCCCAGGACTTGTGGTGTCCACAAGAAGTATTGGTTTTCACAGAAGAACTATTTTAGATTAAAAAGATTTGCATTGAGGAATTCGTGGTGGTTTCTGTGTGCAAGGACTATTAGTATTATATGTGTCTGTTCAAAGGCTCATATTCCACTCTGAATAAATGAAAAATGGAGCCTTTAGTAGCTATGGAGACAAAATGTGCTGGAGGACATAAAAACTGAAAAAGTTATAAGATATTTTCATCTCTAGACTTTTTTTATTGAATGGAATGTACTTATGATAGGGGCAGATCACTTTATAAGATATAAAATCCTATGTACCAATTGGTCTTCTGGGCTTTAAAGTACATGAATATCATGAAGGCAGGAAATGCAGAACTTAAGCAAAGATCGGTAGTCAAGTGCATTAAGAAAATGAAGACTGAGCTTTAGTGCAACTGGGGCAGAAAAACAGCTTATAGTTTTAGTGCAGTGATTTAATCCAATTCTATTTTTCCCACTTTCCTTTTTTTACCATTTGTAGGGTACTTTAAATTTTATTTATTTATTTATCTATTTATTTTAAGGTTTCTGCCAAGTGGAAGAAATGTCACTTGGCCATCCCTTCCCCTCTGGTGAGGAATGAGATGGTGGTTTTGTCCCCATGTGTATGGGGACGGAGTGTGGTTTGATTCTTGTAGAGGGATAGAGAAGAGCCCTGGGAAGCGCTAGCAAGCCGGTCTAGCAAATATGTGGGGGTTTTTTTTTTTTTGGTTTTTTTTTTTTTTTTTTTTTTTTTTTTTTTTTAAAGACAGAAGCTATGCAGCCTTAAAAGGACTTGTTTAAATTTTTGTGTGTGTGTGCTGAATATGTCAAGTTTGTAAGGAGCCAACGATTCTCGCATCCTTTTAAAGTGAAAATTATAGAATACTTCACATACTGTTTCTCACCAAACTGCAGATTCTATCTCTTGCTACAAGTAGAATCATAAAACTGAATTTAGTGAGAAACAGTGTGTGGACTGTTTTCATAATTTGCTGTTTAAAAATGGGTTGGGAGGCCAGGATCTGCTGGCTTCTAACAACCTTGACATAGTGCACTCAGAAGGAACCCCCTTTCCTCCCCCTCACCCTGCAAACCTAAACAAGCCCTTTTAAGGCTATATGAAAAGGATGGCTGATAGCTAAGGATATAGGTGCTATATAAATCATTAAAGAAGTGAATTATATAATACGAGGAGGACTGGAGTGAAATGGAAACCACAAATGGCAGCAGAAATGCAAAGCTTCATAGAAATTAGCTGGAGGTTTGCTGCATTTCAAGGCTTCTTTGCCTTAAAATTGGTTCAGATGGTTGGGGAGTGTATGGTATATTCCTGTTGCATATACATAGCTGAGCTAGGGTCTCAAGGATCTGAAGAGTGATAATTGGCTTCCATGAATTGCTAAAGAATGCAGCGATGGAGGCTTTTTGGATTTTGGTGTGCGTGGCTTTCTAATGGGGAACTGAGTGGTAGAGAGCTCATTTGCCTGTCATTTTTCAGAGTGCTTCCTTAGCTTATGGTTATTTTGTAGCACGCAAATCCCGTGAGCCTTTGAACAAAGTGAAAAATGCGATTGCTGCTTTAGGACAACTTCAGTTTCTTTCCTGCGTGCGTTATATGTCTGGTGCTTCCCATTTTGAGCTCTTGTGATTAGGTTGCATGCTACACCTAACTTTCCTCCTGCCAGGCACTGTGCTTCACTAGCCATCCCTGGATTTAATGCCGTCCCTCTTCAGTGTGTGGATTTATTATGAAATGTGTGTTGGGTTAATGGGCGTGAGGTACTTGGCTTGCAAGCTGATACAGCAATCTTGTTTTAGTTTTCTTATTCTAAACTTTATTAATTTAGGTATTAGCATGGATTTAATGCAGTATCACTTAGATTAGCAAAACGTTAAAATCATTCCTGTAAGTCAAATGCCTTAATGCATCTTCTCATCTGTGAAACTCCTCTGGAATGGCCTTGGCTTAGCCAAGGCTGTTCTCTAGCATTGGTAGCAGGCTGTGAGCTGTGATCTGCTATGAATAAATGTAATGCAGTAAAGTCTAGCCTGATAAAATTTTTGGCATTACTCCTATCATATGTGGAACTTGAGAAACATACTTGATTTCTGTGTGGCTTGTAGCGTACCTCTGTCTGCAGGACTGGGATCCTAATCCCTTTAACGTGAATGGGAGTTCTTTCTTCTCTCAAGGGAGTCAGCTGAAAAAGTCTGCAGTCTCTTTCCAACCCCCACCCCCCCACCCCAAATATTGCTGGTATGTCAGACACTCCAGCACTGCTTTAAGCATCCTCAGGTGTCTGCCTCATTTTACCTCTGGAAATGGCTTTATTACCAGACTTTGAATAGTGGCTCTTTAACTGGGCATTGACTTCATTTGTAGTCCTCATAAAAGGAAGGCAGAACAACTTTTGCTACTTTATAGGATTCCTCAGTATTTTATTACTAATAATTATTAATGTGCCACACCATTGTACAGACAGTACAGGATGCAGCTAAATCCAGTTGTGGATAAATGCTTGCCAAACGTGACAAGTTCATTCTCTTTACCTCTTAGTAAGGAAGGCTAGGCTGGTTGAAGGCATAAAGGTTCATTCCATCTTTTCATGTTCTCCTCTCTTTAACATTGAGCAGACTTCCATAGCTGATGCTGTTTTGACATCAGTGAAAGTCATGTGTCGCATTTGTCGTGGAGTACGCAGCTAACTAATTCAGCACATTTGAATCATTTCTGTGGGAAAATGTGGTCAGGAGACGCCGAGTTGGGACAGAGCTTTTGTAAAAAGCATCCTGGCAAGAGGGCAAGGCAAGAGACTTGATTAGGGCAGCACTGTTCCCAGTTGAGTCTCGGCATTGGATAGATGCCAATATTTGCAGGTTTTGAATGGAGCTGCCCATCAATAACCTTGAGTCTAAAGGGAAGACACCACTACGCCCCAGAGGAATTTCAAGGCAGTGAGATGAACAAAAGCTCCTCAAAGGAAGAAATGGTCTGGCTTATCTTTATTGTTTTGTGACTTTAGAAAGCATCAGTTTTTATTTTGAGAATTGCTTTCTTTGATTTGCAGTAAAAGACCAGACTGATTCCTTGGATTTCTTCCCTAGCCACACAGTTTTGGGCAACTTCACATTCGGATTTGTATCTAAATTCTTTGAGTCAGCCTCATCATTGGCATGAAATAGTGAAATAAAATCTAAGTGTGATGGATTTCTTTTAAACGGAAAGGTTTATTAGCTTATTAATTTCTTGGGTAGTTTGGTAATGAGTTACTCAGGCAAATGTTTTTATTACATTCTTTCTTTCTTCATTTTTTGTTTGTCCCCAAAAGGAGAGCTCTTGCTTTTGACAGCAATTTTTATTGGCTGCATTTAGATGGAGTATAAGTGTGCAGCCAGTATGCTTTCTTATGCTGCATAATGAAAAAGTGTGTGGTGTTATTTTGAATTATGAAGAAATTTGTTTTCATAATAACTTTGAATAGTCAGTGGGGTGTAATTATTTATCACAATAGGTACTTTTTTATTTCAACGATGTACTAATTAGCATGTTAATACTCTTTAAATATCCAAGACTTGACAGTGAAGGTTTGGGGAAAACAACATGGACTAATTTGTTTTTCTAAATGATATTTTGCCACATATTTTATCAGCTGGTTGGTAAACTATTGTGGATAAAAGTTTCTGTTTATCTGACAGAAGAAGTTTTATGGGTTTAAAAGAGGTTTTCCTTCCTCTGGGAAGGGTGGAGAATGAAAGTAATAACTCACTCAAGTCTACTGATAAGCTGACAATGCCATTCATTGAAGTTTAAAAACAATATTTCTCTATATGCGTTCCTGCCAGTTTTACAAGTACTATCTGATATGACTGGTACCAGGGAAAGATTAGAAGTTACCTTTTTTCTTTATTTTTTACAGAATTAGAGAATAGTTAAGATTGGAAGGGTACCTCTGGAGATCACCTAGTCCAACCCCCGGCTCAGAGCGGGGTCAGCTACAGCAGGTTGCTCAGGTCTGTGCCCAGTCGTGTTTTGGGTATCTCCAGAGATGGAGACTACACAGCCTGTCTGGGCAACCTGTTCCAGTGTTTGACCACTCTCACAGTAAAAGTCTTTCTTATGTTTAAGTGGAATTTCAGTCTGGGCCCACTGTTTTTTGTCCTGTCACTGGGCTCCACAGAGAAGAGTCTGTACTTCCCACCCCCACCCTCTGCCCCAGGTATTTTTACACATTGATAAGACCCCGCTGAGGCTTCTCATCTGTGGCTCTCTCAGCCTTCCCTTGTATGAGAGATCCTCCTGTCCCTTACTCGTCTTTGTGGCCCTTTGCTGGAGGACTTGCTCCAGTAAGTCCCTGTCTCTCTTGTACTGGGGGGCCCAGAACCGGACCCCGCGTTGCAGGTCTGTCTCAGCCATGCTGAGTAGAGGGGAAGGATCCTCTCCCTTGACCTGCTGGTGACACTTTTCCTAATGCAGCTTATGCAGCTTAGGAAGCTGTTGGCCTTCTTTGCTGCGAGAGCGCATTGCTGGCTCAAGTTCAGCTTGTTGTCCATCAGAACCAGGACCTTTTCTGCAAAGTTGTTTTCCAGGCTGGCAGCCCTGCTATATTTGACTTGCATGCTGGACAGTTCTTGTGTTATGCCCAAGCGTTCCTAGAGGTCTAGCAGGTCTGCTGTGATGTGGGCCTGACAGGCAACCTTGTCATAAAGTTTGTGTAACTTTGTGCAGCATGCCTACACTGTCCTACGGGCAGCATAGGCAATCTGCATGCCCATTAACTCATGCAGCATTTGGCATCTGCAGCTGGCTTATGGGCCTCATGATGGCTACTTGACATAACTGCAGTGATCTGCTAGGAAGCGTGGTCCCAGTGTTGAAATAAACACTGCGTGCTCAGTTTGTGCACACAGTGTAGACAAGAATACACAAGCTTGCTTCTGCACTAAGCTTTCTCTATTGTGGGTACCTTAGTGTCTTACCTTACACTAAAAAGTGAGCTAGTATCCGAAGGGTTTTGACACAAGGAGAACTGGTCTTGTTTTCAAAAGCCAATGTAGATCTGTTCTTATTATATAACTGCTTTCCCTGAGTGGTTTATAGATGCAAGTCTTCTCTCTTTTTAGTGTGGACCTTTCACTCATATTAAGGGAAAAAGCCCCCACAAACTTGCTTGTAAACTAACAAAAATTAGTAAGATTCAGGAGCAGATGTGGTACCTGTAACAGCTTCCTCTTTAAGTTGTGCTGGATTGTAGCTCAACACTCTTTGCGTTTTTCATGTTTATGAAATAAAGGAAGCTGGAAAGCTTTATGCATGTTTTAGGGCCAAGAAATCCTGCATGCTGGACATAAAAAACATATTGTGAAATCTAAAGCAAGGGAATTGAAGATGGTCTCTAACATTTTCTTTGCAACTTTACACCACAGTGCTTTTAAAAAGGCATTAAATATTTATTTGTCAGATGCAAAGATGCAATTCTACCTTTCTAAATGCAGAAGACTGTCAGAATTATTATCCTGGTTTTCTGGTCAACATTTTTCTTCCTCTAAGTAAGGAAAACTTCTTATCCCTATAATGCCAATACATGAAAGAATTAATTGCTTTAATAGGCAAACACTCAAAAGTACTGAAGCCTTGAAGCCCAGCCTTTAAGAGAAAGATGTCAAAAGAACAATTCAGTTTGGGGTTTTTTTTTTGCATTTTTTTTTATTGTATAACCTTGTATCAGTGATGAAAACAGCTAATATTGCCTCTGTATTTGGAGCCAAAGTACTTAAATGAATATGAAAGTCCAATGTAAAACTTTTCCCCTTGACTTGCTGCCAGCAGATACTTTTTATCTCAGAGGTGTACAGCATTTAAAAGCTTTAGTCATTTTTAGGCTCATAGTGGTGTTGTAGTCCTGAAAAATGCATGTTGCCCTGAATTAGGAGGATGAAAATGCCAAAGTGGTTGCTTGGTTTGCTCCAAATGTTCACCAGCATAACAAAGAATTGAAGTTGCCTTTACCTGTTCATCAACAGGCAGTCTTACACAGTAGCAACTAGGTAAGGAATAGGCAAGAGAAATGCATGAGTCTATACATTAACAATTAGATGTATTCAGTAACTCTTCTGGAAAATAACAGTTTGGTCCAAAAAACAGGTGGACTTTGAAATGAGAGTTAAATATTTACACTGATAGTAAGATCCCATGGAAGACTGATAGTGTCTTCTAGCCACAGACTGTTGTGATGAGCCATGCGTACCTGTAGTGAAGAAGAGCGTAGCTGTTGCAAGAGAATGAACCGGTTCTGAAGTCCTGAAGTAGCTTAGATAAAACGAGCTGGACCAACCATCTCAACTCAGTGAAAGGAAGAGGGGGAAGAAGGAGCAGAGTGCTGAGCCCTTTAGCAGAAAAGGGAGAATGCATTTTCTGTCATCTTGGATGCTCCTCAGGACCAGTCGGTTAGCCGTATATTTCTGTTTTGTAGGCTGAGGTGCTTTGTCATCTCTTCATAGCCCTGTTCTGGGCTGTGAATGTACGCTCTTGGAGGTGCACAAGAACAAGGAATGTGCCCGGACTACATATGCTGATGTAGAAATGATTAATGATTTAGGAGACTCTTTTTCTAACAGTGGCTGTTTCTGCTTAAGCTCAGCAGTATTCATCGTATGTGATGTTCACAAAGTGTTTGGACTGAACTGCTAGTACTTCTCGGTACTCCACAGAGGAATCTTTACAAGATCTGGAGTGAGCTAAGTACCTGTGTATGAAGCCTGGTCATAAACATATAGATCTATGAAATGGGAAAAGGATGTGTTGGAGGAGAACAGTTTCATTCCTGTTTCCTTTTAAAGGTTTCCGCTCCCATTAAAAGGCTTTCCCCACTGCTGTCCTGTGTGTGAAGACAGTTGTTTCTGATAAGCAGACTTCAAATTTCTCCTTACTGTTAAAATACTAGGCCTGTGGATACCTCACTCTCCACCTCTTTTACAGTCCTCTGGCACCTTAGTTCCACTGGAGCTCGATACAGCTCTTGCCAACTCTGACTGCGTGCAAGACCCCTTGGTGTAGAGCACAGAGATGTTCTTCGTAACTGAGGCAGTAGCCTCAGTAGCTTAAGTATTCACTTAAGCTCACTTCTGTTGCTTAGTGTTCACTGAACCTGCAGAAAGTCTTTCAAGAAGCTGTCTTCTGCTGTTGAGGGAGAACTCTGCATATATGATCTTCTCTACACATTAACCTGATCTGTCCTTTAACTCCTCGGAGCTAGAACTAATGACACTCTTGGTAGCTGGGAAAGAATGAGTTTCTGTTTGACTATCAGTAGCTAGCAATGACATGTTGTTGATGTTTGGGGACATTAATGTTTTGTTACATTGCTAAACACAAATATGCCACTGGATATTTGGAATCTCACAGAGGCTGATTTTGTTGTAGTACCACTGTCCTCTTGGAATTTAAAATGAGAATGCTCCCAGGTCTGTCCCTTTTGTGGGGCTGCTCCCCTGAGTCCGTGGCTGTTTTCCCCAGTCCCTCAGAGAATCTCTTAATAAGAATGAAATTAATATTAGAGATGACCTACTAACTCTACTACTGTATCTTTACAGGAGACTCTATACCTCTCTTTTTCCACAGTTACCTCTGTCTCAGTGAAGGTGACGAAGGCTGATCGCCATGTACACAAAATCCTCTTTAGTCTGGCAGTGTATGTGATTATTCTTACACTGCGTGTATTTATAATGTAACAGGACCAGGCTCAGTGTGTCACTACATGAAAGAAAGGCTCTTCTGGCATACATCAGTTAAATCATCCAGATGGCAGAAACTACTTCCGTTGGATTTTTTCAGATTCTGCTTTAGGAATTGCCTCTTCACTGCTAATACTGAGAAGTAAGGTGTGGGGCCTTTTGAGGGGTAGAGGGGTAGCAGTCAGCATGTGCTTTGTGCGTGGTAAATGGCCAAGTGCGTGTTGCTGTACTTGCATGTTACCTGGCACAGTTAAGTGTGGGAGGGGTAACTTCTTGCCGAGACATTTCTGAGGTGGGGACCTAGCACAATAGAAGCCCCTTGTAAGCGTACGATGGCAATATAAATTTTTGTTAGTGTTAACTAACTGGAGGGTTTGAGGTGGGGTGTTGAAAAGGCAGAATGCTTTCTGCCTGTGATGTGTCACCTTGGGTGAAGAGATTGGCCCCATCTGTTGTCATTTAAGATAATCACTATTTGTTCTTCAGGCAGTGTGATGTTTTCTGTCAAGTGGTATTATCATATCTGCTTTTCACTTCCATTACTTAAAATATTCTTAGAAGGTACAAAACAGCTCTTGTCATGCATCTGTGTTTTCTTTGGTAAAGGTGTTGGAGCCCAGCCCTTTGTCATCTTCACATTTAACTTTGAGAAGACGTCACTGATAACAGTCATGTTAGGGAAGAGAATGAGGAGATTTGGTCACTAAAAAAATTGTCTGAAGGATCCTCATCATACTAAATTTTTGCATGTAATAAGAAGGTCTCTTTATATTGACCCAGTTGAGCACCATGACTGTGTCCAGCAACAATCCTGCCCGTGCCTGACTTGCCTGTGGGCCAGGAGGGTTGTTCCTCCCTGGTTAGAAGAGGGGGTTGATGTGACAGTTCTGTGTCACACAGAGGAGGTGCTCATGGAGGAAGCGTGGATGCAGTCCCACGATGCGTTGGGCTGTTGATGTAATTTGGTTTACGCTGAGAGAAAAACTCTTATTACAGTCTAGTAGGACAGCAAACCACAATCAAAACAGTTACATTAGTACACAATGTGAAGAAGCTCATTTAATCCTCAGGCAAGTTTCAGAGGTCAGGTCCTTTCATCCCATTGCCTTGTCTTGGCAGAGGCCCAGCACCAAGGGAGAGTCCTGTCCTCGCTCTGTAATTCCTCCTCCAGACAGCCTCCCCAGGCAAGAAGCAGCTCTCTCTCGGCCGTATTATCTCCCTGGACCTGGTAAATGCACGCACAGAGCAACTATGCTGGAAATGTGTGTTGCTTAATTGTCTTTTAAAGCAGTTTTTGATGACCCGGTTCCCTTCAGGCCCCGCAGTCTCCTCCTGTCGTAGCTGGGGTTGCGTACGTGCGAGGTTTTAGGGAGCTGGGACACGTGGAGGCTGCTGCGGTTAGCGAGGGGTGAGGGGAGAGATGTGCAGGTTTCCAAATAGGTACAACGAGATGGCACTACACGAGTGGGAGGTGAGAGGGCTGATTTACTGGTGCACGGGATTTAAAGGGAAAAGGAGAGCTAGCAGGCCGAGAAAATGGCAGACTGCGGTATGTATGGGCAAATGTAAAGCAAGACCTGAGAAAAGAGAGAAGGGCAGAAGGATGCGGTTGGTCTGAAGTTGCTCCGCTTGCTCAAGAGAAATGCAGGCGACCTCCTTTGGTACAGTTTGAGGATAGCTGAGGGATGACCACAAGCTTATTTAGGCCAGTGCTGTCCGAAGTGCTGGTAAATCATGTGTCTTCCACCTGATTTTTAGGATGTTCTACATGCACGTTGCTCTGTAACTTGAAGAATGAGAGAAAAACGATGAAAATCTAGCTATATGCTAGCCCTGGAGTTTTCACAAGCAGGGAAGCAGAAAGCATTGGCTCTAATAAAACCTGCGTCTTCTCAGAGTAACTTCCCTAACAGTGGTGCACTCAATTGCCCAGTTATGTTCCTCATGAATGTGACATTCAAAATATTTACAAGAGCTGCTGCCTTGGAATGTCTCACTTAGCTTTGGGGTGGTGGGGACTAGTGGCTGCAGTGGCCTCTGCCTTCTTGCTGCTGGGTGGGGTGGCTGCAGGGAGTCTCCATCTCATCCTGAGGTTTGTTTTCCAAGGAATTTATTTAACGCTTGTCAATTATTTATGATGTTCAAGGCAGCTTTTACGGGAAAGTCACATTAATTCATGCAAAGTGTGCTGTAGTCATATATGGTTGAAAAGACAGAGAACTGTGTGGATTGAAAAGGTAAAGATTTATTTGAAGATGGGACACTGCTCTCATTTCCCAGAATACTCATAATGAAGGAGACAGGGTTACATTAAATGGGTTGGCACGAAGAAATAAAAAGCTCTTTTAGGCTTGGTCTTGCGAGAGGTTCCCCAGATGCTTAATGCTTAACAAGAACTTTCCATCTCTCTCATTTCAGGTACTCAGATCTTTGCAGGGTTGAACATTTGGAGACCTTTTTTTATTTTGTTTCATTCACATCCGGTTGCCAAGTTGTCTAATAACCCTTGACAGAGAGACACAGGAGCTAGCTAGCATGTATGGAAAGATATGTTCAAAAATAAATGATAGTTTTGTTGCTATATGTTCTTTTATGTCTTGTAGCTTTTTTTAAGAAAATGACTGAGAACCTGGCAGTGGCAGTTTCTGTGCTTCTGTCAGAACATTCCCATCAGTGCATTATTTTTGCTGACATGCTGTATAACTTTTGAAACCTCAAATTAAGGGAGAATACTAGAAGAAAAGTGATTAAACATCCTTAGTTGCTCTGAAGTTCCTACAGTGTGGTTCTGTTGCATTATTTATGAGATAAGAATATTTAATTTTTAGTCTCCTTCAGAAAAAAAAAAACAACCCAAAGATTGTGCAAGGTTAAAATAAATAACAGAAACAAGGCTTTTTGAGAGGTTTGATGGACTCTGTCTCAGGTAGAAGATTATTTTATCATATGGATGTGTTCTGCTGCATTTTCCGTTACGTATGATGTAAAAGGTTTGGTTGTCACTTGCAATAACATTCCTTTACATTTCTCTGACTGTGTAAAGCAGCTAATAGTGGTACAAAACATATGCTCTGAATCCAGTGTAAGTGACACAGAGACCTAAAACAGCATTCCTGAAGAGTTTACATTTTTGAAATGTAAGCAAGTTACATCAAAATAAACTCAAATGTTAGTTTGCTGTATATCAGCTATTAAGTAGTTTCTGTCTATCACAATGAAAAGTGGCATGTTCTTTTGTCATTAAAGGGTGATGTAATTCATATTCATTACAGGGGTTGCAGTGTGAGCCCAGGCTTCTCAGCTGTAATCTTACCACAGAGTTTACCCAGTGGCAATGCTGCAGCAGCTGCCTGGTCTGCCTGTGTTTCAAGCTAAGAAGAAATCAGACAACTACTAATGAATGCTGTTTGAGTAAGAAGAGTGGAAGCAGTGTAATAGTGGGATTAGTGGAGAGGTTAATGCATCTGTTTTCAAAGTAATTGTCCTTCTTTGTTAATATATTGCTAGGATTTAGTATGGGCATAAAGGAAGTGAGGAAGAAGACACATCAAAGAGAGTCAAGAAGTCTAAGAGGAGGAAATGAGGAAAGGAGAATGTAGAGCCCGTCCAGGCAGCTTAGATGGATTAGAAGAAAAGTATTTTAGGGAAAGGGACAAGATCAATGAGGAGCAGGTCAAATGACTCCTGAGAAAGATGCCTGAATAAGCAGTAGAGCAAGTGGGTCATGTTTTGATAGGTGACCAGGAGATTTTGTAGATGAGGAAGTCAGTCTTTATTGAATGGAAGAAGTGAGTAATGGTTAATTACGGTGATAAAGGATGTGGGTTATATTGTTCATTTTTATCCACCATGAAAGTATTTACTTGGGCAGTTCTGGAGTATCAGCATTAAAGATTAAGATAAAATCCTGTGTGACTGAACTCAGTGTGTGGAGTCCCACTGACTTCAGTAGAATATTTCTACTCGTAAGTTTTCAGTATCTTATTAACCAAATAGACAGCATGAAGTATTCCTGAAGAGCTCTTTTAAAAAGTTGGCATTTTAAGATCTGGAGCTATATAAGGATTGCTTCTTTAACATGTACAATTCTAAGCATTCTAGTTCATTGTTTAAAATGGGCATCAAAGAAACCCCAGACTTTAATTTTCTGTAGAGAATAATGGCATTACAACGAATCATAGCTGTCCTAACTTACAGTCTGTTAGACTTATTTAAGTTGAGGTGGAATCTCCCATCCTGGGGCCAGCGTAACATGTCAGGAGAAATGGGTATTCTTCCTTGTATTTTACTGACACTTTGTGGCACATTGCTTCTCAGTGGTTTGAGTTTCCCTATTTTTCTATTGAGTTGGAGAGTGTCTGGCATTATCCTTATTTATTTCAATTATTAAAGATTAACAGTTTGCTTTATTACTGTTTTTCTAGATGATGCATGCAAGTGACTTTGAGAGATGCCTTTCTAATATGGTTGAGATGCTCTAAAGCATTAGAACAGCAGTCACTCCAAACTGAACAAAGATCTTCCATTTCTGCCCTGCTGTGTTACAGTTAACTAGATTTAAGATTCCTATTGCTGGATAATATCTTTCCAGTGAAATCTTTTAGTGATGCTGTCAGACATATTGATGAAATGAGTGCATTTCTTATGAAGTGTTCTATAATCCTTCCCCAAGTTTGTATCAATGTGCTGTGTATTTATGAAAGGTGCTTATAAAAAAAATCAGTAAATATGTATGTTTGTATGCAGATCAGGATAATTAGTGGGCTATGGATGAAAGAAAAAAAATGAATGGCAGATAAATTCCTGTGGATGCCTACTTGGCCCTCCTTTTTGGTGGAATTATTGAGCATCCGGTGACAGGAGGGGAACAAAGTTATTGGAGGTTGTAACTTCGTTAGAAGAATATAAGAAAACCCTTCCTGTGTTGTATTCTTTCTTGAAATAACTGTTATAGTCTTTCATTTACACATATATAATTTAAAGTCTGCAATATACACATTTTCCAAAAGCATTCATTTTTAAAATTGCCTTGGAAACTCATCAGTCTAATGAATGTAGTTGATATGTTATAATTCTTTTTCTTGATGCTATCTCACTTTCATCTTGTTGCTTTTCTTTGTAACCTGTTGACAGATTAAAATAAACACTTAGCTAATAACAAGCCTTTTTTTATTTTTTCATAGAAAAGCTTCTAATGGGTCGTGGCTTGGAGACACTTCGTCCTTGTCTGTGCCAAACTCAACTGCAACCAAAAAAAGCCCCTAACAACAAAAAGACCCAAGCATGATTAAGGATTTTGTAAACCACAGTGAGATACAGGAGATAGATGGGAAAATCTGTTAATAACTTAAATTCCATCCTTTTGTCTTACACTATGGTAAATGATGTGAGAACTGGAAAAAGTCCTTGAATTTTTTTGAAACAGCAAAGAATTGCATGTATTATGGTGGCATTCTTTGAACTTATTTTGCCTCTGATTTTTGTTACAACTTTTCAGCTGAGCTGTGAAGCGGGGCAGCTGACCTAACATGCACCATACTGAGAGAGAGGGAAAACGCTTAAAGAATATTTTATATCCTTGTACAACATTTCTGTTCCAGTAGAATATAATAAAATATTTAATAAAGTGGAAGAAAGTTGGAAATACAATTCATAACAGGAGGACTTGGCTTTAAAAACTTGAAATATTTGCTGTTTATAATTTGCCTTCCTTGGTTGCCAATACAATTATTTTCAATAATCTTAGTCCTTTCTCGATACATTATGTTGTGAAAAAGCAACTACTGAAAGACAAGCTGATGCAGAAAGTTCAGACTGAACTGGTAATTTTCATTCAGGGACACAGTAAAAAATCACATTTGAATTGTAAATGGTTCCCACATGTATAAATAAAAATAGAGAACAGTCATTCCGAATTCAGCTTTCGTGTCACATTAATAAAAAAAAAAAAAACAAAACAGAAGCTCAGCTGAGTAACTGTATTGGGAAATACTTTTAAGATGAATAAATCTCAATCTGTTGCATACCGTAAGTGTTCTGTATAGTTTGTTTCATATCGATTCCTTCTTGTTTTGCAAGTGGTTAAGCTTTGCTGTCTTCTCCCTGCTTCTGCAGGAGGCATTTTTGGGTCTTCTGCCTTGCTGTCCCATATGTTTTATGAAGATGGTGAATTAGCTCACAGCGCTCAGTTGCTTGTCCTGCCGATCCCATCTTCAGATCCACCTGGAGTCTCCCCTGAGACCTGCGGGATGCTGAGAAACACCTCGCCCCCCGCGCAGGCACCCTGAGCACCCAGCTCTGGCGTAACCAGCCTCCCGCTCGCTCTTCGACACGTGGCAATTTCCATGTTGGCACTCGTGTCCTGTCGGGCCAAGAGCTAGCATGACACAAGCCTCTCCTGGACAATGAGTGTAGTCCTTCAGCGCTCTGAAGTAATGTATTTAGGACACCTGCATCTGCTGCTCGTTAGGGGCTGGTTTGAGCAGCCCCTTGCTCAGCACGCTGGCGGCTGTGAGAGCGATCAGTTGTAACTCCCCTTACTTCTTGTGCTTCCCAGCGGGATGCTCTTGCTTCTGTTACAAGCATTGAGGGTTCAAGAGTGAAGCCTCAGGACTGACTGTCCTTTTTGCAAACCTGGCCCTTGAAATGTATATTTTCCCAGTTGGTAGCTACGTTGGCTTTTACTGAGGTGAATGAGAACTGTGGGCGGTCAGCGCTCCCAACAGAACTGGGCGTTTACTGAAAAAAGGAGCCATTTGGCTCAGGCGTGAGAAACCGTAGAGGTTCAGGTGCTGCAGGTGGCTTTCTGACCTCTTGTACTCCTCCAGCTCACCAAGGGTATTTCCTACTCTTTGTTGCTGGATGGACTTTTTTTACACTTGTCACCATGTAAAGTATATATTTACAGCTCTTAAGTTTGTAAACACGTATTGCTACGGAGTTATTAGCATCTCTTCTGCTTTGCTTCTGCTTGTTGTTCCGAGGTGCTTTTACCAAGGACTATTATAATAAATTATAAACTGTTAAATAATTGTTTAGGAATGCTCTGACTTGAGCTTATACATGTGAGGGCTAGTTTAATTTTTGTTGGTAAATGGAAACTATTTTCCTCAGCAGTCTGGGACTCTGAACAGCTGAAGGATCTGCAAACAGATTCATCAGGGTGAAAGTAGTAAAACCAGTGCTGCTTGGGCTCCTCTCCTCCCTTCGGTGTGGGAAACATGACGTTTTCTAACCAGATAGTGGGAATGTTTTCTTCTGCGGGCCTGAGTCACTTGCGAGGAATGCTAAGATTAATGCAGAAGATTAATTTTCTCACTGCCGCCTTCTCTATAGCAAAAATGGAAGCTTGCTTGCCTATGAATTTTTCTCTCGTTTCCAGCAAAGCTTCAGGTACTCTGAGCATTTTTACTACAGATTCAAACTCAATTTTGCTCTGTAAAAACCTGTCCTTGCCTTTTAGTGACAATGAGCACAGAAGTCAATGCATGTCTCTTTCAGACGTAGCTTTTTTAGAGTACAGCAATTAATCTTCCTGTTCGCTCTGATGCATTTTGTGCACTGCTGGAAAATACAGAAAACCTTCTGTTCTCACAGAGCTGTGAACAGGAGTTTTTACTTTATCAGATTTCCCTAGATATAGAATATCAATTTAATTCAATTTTGTCCACTTTGAACATAATATTAATTATATCTAATCTGTAACAGCATCTGTTCTGAAATGGCTTTTATATTTAGTACTGGATTCTCTAAAAGAGATTATGCTTGCTGTCTTCTTAATTAAGCATTAAGAATTATTGAAATAACTAGTCTTAAGTACTAAAATTAAAATAAAAAAAGAGATAAAGGATACCTTCCCAGATTGCTCCAGAGTAAGCACCACTGTCTATATATTGAATCTAATCAAAGGCTCGTGGCTCACAGTGGGCCAGTTTTTAATGCACTTGGTTTCACTGTGGCACATATTGCACAGATGTTCCCACTGAATTTGAGCAAAAAAGACTTAAGACTTTGTCTGAAATGAATAAACTAACTGTTGAAGTAATTTTAGCAAAAGCAGTAATACGAAAATGAGTTAATGTTCCCATGACCAATGCATCTTCATTTATATCTTTATAAGATTTAACATATGTAGTTGAAAGCCATCGTAAGTTGCAGGAGTGCAAATGGCTTTTTCTCTGTAGCTTTTAAATAACAACATGCTCCATGTACTGTCCCTAAAGGAGCAGGGGCAAAGCTCCAGGTACCTTCCTTTGCACTTTGGTCCAGGCATTAGTTTCCAGCACTAACTGTAACAGCTTTGTTGTCTCTAACCACTGCTGCTGCTTTCGAAGCTGCGGGGGAAATGCCTGGCTTTCCTCCTACCCTCCCTGTGTCCCAGTGCTGCTCCTCGGAGAGGAGGGAGAGAAGGTGGTGCAGAGGTGACAGCGCTGGCTCTGGGCCAACCAGTGTCTTTCTGTCTCCTTTTTTTTTTTTATTAAAAGGAAATCGGTCTGGAAGGACTGGGAGGAAGAAATGGAGGGGTGTCACACGAATATGTGTGTAACTTGGTATGGTTGTGTGCAGGTACCGCTGCTATGCATCATGTGGCTGTGTGCCTGCTAATGCCCGTCGCTTGTGTTCTCTTCGATGCTCATATGGTTGGAGAAGTAATTATTCCAATCAAGACTACAAAAAAAAAAAAAAAGATAATTTCCATTTTAGATAAGTTGCTTTCTCAGAAAAGCTTGTTTGTCACGAACACGTGTAAAATCCTACTCCGCTGATGTAATTGAAATTTCTGCCATGTTCTTCATTTAGGCTAGGCGTTTACTCGGGGTTCCTGTAGTATTAAGGGGCAGAGATTATCTTGCAGCAAATGTCCCATTCTGCTCTTTGATGGCATTCTGGTTCTCCACTGTGGTGAGTAGATCATGGGGGGAGCAGGGAGATAACATTAAAACTCTTGGATGTTTGTCATTTCATTGAATCAATGAGAAGACCTAATTAGTAATTGAAAAGAGAATTAAAATTTGACAGGCTGCTAAGTTTTGTATAGCACATTGTCATTCTTTTCCAATAATACTTTTTTTTTTTAAATTATTCATGACTCTTTTTTGGCCTTTTTTTCTTTTCTGCCTTCCTGCATCTGATTGCTCTTTTTAATTCTTATTTTCTAATGCGTTGAATTTTTCTTCATCTGTTGTTGACACCCTATTTCATTCTTTTGTCTCCTTGTTTACATTTTCTGCTTTTCCTCGATAGGTCTCATACTCTGAATCTTTCCTGCACAATCTCATATTGGGTACTCATTAATTTCCCGTGAATTGTTCCCTTCAGGTATTCAATGCTTGCTTCTACAATTGTTCTTGATCCTTCTTTGTTTCTTTCATGTTATACTAGAATCAAGACTGGTCATTATCCCTATCTGCCAAAATAGTTTTCTGAGACCCTTGTACTGTCAAGTAGAAACAAAGGTGAGCATGTATTTCGGTGTGCATAACAAGGCTAGAAATGAATTACAAGTGTGAAAGATAAAATCTTCCTCTTGACTCCAAGAGACCCAGATTTCTTTTGAGTTCTTTATTTAGACAGCCTTGTTATTTCTGATTATCTGTATTCAGATCATCATTTCCATTTCCCCACGTTAATACGTTGTCAACTTAGGTCTTGTTTTCTGATCAATGAAAAAGTCCAGATAACATGGATGAAAACTCCCATTTAGTCCAAATGGGAGGGAAATTGGTCTTAGTGAGACTAATAGAAAATATTTGAAGCACCACACAGATCTTAACAAGCTAACATGTCGCATTAAACTCAAGAGGAAACAGATTGAACCACAAACTGCAAAGGACTTCCTGAGCATCTGAGGCCTTTTTCAAAGACATTTGTTTTATTTATAGTGTATGTTACCTCAGTATGTTTCTAAACAGACAAGGAAGAGGAATTAGAGTCATAAGAGTACAGAAACGTGCTTGAAATTTAGCATGAAAAGCTTCATACTGCGTTCCATCCTGTTTCACAACAGTTGCTGTAAAGCATCTGGAGAAGAGAAAGGATTAAGCCCTGGGTCTTGAACGATGCGCTCATACTTGCGCAGTGAGTAGCAGGGTGCTGTCTGCATCTGAGATTGGTGGTGGACTTCTGTTCCTGCTTCTGCAAATGGTTGCTTTCTGACCTTAAACAATTTCCTTGGGGCTGAATTAAAATAGGGAAGGAAGTGTCAAGCTGCAAAGTCATAACGTGGACTTTGGATATACTTGGCTTTTTCTGGAGGGGAAAACACAGCCTTGAGTATGTGCCTCACCTCATTATGCAATGGAAAGGAGGAAGCAGGTGCCGTAACAGACCTGCCAGTGTGCCAGACAGAGCCCCACAAGACCCAGAAAACTCAGGGTCACCGTTCTCCAGTGTGGCCTGGCAGGAGGTCCAAACTCCAGTTTCTTGGAAAAGTTACAAGCCACTAGGTTAGAGAACACCCTAAGACTGGAGAGTAGTCTGGTAGTGCGGTTGGTATGGTTGTGGTTTTGGTTTTTTTTTTTTTTTCGGGGTGGGGGTTGGTTGGGGTTGGTTTGTTGGTTGGTTGGTTTGGGTTGGTTTTTTTTCCAGAAATACATTCCCACATCTGTGTAGTATTCTGGCCATGAGGCTCTTCTATAGAAGAGCCTGTTTCCATATTTTTGACTGAAAGCCGTGGTCATCTCTCTGTCCTGTAAGCACGTGGCCTTTTAGATGTACCTCTGGGAGACCACCTTCTGAACTTTCCCCCTTTTGAACCCCTGCTCTGCGGACCTCAGGGTGGTGTGGCGGGGCTGAGATACGGAGCATTGATTAGACTGAATTTCATTCGTGATGCCAGAAGGGCTGCAGATGCCTGGGCAGTTTCCCTGGCCTAAATTTAAACACCTCTATAGAGTCCCTGTGAGGCATCTAAGCCAAACCTCTTACCTTGGTCTTCCCACATGTAAATTGGAGCAATTATTGAAAACTAGATACTTCACACAAATGTGGGGTGGTCCCCTCTGCTGCTTTGTGGATTCAGTATGCTGTATATGTTGCTACAAACATCACTTGCAAACTAACCATAGTTCATTTGTTCTTAATAGCCACATCTCAAACGATGTGAGGTATTGTTCCCTCTTGATTTCTAATACTTAGCGTGGAAGAGAGCAGAGATGTTAATTTATAAAATAAAATCAAGCATAGTCATTCTTTATGCTCTCAAAATCTAGTAAGAAACAAAGGTTTACCTTCTGATTTTCTCTTTATAGGATTTTGACAAAAGTGATATTCCTTAGACTGAACTTTTCTACATTATCAATATGACTTTTCAAGGTCTTGCACTCTTTCATACACTAAACTACAGTAACATGGCCTTGGGACCATCAATAGCAACTGGGACCACTTTATCACCAGTCTTTCTTGTTATTTACTACGTAAAATCTTTACCCAGAGGATGTGGACTACTTCTACAGGGACTATTGCAATTCGTGATGTCTCTAACCCTTGCTTATTTTGGAACGTGTCAAAAGACTGTTAAAAATACTGTGAAAAAGCCTAGGCACCAAAAATCAGAATGTTTCTGTCTTGCTTTACTACGTACTGACTGAATCTGCAAAATAAATACCTTCAGGAGCCATATGAAAAAAATTGTGAACCTGAGTTGGGCTCTGTTAAGGCCTTGTGGAAAGGCTTTCCTTCCATCATGCCTTTTTGCCAGTTAAGACATTAGTAGAAAAAATTTGATAAACAAGGTGTGAAAGCAGAACAAATGAGTATGGTCCTGCTCCTGCTAACCTTTGCTGAAAGGTTGATGTGAGCTTGCTTTGGGGCAAGGTTGTCTGCCTGTGCATATATGACAGGGAGAGAAGGTATGGGGTCTATACTGGGGTGCTGTAGCAGCTCCACCCTGCTGGGTAGCTCCCACTTAACTCTTTTCTCACCAGCTAACTTAATTTGATTTACTGACATTCCTAGGTACCCTTTAAATGTGGCATCATGGTCAGTTTGGGATTCTACTTTCTGGATTTTTGTTTTCTTGAATGACGTACAGGCAGACCCAAGTGTCTCTGAAGTGAATAGTGGTTTGGGGTACCCCAATTTTTGGATGATCAACTCAAGCAACTGATTTTTTTTTGAAGGATAGGGGCTTATCAGCAATCCACCTCAAAGAGCTTCACAAAGTGAGTGGTTGTAATCTAATTCTGAGGCAGCATGTTTATACAAAAAGCCATACTCCATGTCACAGCAGGATTATCATTTGGCTCATTCCTGGAGACTTACTCACTGTTAAGATTCGGGAGGGGGACACCAGAAACAACACACGCGATCTACCAAAGCAGCAAGCTCTTCTGTTATATGAGGAACTAGAACAGACTGCAGCTTTGAAGTCATACAAACGTTTCCTCTAGAGATGTAGCAATGTGTAAAGTATAGCAGATCCCAATTTTTGACCAGGACTCTTATATTTATACATCTACCCGGAAGGAATTTTGACTGGTTTGCTCTTATGTTTGCAAAACATAAGTAGGATGTACTTAAGTATTTTTTTATTATTTATGGTGGTAGTTATAATTTCTGGGTTGGATATTCTTTAACATTCAGTGAGGAGCTAAATTTACATCCTTGGCCAGTTGTCACACATTGCTACATATTAAAACTATTTGTCAGATGAGCATTGATATGAACAGAACAAGTCCCTTGCTCAGAGTAGCCCTGCTCATGCCAAAGCTGTGCCTTAGCTTCAGGAAACCCAATATAATTAAATGCCAATAGAAATTGTTCACTCGGCAATAGCTCAAGCACTTTATTGCAGTGAGGCCTTGATTTCTTTCATGCCAATGTAATGTTAGAGCAGCACTTGATTTATCCTGAATTTACAGGACTGTGACAGATCATAATCTAGTTCCTGGGCATTAGAATACTTCCCTGAAAAATAAGAGGAGTGTAGTTCACTTTTTATAATTATACTGTTGGTTTTATAGCTAATAGAATGTTCTCCATATGTAATTCTGAGTATAGTCCTGTGGGAGCTGGATAGTTAATATTAGGCAAAATTAAAACCACTAGAAAGGCAAAAAGCCTGAGTCCACTTTATGAAGAACATAGGGCAGTACTGCATACATAATATGAATGGGAAAATTCCCTGCTTTGTAGATTCAGTAGGATGTATATATTTCCAAATGTGATTTTGTTGTTTGTTTGTTTTTTTTAATAAGAAAATAAATCCTCTCATTCTCAAGCTACATTTCAGAGATGGTAGGATTTTTTTACTGTTTTCCTCTTTTTCTTCAACCCTCGTCACACCCAACATTATAGCTATAGTCTTGAATCTAAACAGTACTCTTTGGATTTTTGTACTTGGATTTAGTGTTATTGAATAAAACCCCACAATATTCCCAGTGAGAAGCAAACAGAAGATGCAGTATCTCAAGCTGCAGTGTAATTTGGTTACTGAAGATTCTGATGTGCATCTGCTTGGTTAAGCAATAAGGATATTTATTCTAATGCATAAACCAGGTGGTAAGTGAAGCAAATGTCTTGTATACAAAAATCTTTACACTGTTATGTACTCATTTCAGAATAAAGGAATTTGCACATTAGTCAGCTGTTTGTTCTTCCAGAAGATTCAGCAGCACTTCTCTTACAGAGTTCAGTGCTAGATACAATAAATTTATATTCATCAGCTTCATTATGCAAAATTGTACAGATATGGCAGTTAAAATAGTGTGATAGTGCTGAGCAATTAGTTTCTCATTTGCTTAACTGAGGATGGGATTCAAGCTTCATGTTCTGAGTGCCTTTCAATCTGGTGTGTATATGATTAATGTTGGTGAGTCACTTCTGATGGGAATTTTAGGTTTTTCTCACATGACAAGATAGGGAGACTTTCTGCTCCTCCTACCACCAGTTTAAAAGCACTGCAAAAGACAGAAAGGAGGAGGTAATTTTTCAGATTTTCAGAGTTGCACCCTATTAAAGGAAGTGAGGAGATAGCCAGCTCATTGGCATTTGCTGCACAGGTGTCTGCAAACCAACTAGGACAGCTGAGATTGGAATAAAAGTGTAAGTAGATTGTTACTCTCTTGAGAAACCAGCTATTCTCACTCTTTATTTAAATTCAGAATTTACCTGGGAAGACTAGTCCAGAAGAAGGGGAAGGAGGATTTGGAAGGTAAATCATGAAGTGAATCCTGTAGGGGTTTGTCATAGGAACTAGCAGAGCTCTGGAGACCTGGTTATCCTTGCCAGAATTAAGCTGGGGAAAATATAATGTTTTATCTACATAGGTTAGCTCAAAAGCTTGCTGTAGCTGAATGTGAAATAATGTAGGCATGTCAGATAACGTAGGCACATCTGTGGAACTTTCCCTGTGATTTTAGAAAATGTTTTTTCTCTGTTTATGTATGTGTGTCTCTGCATAAGGAATATAATATGTAGTTTGATTATGAGATTCAGTTTCCGCAAAATGCATTGAACGGGGCAGAATGGCTTCGGTGTTGAGGAAGTTTAAAGGGCTCCAGTTCACCTGTACCTAGAGGCCAGATACTTGGAAATGCCTAGGCATATAAATGTATGAAAAGTCCTCAGCAGCATTTTGCAGTGTTTAAACAGACTGCTGAGTTAATAACTACTGATGGCAATAGGACTCAGGCAACTGACTTGCTTCTGTTTTAGAAAGCCCTGCTAGACCTCTGTGTGTAACTTTAGACTACTAAGTAATATTAAAATATGGTCTGATATTTAAATGTATATGCTTAAAGTAAGAAGTCTACCCCACATCATTTGTGACACTGAGTATAGACCTCCTGTGCCTTGTGGTTTTAGCTTATGTGTCCGTATTGTCTGTTTTGTTAAGCTGCAGCTGTAAGATAGGACAGGGCAGGATCACTTGAGGCTAACCTCTGCTACTTGTAGGCAAGTGTATGATATAATTCTTGTCATTATGGTAGTGATAGTCACTATAGAGAACATCACTGACTATTTCGTGACCTCTGTGAATTTAGTCTTGTATCTTCTGTCTAATACCTTTTGGACTAGTATGTATTTCAAAACTGACTCAGCAGAAAGCATATGGCTACAATGAATATAAACGCCAATTATCACGACATTAGTTACGGTGCTGCTGGTTTGGGTTCACGTTATTGTTGGGTTTATATGTCTAATTCATGCTGTTCATGTCATAGAGAAAAAAATGACATTCAATTTGTATTACTAGCAGGTTGGAAAAAAAAAATTAACTCTTGGGGGAAAAAAAGATTATTGTCAAACCACACAGTGCCAACACTTTAGAAGGTGACTTCCATAAAAAAAAAAAAAGACTTGAGAATGGTTCTGTAATTTATTGTATCAGAGATTGACTCCTTCCCTTCTTCTGTCCTCCGTTCCTCACAGCTCTTGGAGGTCTGTTTGCTTTTCAGAGGTATAATGACATTTTCTGTGTGGCTGAAAAAGCTTATTTCTGCCCTAGGCTGAGAGCAGGAAGAGGATGCATGGTCTGGTAGTGCGCTGCTAATGTGCTGAGCTGAACACCGAGGGAGAAAACAGGTCTTTACAAAGATATAAAATCTTTTCATTTTATAACCTCTTCATTAGTTCTAACGTTTGTTTTCAGTATTCTCTGTAGTCATTTTTTGTTTTCTGAAGAAATCTATAGCTTCTTCACATATTGCTTTACGCTGTTGGTTTTCATAATTCATTTTTGATTGAAAATCTCCTGCTACAGACAGAAGATGTTCAGGTCAAGCTCCTGGCTGCTATTAAATGCGCACTAAATACTAAGCATGCATGCTGGGTGGGTATTTGCACTTATTCATCAAGCAAGGATAAACTGTTAGCAACCATGCAAAGAATTGCTAAATATTCTGTAAGGCTGCCATCTCTGAGTTCAGACGGTACATAGACCGTGGCTCTGAATAGATTTTTAAAAAGGCAAGACCAGAGGAAAAGTTAGGAGTGGGTAAAGAAAAGCAGAGCTTTGTACGTGTGGGCGAGGAGGAGAGTGTTTCTCCTGTACTCTGGCTTATCTCTTCCCTTCTCCATATGGCCTTTTCCCTATTTCCCATGCATCTCCGTCACACAAGGTTTGGAGCGACCCTTCTGTTGCTCGCCGTTGCACTCTGGGGAATAGCATGTGGATCAGGAGGGGTCAGTTAGCGATGACACTTACTGGGGATCAGCCAGCACAGGGCCACCTCTGGACTAGGTTTGCACCATGGGCTGCTGTCGTTGAATTCACAGCTGTTGCCACGCAGCCTGCTAAAGGACATCCACCCACTGCGCCCTGATGGCATCTTAAGATCCCCACAGTGCATTCTTGCAGCCATTCTAACTGAATGGCACGTGGAAAAATACACCTTTTTGATCATCAGCTCTAACTGTAACACCTACAAACTGCTGTGACAGCCACTTTCTAAATACCCGGAGTAGAACATAATGTTTTTGTTATTCTTCTGAAAAGGGATCGGAAAAAATGACTTGGTACATTGCTTTCTCTGAATTCCCATTTTCTGTACAGCAGTCTGAGCCTGTGCACAGACACCTTTGTTTTTATGGTGTACCTTTTCAAATCTACATATCCTCTGAATACACAAAGGAAATTTATCTTTCTGCCTTTTTTTCACATCATCCTATGTATTATGTAAGGAATGTTGAGAAAGCAATTATAAAAGGAAGATTGAATAGCAGATCTTGTTTTGCCAGCCACTTGCAAAGCTTAGAGTCAGGTCTGTTTTCATCCTGGCTGTTATTTCCCGTGTGATGCTGAAGGGGCATGAAGAGCCTTTCTAGCATTCACCATTTTTGTCAACTCTGATTTGTTGAATGGGCAGCTCCTCTAACAGTGGTTCCAAATATTTTGTGATTTTGTGCCTGATGGCGTGATGTAGCTCTAACGGTGATCCCAGTGGGAACAGATGAGGAGAAGAGTCTGTAAATTCCCATTAAGCTGTAGTCACATCTGCCAGGTTTCTGAAGGCCAGCCATTGCTCTTGCTGGTCTAGTGAAGATAGGAATGCCTTTAGCTGGTGGCTTGTAGGAGGCTCCCTTGGGGGCTCAGAAGTATCTGGTGAATCAAAGAAGGGCAGCCACTGCTGCGGGAAAATGTGGGCTCTTTTAAGATGCCTGTAGGAAACTCAATACAGATCAAGGCAACCGGATAAGTAAAATGGTAATATCTTATTTTTTATTTTTTGAAATGTCGCTTCTCTATGCTGTCCATCGAGCTCCATTTACTAATCTTCAAAAAAGGATTATGCTGCATAGTAAATGGTCAGTGTACAACACTTAAAAATAACTAAGTGATGCCATCTACTGTCTTAAAATCTTATTAAATATTACATTTGATGACTGAATTGTTATCCTAAGAAGAAATGGGAAGAGCCTACACTGAGTATAATGTCAGAGCTGTGACATGCTATATGATCCGTATCAAAGTTATGCAATCTAAGTATTGACTGTGATTAAATACAGTAGACTGTAGAATGTCAGAAGGAAACGTGATGCTAGTGTCAATCCAAAATAACTCCTCGGTGAAGCTACTTTGCAAATAACTAGAGATTTTTTTTCAGGTTGCTTTGTTTTTTATATTTCTGAGAGGAAGATGTAGAATCCTGTGGAATAGAGGGTAGGTTGGAAGGACGTGGCACACCATCCCTTTAAAATGTATGTTTATTAAAATTTGTTTGTTGTAATGTGAAGAATGTCACTACATACCTATATTTAGTACAACTTGTTATCCACAATGACATTTAGGTGCTTTGTGGTAAGAGTTAACCTGACTTGGACTTCAAAGAAGTTGAGAACCACGTTTGTGTAAGATATTACTCAAAGAGAATTCAACCATCATCTCGGAAAGGTAGAACAGATGAAATTTAGCTTAGTATATACATTCAACTGTTAAATGTTATGAAGTGAAGTTGACTATGGACTACTATGTTCAGCCTTGAAATGGTAGCTCATTCAGAGAATATGGAATGGTTATTTATTTCACATATGTATATGCATTGTTAGGTTGGTTGGGGTTTTGACAGCAGGAGGTAAGGATGTATTTTCTTCAGATGCAGCTATGCCAGGCTGCAGTTCACAGGTTGCCACTGAATAAGCCCAGTGAAAAGTTGTAGGCTGATCTGAAGGTTCTGCAGTCAGCAGTGTTTAGCAGGTGTAAAGGGGTGCGAAACCAGAGAGACAGGATTTAACTCTTTATCCCTTTGTTCTCTCTTTTTGTAATGGTCTGTGAAGCACCAAGATAACCTCAGTTTCCTGTACTCTGTTTTCACCTTAGTGAAAATAGTCTGAAATCTGTGAAGTAGACTATAGGTTCCAGTATTGCAGCGACTTGTAACTTCTTTTTTCTGATTTTATATGCCTTATTTAGTGTGGCATGAATAAGAGTATGTTTGGACATAAATGTATGTAGAACCACAGTCTGATAATGAAATATGTAACTTCTTGTGGTTGTTGGTTTGTTTGGTGGGTTTGGTTTTTGTCCGTCGTCCCCCCCCGCCCCCCCCGAAGTATCAAAACTGCAGTGATATGTATTTCTGCTTTCATGTTAAAAGATACACAATCTGTACTTTATTATGTTTTTACGTAGCTTAATTTTCATGGCAAACCTCATGCAATTTGTAAATATCCATTTTCAGATCTAGTACACTAGAACTCTCCTATTCAAACACTATAAATAACAGAAATCCTTCAATTGCTTCCTCCCTGAGTACTTGGGAGCATGTCCACAAGATTCACAAATGACCAAACCAACAGCAAATTAATTCCACAAGTAATGATCCCTAGAAAAGTCTTATTTTCCAGCTGCCTTTTAAATTAAAAGGTCTGCAAATGAGTGTAGTTCAGTCCATGCTTTGGCAGAGAGGAAACTATGCATGTTTTTACATCCTTCTTGTAGCTTGCCATACCTCTTTGTTTTAAATTTCTGTAAAATTCCTTCCTCTGCAGCCAGACTGTCCAATCTGGAGCATCCGGAAATCATGAGATGGATTGAAAAATATAGAGGTAGATTTAAAAAACATGTACTTGTCACTTCTTTTGATTTTTGTTTTCTAAACATTCACATATTTCCAAACTTCTCTGCACAACTCTGAGGGCTCAAACCCTGTTTTAAGAGGCAAAATAAGATGTGAAATTGAGATTTCCATGTAATCATGGGTTGGGCTTAAAAACAGAGGAGCTTCACTGCAGTTCACTGAGTTTGCTGCAAAATGGCAAAGTGTCCATCAACCAAAAGCTGTGACAGTATAGAACTGTGATGCACTTACATGCAAATCTGCTGTTGCTAATGTAGCCCCAAGTGGGCATGAACTGTAAACTGTGTGTTAGGCCTTAACTGGGATAGTCTCCAAACAAATGGGGGGGGGAGGACGTAATTTGTATAATAGAATCTGTGAGTTCCTATTGTATTTCCAGGGCAAATGTTAGAGTATCAAAACAACAATGTGAGGAAATGTTATGCCCTTGGCTGTAGAAAACCTTACCTGAAGGCAACAGTAGATTTAAATAAAGCTCTTGATAAAAGCAGGAGATTTTATTCCTCATGAAAACTCAAGGAACTCTTGAGAGGATGTTTCAAAGAAGTTGAAAAAAATATACTCGATGTTCTAATTAGCACATCCTTCTCAGGGAATGATGACTGGCTGTTAGCAAAGATTTTCTGGAAGTGTCTAGGCTTTTGGATAACGCGTGTCTTCCACCGCTCCAGGCTGGCTGTATGTAAAACTGAACTGCTTCATATCTCCAAGATAATGCAGTGTTAGGGTGGCCAGAGTGCTTGTCATTCTGTAAGGTGGTGTGGACAGTGGGGTATGGATTAAAGGTACAGATGATGGGGAGGAATGACCAAGAGGCAGACAAGATGGTAGAATGAAAGAATAAAAGGAAAACCAGGCTGTCAAAATTGGCCTCTCTTCAGTCTGCCCACCAAGGCTTTCTTACGCTATGCTAATCTTGACAATAACAAAGTACTTCATAAATTCCAAATGTAAATGCAAAGGATTTCTTTCTCTCATTCCCTGGTGCAGTTTTACTTTTATGACTCTTGTTTTCCAGCTGAGTGCTATTTCCAGGGAAGCCAATTCATGCATTTTAGAAGTGAGCAGTGCTTCGGGAACTCTAAGATCTGACTGAAAAAATACAAAACCTCAAGTGAAGTAGTCATGAAGACCTAGAAATGCAAGGAGCCATGCATATGATCAGTATTCATCGCCATTCTTGCTATTCCTATTACAGGAACAGAAGCACAATACCTCATCTGCTTTTTGGTTTTGATGCTGAATTGCCAGAGAATGTCTGATTCTGAGTGTAAATTCCAAATTATCAGCAGCTTTTCTTAGACTTTGAAGTGCTACTCTGAGCACTGTGTCATGGGACAGGGCTGCTTTGTCTTGCTGCAAACCTCAGGTCTGTCTGAAAGACATCATCAGGGCAAACTTGCTGCGGTCTAACACCTGGCAGGAAGATGACCGAGTTGAACGTGGTTGAAAATCATTACTTTTTTATCTTTGAGCAGTAATGCTCATTGCAGAATTTTGATCTCTGAACTGGAAAAAGTCATCTGTAACGGACGTATGTACTAGGTGCCAAAATGCAGTTTCTCTGGTAACTAGCAACAAAAGTGCAGCAGTAGTATAGGGGATGCTTAGATTACATGCTTGGCTGAATAAATAACTGGTCAGGATCAGGGGGAAGATTGCTGGGTCAAAACATTTTTTTCTCTTTTCTGTTTTCTTTCTCAGTGCGATACCAGAATATTTAATTTTACACACAGTGTTTCTCTGCAGCCCGAGGTTTGGGTGATGAATACCAGCTTTTCAAGAGAGTCTGGTGCTTGTGGGGTAGGTTGCAAGTCTAGTGTAAGATTTTATTGACTTGGAAGGATTTTCTTTAGTCCCTTCCGCATTATCCTGTTTTATTACCTCAGGTTATTTCTATAAGCCTGCTTTGTGAAAATTCTGTTGCATCGAGTTTCCTTATATGACGTAACAATTTAAATAAATACACTGGTGTGATACTTTAGATCAAAGTTAGGATTCAGTCTATACTTGAGATGATTTGCAGTTTAAAAAAGAGTTCCATGCATAGTTTTTTGTCAGTTTAGAAAATAATAGAGTTATTTCCACTCACTAGGCCAAGCAGATAGAGATATTAGGCCAATAAGCCACATTTGCTTGTTTTTTTAAAGTATAAATCTTGCATTAAGATAACTTTTTGCGCTTGTTAGAGTGAAACTCAGGCAGCTGTGACTTTTAAATAACATTAGATATTCTTCTGAGGAGCAATAATACTTTTTCCAGTTCAGTAATTTTCTATTGTTTCCTTTCCTTTTGCTTCTTGCTTGAATTTCATGACACAGTAAAACACTAGCTTGTTTGAATTAAGCAAATATATCTATAGGCACTCTTACTTCCTTACTCTCTTAAACTGGGTGTAGTAAAAAGAGGATGATTGCCTGAGTTGTACTGTTCTTTCCTTTCCTTTCCTTTCCTTCCCTGCAACATTGCAAAATATATCAATAGTTCAGCAGTGTATGCGCGGTTGCTTTTAAGGGGTGGGTGGTAGGGAATCGCCTTTGGCTGCAGCATTTAATTCATCTGGTTTGTATGTGCCATGCTTTATAGGAGCCATTAACAGTAGCTCTTTGGAGAGTATAAATTACAAGTAACTGGGTATTTATAAAGTTTCAGAAAATGTCCTTCAATGCATTGTGTATTGTAAGGTATTTCTTAAAGTGTTTAAGTAGTTGCTGTTGTTTGTTAAATTGCCAAGCATTTACTTGTAGTTTGTATCATCAGATCTCGACTCTGTCCAGCATTGGTAGTTCCCACTTGTAATGCTTTTGAGTTTGGGACTTGCATGTGTGCTGTGGAATATAAAGGCCAGGGATGGACAGTGGCGGTGGTGGGGTGCCTTGGGGAAGGAGTTAGAGCTGATGTATGCCATCAGCTTAAGGGGGGCGGGAGGGGAGAAGTAGTCACAAACCAAACCAAAAACCTACCCTGTTAAATTTAGACTCACTTTCTCTATTTCTAGTTGCACTGGCGTTTTCGAGCATAATCTCTTTTTGTCGTCTGTATAGTGTCTTTTGCTCACTGTTAAGCTACTTGCCAAATCTACAACATGCTGGAAGACTGGAAGAGGGACAGTTAAGCAGTGTGCTGGCTATGACAGGAGAAGCATCAAGTAGATCCAGGTGGCGTCAGTTCAGGCTTTAGCAGCTTGGTAACTTTAGCAGTTTTGACTTGCAGATCTGTCCTCATATCTACAGTATCATAACTTAAAATTTTGGGAAGAGAAGATAAAAAGCAATTAATCTTTTGTCTCTCCACAGTACTAACTTTCTAATGGCATATTTAGAGCTGCTAGTAAGAGCAGCCTAAAGAAGTTTGGTGGTATTAAGCATAGAATAATTTATAATTTAATATTATAAATTTAAATTGGTCTACCTATGATATGATCAGATGGCCACAGCCTTAGTTTATTATGTGATACAGGGTGTGTATGCAGAATTAACACCCTGCTGTGAGAGAACGGGTCTTTAACATCCCAGATCATTGCATGATAAATCTTCCTGCCGCAGCCCTTGCTGTCCCTGCGCTCTCTCTCATTTCAGTCACTTCAGGTTTGTGAAGGCTCACTGGCAGAGTGGAATTTTAGATTCCTGCTGACCCAGGATCTTGAGGGAAATGTAGAGTCCCCAAATGTGGGAACAGAACCTGCAAGAATCTGTAAACTTGGCCACAGAGAGAAAATGACCACATCCATTAAAACATGAGATAATATATCTCCCACGCACTGAAAAAAAAAAAAGCAACCCAAAATGCAAAACCAGACTATGTGAAAGCATTATCTAGTACGTCTAAAAACAGCTCTGTATGTGTTTCTATTTTAAGATTATTTACCATAAATTGATGTTATCTAGCACTACATGTCTCCACTGAGGGAATGTCATCCTGAGTGCACAGAACATGCACACTGACTTGAAAGAATAAACAACTGTTCTTGGCCATTTTCTCTGAAAAGCGAAGAGAGGGAAGAGGGAATGCAATTTCCTTTGCTACCTTTAAGTCCTTCCCCAGGTCGAGCATGTGTCATAAGCAAGCAAACAAGCAAAAAGAATTTTTTTTATTGGAACAAACAGGGGAAAGGTTGAGCTAAAGCCTTGCAGGCATCTCAGCTTCTGAAACCTCTTGCCTCTTTGCATCACAAATACTCCTAATGTTCAGGATTTTGCACTGTATGATGCCCACCTGGAAACCTCTCAATGGTACTTCTCTGCTAAGCCTTGGGGTGAGTGGCCTTCTTGGGGAGCTGCATGGGTACGAATCTCCTTGCTGAAATCCCGAAGGTTGAGGGTGGATGAAAAACAGTCAACACAATACCCTGGTCTTAGTAAGCACCATGGTTCCTACTTTTCCAGTTTCCCTTGCACCTGGCAAGGGCACAGAGGCTATTTTTGAGCTGTCTAGACTATTATTCTAAAAAGAATCTCTTCTTTTTCCTTTTCTGGTTATTGGTCATCAGGAAGAAGGGAGGTAGCAAGTCTATTTGTGAATTTGCCCACATGCTGAGCCCACAATAAATGTTTTACAAAGAATGTTTATAGAACTGTTGCAAGAGCACATCTCTTCAAGAGCTAGGCATTTATAAAACTGATTGCACGCAGTTTAATCAGTCCAGAAGGCTGACTACCAAAGTAAATTTTTACATGACATTTTGTATTAAGTTAAAATCTGCCCCCCTCGCCCCCCGTTTAGCTTTAAAAAGTTTATACATGGACACAAAGACAAATGCAAATGTGCAGCTGAGTCATTTAAAGTTCACATTTCTGATAATTGATTATTGGAATTATTGATTATTCCAATGACTGATTATTTCTCCTGTGGGCACAGCTTGTTTGCTCTGTTGGCTTCCTGACTCTTTAGGTGAGACCCTTCACGTTAGAGACAGATGGTGGGACAGGTGAATAACTCAGCAGGCATCAGTGTATCTGCCCGCTGGCTCTGAAACGCGGCTGGAAGGATGCTGCTGTGCTTCTCACTGTTTCCCTCTTGGCTGCTCTTTCCTGTTGCCACTGAAAATCTTGCTACTGCTTCTCTTTTCTTCTGAAGATGCTTTTCCCTACTGTTGACTTTTCCTTTTTTTTTTTTCTTTTTTTTTTTTCCTTCTCCCCCCAGAGAAGAATTTAGGAGTGTTCTAGATTTGTTATGTGAGAGTATATATGTGTTCATACATTCAGAACTATGAAAGGTTGGTTATGAAATGCAATAGCTTTTTAGACAATCTGATACAGTAAAAGAGAGAACCCTTCTCACAAACGTGACCCTGTTGTCAGCTGAGACCATCATAGCTTTTCATTAAATGGGGTTGCTTCATCAAAGCTAACTGGGGTTGGAAGTCACTGTGGATTGCTGCTTTCCGGGTACTCAGAAACCTCTTGGAGTTGATTTGTGCTAGCATGGAAAATCTAACTAAAATGACAGTAATCATCCAGTTCTGAACAGAACAGGGAGACAGTGGTAGATGGCGTTGGCTGGGGACATGATAAATAGAACACCTTCTTGCTTTTCCCCCAAGCTTTGCCTGTCACGTTGGCTGGTAGAGCCTCACTCTTTTCTTCTGCTGTCCCCTCTGCTCAGCTGTGTCCAGCTGCTGCTCTTCTTGTTCCTGCTCTGGCAGGGTGTTTACAGACAGACCAGACTCTGCTCCGCTGTCTCTGCTGATAGCTCTGTCTGATGGAATTGGTCATGTTTAGACAGGAAATTTAGCTCAAGTGTAATGCTAGGCTAGTGTGTCTCAGAACTTGCCTGCTTCGTGGCTTCTGAGATTAGTGAGTCTTGCATAGAAACTCATGGCATGTCTCCAGCCAGATGTGAAAAATGCTCTAAAATTTTATTCCTTGCAGCAGAGACTGTTATTATTACTACTACTATTATTGTTAAGCGTTTGGACAACCCACTTGTAATGACCTGATCCATGACAGTAATTCAGATAGTAACTATAACTTCAATAGCAATTGAAATGTGAAGAGCAGTAGGTACCAACAGCAGCTAAGAGCCCAAAGGGGAAGGGAATAACTGGGAAAATATTACTCCTTTAAACATTTACAGATGTATTTTGTATAACATGCTATATATATATATGTATATGCAGACATAGTTTAACAAACCCTTATTTTTGTACAGATCACGTTAACTGTGAGTTAATCCAATGTCCATTCGGGGTGACTTGGTTACAGACAAGCAACTGAAATAGCAGTTTTGCCTAAGTTTTAAAAATAATGTTATTTCTGGAAATAAGCTTGTTGCTCATTTCTCACAAGCAGCTATTTTTCTGATGCTCTGGTGCTTATCTGTGTGTGTGCATGTTGGCAAGATAGAGCAATGTTCATGCATCTGACTGGTAAGTTTCTGTTGAATTTTATTTACAATATATTGCTTCTGAGGTTCATTTTTAAGCAAAGGCAGGACTTACTATGTATCGTATCTAGATTCACAGTGAATTTAAGACTGCTGGAATCATGCTTAGTTAAGGGCATTTGATAAAGTCATTTCCTCTCTGAACTCTGGAGGATTTCTTCCCAGAACAAAGCTCAGAATATGTTACATTTTTTTTGAGCATGTACATGAACAGGAGTCCACATCCTGACATCACAAGTGACATCACAGCTTGATATTAATTATATGTTAGTATAGTGATGGTGCTGTTTCATCTTCCTTTCTCCTTTCATGTTTAAAAAAGGCTAATCATCCTTGAATATCTCAAGATTGCTTGTCAGTTGTTCATTTCTAATTGCCCACGTTGCTCACCTGGATATTTTCTGCATTGGTCAAATTCTGCATTCAGATAAGCAGGTAACAGTGTTAATTACTCAGTAACATTCTGATAGCTAAGATCTATAAAAGATAGTGAGGGATTTTCCATTTTTTGTGCGCTTTTTTTTGGTTTTGTTTTTTAAGCTGTATTATTCCTTTTGGTTAAATGCATTGAGTCAAACCTAGTTCAGAAATGTCTCCAAGACCGTATCTTCTCCTTCTATTCCAAGCCTACTGTCCTCTCTCTGCCCTTTCTCCTCCTAACTGTCAACCTATTTGCCACCAGATTCACATTCTGCAACTCAGTTGTGCTGCTCTTTTGTCTTTTCCAGGGCTTGTGACGGAGCCTTCCATTGCATGACCAGCAGTGTTTCCATCACAGTAACAAAGTGTAGGCATTTCTCCATGGGTAAATAGCCAGTGATTTGGTGGGTGACACCAACATCTTGGTCGTGGGACGGGAACGTGCCTAGTTTAGGATGGGGTGGGTGCTGAGGCAGCCCCTGCTTTGTGACCGGGCACTCCACGTGCTTACCTGTGCAGGTGTGCGCTACGGACTCAGTGGGGAAGGAGCTGGCACTTTGTCATGTAAAAGGTGTTCCCACCAGCCATGTGGCTGAGAAGGGACTGTGGAGCCTCCAGAAGACAGAGCAGCTTTAAAAAAAACAGGGTGAGTAATCCAGGCAAACGTTTGGGCAAATCCGGCTGTTGTAGCTTGAGCTTCCCTGCTCTTCCATGCAGTATTACAAACATGGGCAAATCCATACATAAATGTCATGGTATAACAGAAGCTATAGTCAGCCTTCTGTCTTCTCACAGTACCAAATTAAATTTGACTGGGGAAATTCTCTGTTGATTAAGACTGATATTTGGGAACTGATATTATAGTTACGTCCTAACCATAGCTCAGAGCTGGATTCCTTCCTCTAAAGAGAAAGAATTGACTTAATTCACCATTACTGTTCTTTAGTTCTTCAATAAATATTCAAGATCTTGCAGTCTCACAGTGGTTTCCTCCATCATAATGTTGACTTTATTATTAAAATGTGATTATACTGCACTTTTTTTTTTTTTTTTTTATTCTGGAAGTTCCTGATAAACACTTCTATATTCTAATGGCAATTGATGTCTGCAAGAGGATGTCTGTCAGACTTCATATGCATGCTACTCTGCTTGCAACTACAAAAATGCTTTCTTTTGATTGCAGCTATATTCTTTACTATAAAAATTCTTAAGCTGGTAAGGGGTGGGTGTTTTCGTTTTTTGTGTTTTTGTTGCCCACCCCTCCCCCTGACTGCCTCTGAAGGAGATGGAGTAGAAGCTATTTGTGCAATTGCAGTGCATCACCTTGAAAGAACAGTAGCTCCTCATATAAATGGAGAGAATGAGAATCCAAAGAATGAAAGAAAAAAAAAATCCGTATTTCTCAAGAAATTGATTTACTTTGCTTTTTTGGTACCAGCACAGGTGGTCACGCAGGAAAATCGGTCCTGGTTTAAGCTTTATTATGTTTCCTTGCCCTGTCCTGAAGCTGTTTACTCCTCTTTAATGCTGTAAAACGTTTTGGTTAGAAACCTTAAAAAAAAAAAACAAACAAAAAAAACCCCAAAAAGAATAACCTAAAGGCTTGTGCTATAGTGTATGACTCATCTTACTTTTTTTGGGAGGAGGAACTTGCTGTATCCTGGTACATATTCAGAAGTAGCCAAGCTACCAGGCTGAGACATTTGAGGGTTTTTTTTCCCTCCTTCTATCAGACCAAACTTCCTGTCTCAGGAAATGAGTATGAACTTCTTTCTCTCTCCCTTAGACCCTGTTTTTTTTCATCTGAAGGGAGCTGAGTTTCTAGTAATCAGCTCTAGGAGTGGGATATGGGGGTAAGAGGTCTTTTTTGGTTTGTAGCTAAAGCAGAACTCAGAAGAAAATGTTATCGAATATTTTCTTGTTCTGAAGAACAGGTTCACTTTGTTATTTACAGGCAGACTGAGATAATATCTCAAATTAAAAATGGGAAGTTTTAAAAACATCAAAGAGAAGTATTTTAAAATCTACCTCTGTAGCCAAGTTAGGTGGTTCCTTTTCCACAACTTATAATTTCTGTTTTTAAAGTGTCACCTTGTTTATATGTGGGTAAAACTTGGCTTGAATATGTGTCCCTTTACAATAACTTTTAGTGAAATACTCTAATATTTGATGAAGCAGAGCTACTTGTACATTATCATTATTCTAAAACAAAAGAATTCAGATTAAATAGGAGTGGTACTGAAAGTAAGATAATCTTACAACAGAAAATACTACTGGAGCAGCAAAAATGGGTGACACAACTCATAGTATAACATGAAACAGAAAGCTGTAGATAATAGAGGAAGTATTTAAGGGTATGTTAAGATGCCTCTTAATGGCTGGTGCTGTCAGCTGGCTATCATTTAAAATGCTATATTTGAAGAGGTTTGTGTAATCTGCACAATTTTGTATAGGAATAATAAAAACAGTTAAAGTGTAATACTAGCTATGTTTCACTTTTTTGTGGGGTGTTTTAGTGTTTGGTTTTTGGGGGGGCGTTGATTTGGGGTTTTCTGTTGGTTTGTTTGTTTGTTTTTTACAATGGGCTGGAGTCCCAAATGCTGTCTAGGCTGTCTAGGCATGAGCTAGAGCTATCAACCACTGCAAGAATTGTCACTCAGGGCGGCTTAAGTAACACCCAAATGCTCATATCCTATAGAACATCCCACTCTTGAGGTAGAGCCTTAGTAATCAGCAGAAAGTGCTGAACACTGATGAGCAAAGACATTTCCCATTTTGTATGGCTGTGGCAAGGAGAACGCATCTTCCTGTAATCCTTGGATTTAGTCAAATTATGATGAACCGTCTCTGTCTATGTAGCATGCATAATTTGCATTTTGTGCTTGTGTCTCTTGTGAGCGTACAGCACACGTAAGCTTGTCCCAGAGCTGAAACTTGAATATATGTGCAAGCAGTCAGTGAGCAGCATTCTGAAAGTCCTTTCTCCCAAACATATGCAAGATGAGTCACAGACAAACGAAGATGGAATGTGAATACAAAGGCAGAAAGGATCCAGGTGGTATCAGCCCATATGTCATTCTAGCAGGGAAGGTGCGTGTTTGTACATTCTGCTGGAGCAGTTTAATATCTGCCTGCAGCTGTATGACCTATACTTTATGCCTGTTGCAGACAATGCACCATAATGAGTAGTGTGAATGCTTCCACTTCTCTTTTAAAGTAGATCGATGAGGTGACTTGAACCAACTGAAGAACGAAGCATAGATGTTAAATCACAGCTAGCTCAACTATGATTTACCAGCTGTGAAGTGGTGATGAATTTCTAGGGTCAGTAACTTCTCAATCCAGTCCACCCACATCTGTGAAAGCATGCCTGCATATGGCTTCTTAACAGCATGGATATTTTTCATGTTTAGGATGAAGATCCCTGGTGAGATTCCCCACTGATCTTAGCTGGTGAATTAACAGGATGGAATTGCTTGCTTTGCTTCATAGTTAAGCAACCAGTAGCTGATGAGACCCTACTCTGTCGCACCGTTTTCGGGTGTAAATCTCACAGTTCTGGTTTGGGAACCTTCATGCAAATTACAGCAGCCCTCGTTTATAGCTCTGCAGTTCTTTCTTTCAGCCCTAAGTCTGGCACTCAAAATGTCGCAAGGTGGCCTCCAGCTGCTGGCTGTGGTGTGTTTCTTCATTCTGTGCAGAAGATCTACAGATGCAAAGTGGTGGTAAAAAGCAAATGGTATCTTGCATCTCCTTCAGGAGTGTTTGTTAGCATAGCAGCCTGAGGCTTGTCATGCAAGTGCATGAGTCTGGGTAAATTACAGGGTACCATGGAAATTGGGATGTGGTGAAAGAGAAGCAGTATCAGTAGAAGTGTGAAAGGGAGACCGAGCAGAGGAAGACAAAGCTGCTTAGAGTGTCTGCTCAGACACAAGATGCGAAAGAGAGACCAGAAGAACAACTAGGGTATGGGAACAGTCCGACAATCTCTTAAGTGCAGCAAAAAAATGTCAGCGGGTCTGGGATTTTTGATAGGAAGATCAGCCACCAATACCTACTTTCAGCTGCTGTTCTTGGTGGGCAGAGCTGGGCATGAGCAGGGGCAGCCGTCAGCGCTCCTCACTTTAATTGCAGGGAGTGATTGCTGTCAGCTTGGGGAACGGATCGGTTCAATGCTTGCAGTGCAAACTGGTGGTTGTGTGTCTCTGCTCCCAGGAGTGAAGTGACCTTGTTTATGCTGTGTAGCTGGGCCAGTGTGCAGCTGTTTCTACTGTAAACGCTCACAGAAAGCTGGTTTCAGGGTATGCTTGTGCATATTACTTTGCAATTAATTTTGTATGGACACACACGCTAACCCCTCCTCCCATAGTTACCCAAGTGCTTTCTGCTGCTGTAGGCAGGGCAAGTTCTTTGTACATTTTCGGTTCATTTTTGCCCTGACAAAGAAACACGTGGGTTGGTAGAAAGGAACGAAGGTGATGCTTATGGCACTGAAGAAACAAAATGCAAGGTGAAGTGACTGGGTAGGTGGGACCTTTCTAGAAGAACCAAAAAGAATTTTATGTGGAACCATTAATCCCCCAGTTTACAAGACACTTCACAGGAAAATTATGATAAAAGTACTATGGTAGGAAAAGCTAAGTATATCTAAGTCTGAAATGTTTTTGGAAGGGTGGAATTTGTATATATTCCTGAATACAATCTGTGCAATACTGCGATGCTCTCTTTCCTAGGCAGCAATTAAGAATAATCATACCATTAGTTAAGAGAACAGATTTGTTTGCGTTAGTAGTTTCTAAACCCAGAAACATTTAGGCATGAAAATATTTTAAGTCTAAAATTCTGGTTAGAAATAGAATGGAGCTGCTGGGGATTGAGAGAGGTAAGAAGGTGGGTAGGACCTCTCTTTTACTGTACAAACAATCCTGCCCGGGGTAGTGTCCTTGAACATGCAAGAGCTTCCCAGGGATCTTTGCTTATCATTTATATTGGCATGCTGCACGAAGGGGAGGGACGTGTTTTCACTTTCTCATGAGATTTTCTTCAGTAGTGTATGACTTGTCGTTTCTGACAGCTTTCTCAAGGGCTCTTTTTATGCTAATGGTTTCCTCTCTTTTTGTTTGTTTGTTTGTTTTGTTTTAGCCTATTCAAATCTGTCCAGTGGAGGAGAATTTCAGCCAGTTGAAAGAAGGCTTGTTCTCCTTGGTGACAGAGCAGGGATTCCCTAGGAATGACCGAAGTGGTGGTTGTGGAGAGGGGTTGTCTCTTTAGGCGTTGGGTAGGAGACCTGTCTTTGACTTTGCCTTTCCCGACCTAGAGATGTTGCAACGTGTGTTATGTGATGTTGTCCCCATTGCGTGTGCCTTTCCCATGAGGGAAGGAATGAGAGAGGGAGTGACACCTGACGGACGTGTAGGCATTTTGCTTAATGCTGGAAGATGTTGTGATGAAATAAGCTGCATGGAGTAACGTTCTTCATAATGCAGAGAAAGAAGGTGGAAAAAGGAAGAGGGGAAAGGAAAAAAAAAAAGGTAGAGGCGGGGGGGGGGGGAGAATTTTAACGATTTCAGGTAATTGTCTCTACAGAAGCGTACCTTGCAGCAAAAGCCCTGCGAAGGATTCGTCAGCTCCTTGGAGAGCCTCTTTCTTTTTAAACAACACGAAAGTGCCAGAAACCTGTCCTCTGGATGGGAGAGGACTGCGTTATATGTGAGTGTTTTGGATAAGTTCTGTATCTTGGAGGAAGAGGAACCAGAGTGTGGTTTGACAGTTGCTACAGCAACTAACGTTTTTTTAATGGAAGGCAAGAATAAATGATGGTATAAAGTCTTGTGTAACTGACGTACCTTCCCCCGCTTCCTGCCAATTTTCCAGTATATTAAAACAATAAGTAATTTATGAGTTCGGCTGAGAAATGGCTCTTCGTTTGCCCAGCTCAGCCACATTTGCGAGACTGCATGATCTTTATGGAGACAGCAGAGAAGAAATCATTTACATACCAGAAAGCAAGGATTCAAGCATCTCTGAAAAGTATACTTTTCAAGGGATAAATGCATTCCTTCTTCTGCCTGAAGAAATTTTGTTAGATGTGGATATCACTGGGCTGAGCCTTCTTCATCTCGTAGCTTCCTTTCTTCTCATTCTCTCCCTTCCTCCCCGCCGTGATTATTTTTTTTCAAAATTGTTTAAACTCTCTTTGGTTACCGTGGAATTATTTTTTAATGTAGGAATGATGATGTATTATAGAGCAAATGAAAGATGATGCAAACTTGTGGCAGGAGGGGAATTCTGCTGGCCCTCCCCGCAGCAGTGTTGCAGAACCAGCCCTGGCATAGATGTGCTCCAGTAACTGCTGCCCAGGGAGAGAATTCAACCCTCGTAATTTTTTAGGACCCAGCTGGCTGCTAACGTCTGGGAGGAATGATACCAGAGCAGAAACCACACATCACATCCCAGAGTATACGGACACTCACTTTAAGATCAAAAAGCTGTCTTAACCTGAGCTTTCATTCACCAATTTAAGGTTACATATTTAAATTTAATAGTGGTTTCAGTTTTACTAGAGAAATTTGGGGGCATTTTACGGATGGATATTAGGGGAAGACAGTTTGGCTAATGCTCTCTGTTTTTTGAAATCTCACTGGAAGTCTTAGGCTGCAAAGGGTCACCTGTATAGCACTTTGCCTCCCCCTCGGGCTTTCTATGTTAGATCAGAATTCATTAATGCTGAGTTAAGGTTACTGATTTTAATTAAAGAGTAGGTATGCAACCATTAAGCATCTTTATAAAATGAAACATAAATATGAACAATTACGGAATCTTAAATATAAGGTTTTACAATTTTTACATCAGTTTTAAAGCCCTGTTTTCATGAACTGAATATGTTTACCTAGCTCTTTAGAAGTAAAATTTGTTACAGATGTCCTTGCTAATTGAGCATTAACAACTCATAACCAGGGCTCCTAGGCTTGAATCCTGTGTTTCATTTCGCAGTTAAAAAAAAAAAACTTACCTTCGATACAATTCATGACAATTTTACACTGTGCACTTACTAAAAATTACGACTGAACTAAGAACCGGTTTTCAAGTGAATGACACTGAGGTATTTAACTGGAATAAGTTCACTGCTCTTGAGTTGCTGAGAAGCAGTGCATGAAGCATGCACATTTTTTTGCACAGATGAGAAAGTAATAAACATTTGCTACCAATTTTATGCATTTTTAAACTCAGTAGAGGACTAGTTACTACCTTCTTGCCATTCAGTAAGCCATTTTGTGGATTTGTGTGAGACGAGAGAGGTAACTGAAGTATTCGAAGTAAAGGGAAGACTAACAGAAAGCTCTCTCTTTAGATATTTGTGTGTTAGTGACCAGTATTTATTCTAAGAGAAATTTGCAACGTTTGAAACCTGTGACATGAATGTCTTCCTCCCCATAGTGTCCTGTCTGTCCTTATCTTCCTCCTACAACCCTCTCCTCCTGCATCCTTCCCCAGACATTGAGACGGCTCATCACTTTTCTTTCTCCAACTCATTGACTTGCCCCGGTGACACAACCCCATCTCCAAATCTCTTTTACGCTCACCCCTTCAGGCTGCCTCAGGGTCACCCTGCTGCAAGTTCTCCTTTACATCTCACCATCTTTCCCTCAGTGATACAAACCTCCTTTCATCTCTCCCATCTTAAGAAGCATGTTGCACTCTTGATTCTCTGTGCTATGCCGACTGCTGCCCATCTCCCTTCTCGTTTTCATGTCAAGTTCATTGATTCAGCTACCTGAAGTTATTTTTCTTCAGTTCTGTCTGGAATTCTTCCAGGCTGGCTCTCATCCCTTCCACTGCATCTGACTGCCCTCGTCCAGCATCCCATGACTACCAAATAGCACTGCGTCAGTAGAGGGACACCAGCAGAACTTCTTGTACTTGGTCGATGTGCATTGTTTCTGCTCTTTAAGTCACACAAAATGGAAATCTTTCAGTGTCGCTGAACTGTTAGTGTGTAGGTGAAAGGAAGATACTTGATTTCCTAGGAAACAGATAAGGGCACCAGTGACACAAACAACTGTATGTAACAGAAAATGCTAACATTTTTATACTTACGTTGTTTTGAAATAGGCAAAAATTTGTTGAGATAATGTGATGGTCAGGGAGTGATTGCAAACACAGTATGCGAACCTCCCATACCTTTGAAGGTAATGGTATCTCCCCTCAGCTGTATTTAACTATGTTTCAGATAAGCCTCCCACTTAATACTGTGGATTATGCCCTGGCATGGGAGAACGTGCAGGTATTTATTTGATTTTTTTCTGTAACTGGGAATGCTGTTGCTTTTTGACACAATTCTTGGGCTTCTGATTTTTGGGCACTCAGCTAGGGTGTGCTAACGCTGGTGGCAGCTGTAAGAAGGCAGCACACGTTTGTAAATGGTGTGAACGACTAAACTTTGAGATGTACAGAGTGTTTGGAGTGTTTCAGTGTCTCATTTAGCCAACCACTTCAGACTTTTCTTCAGATATACCGAAGTTTCTCACCTGAAGAAGGTGTTGGTGTAATCTGAAAGCAGAAGGAAGTTATTTGCAGTTTGTCAGACTGATTGGTCATCACTGGCATCAGTAAAAAAATTTAGGAAGGTTGAGACAGAAGTATATGAGGATATTCAGAGAGATCTTATCCAGTTTAATTTAGTAACCTAACCTAGTGCTAGTTAAAAGCCTTTCAGGCATAGATATTACACATGCATTTTTGCCCTACAAAACATAAAGGAAAAGCACTTATTCTATCTTTTTACTTTTTTTTGTGCCCCAGATCAAAAATGACAGGAAGTTATTTGCAGTTTTCTTGAAAATGAATTCTTGCTAAATGGCTAGAAAGAGCTACTATGAAGTGTTTTGAGAGTAGCATTAAACCAAAGATTTTTCTGCCTTCATACTGATGGAATTACAGACCAAAGGAGTTGAACTGAAGCCAGTCTATGCAATTGATGATAGTATTTTAGTGTCAAAAAGCAGCACTCCTGTCTTCATCTTCAGCATTTTTAAAGACAGAAAACTGTCATTTGGGAAATTGAACAGAATGAGTCTGTGTTTTCCAGCAAATGGTTCTCTGTGATTCTCTGATGAAAACAAGTGGTCTGCTGTTAATGATAGGAGGCTACATATGCAAAATTGTCCATAAACATTAAATTTAGTGGGCAAGATTCTGTGTCTTTGAAAGGGAAGCTGACCTGGCTCAGATTTACCTCGTTATGATAGGATGGCTTTTTTCTCTAAGGTTTTGAAGATATGTTAGCACTTATTTTTCTGTAAGGTAGGTGCACGAGGTCACCTGAGGCACCACTGCATTTTATAAGGTAGAAGGAAAATCTGATTTAGTTTGTACTGATTTTACTGAGTTAACAAGTTCATGTGATTCCTCTGGAGAGATGTATAAAATTTTAGGCGTGACTGGGTTTCCATGCTGTAGTTTAGTGTTAATGCATCCCTAAATGCACAGATTTAAATTGAAGGGTAAAAAGGTTGTTATATTCAAAACAAAACCAAGCAAAAAAAAGCAAAAGCAGTGAGAGTACGTGCAGGCTGTAGGGCCCAGGTCCATAGCAGCGAACCTAACAGCATCAACTGGGAGAGACGTCTTTCTGGCTGGCTCCGTGCAGGCTGCCCTGTCCAAGGCTGAGCCTAACATCAAAGAGAGATGCTAAACCCTCGGCAGGCAGGAGAGGGAGGGAGCTGAGCGAGCGGTCGGGGAGGCGATGCTGAAGGTGTCGGCGCAAACGCTGACCGGCTGGGAGGGCTCAGGGGGACGCCGAGCTCCGCAGACCATGCGGACGGCTTCTCCCGGGTGGACGCTGGTGAGCACGACCCCTTCCGAACTGGCTTCCTTATCTAAGGAGCGAGGCTTCGTGCCGTGGGCTCCTTATCTCGTGGCTAGCAGAGAGGTCGTGCCGTGAGGCTGCGGCGAGGAGGACGTGCCTTCCCCGAGGACTCCCTTGAGCATCCCTTGATCACGTCCTGGGAAGAAACACCCCCTTGGCAGTGTCGGGGTCGTGCCGTGGCCGCCCTCCCGCGCGGGGGCTCCTGATGGAGAGGTCCGGGGAGCGCCTGGTACGTGGGAATGCAGCGTGGGATGCCGGAGCACGGCGCTGTATCGCCGGAGCCTCTGGAGGAAGCTCTTCTGTAGCGTGTGAAACCTGGCGAGTCAATGAATAAGCTGTAGCCTTACCTAAGAGTGTAGTTAAAGACTTAGCTGCAGATAAGGGGTGACTGAGATATGTTGACTTTTGTTATCAAATAATTGATGCTCTGCTAAAAGGAGTTGGGTTTGAATTTGTTGAATCAGCTGTAGTCGTAGCCCGAGAGTGGAACTTCAGAGAGCTCCAGCCCTATTTGGACCAGTTGCAGCAGGTCTTGTTATCCAGGACCCGATCCAGTAGATGGAGAGTTATGGAGTGTTATCTCTGTTGCCTAATGTCTGCATATGATAACTTTTGGTGATGCGAGACTGCCAAAAAAAAGATGGAAAGAAGTTCTGGTAGCTTTCTAAGAAAGGCACTCAGCTCTTTAAAGGAAGAAGCTCTCTTTGATATATGATATCCCGGAGTGTTAAATGCAGTCCAACCTTGCAGCACAAAGGGCTGCAATATTTCTTAACCCAAAGACATTTAGAGAGTTTTCAGTGAGGCCTGGCCTTTGTTTCTAAGTATTTATATGATCTACGTTGCCAGGGATATTGATAGTTACATTCCATTTTACAAGGAGGAGTATTTAGCATTTAATGTAAAAACAGCACTTGCGTAGGGGCTGTTATTTCTTTACAGCAGTGCTTATTTACACTCACGGGTCTGACAAATCTTTCCTCCTGCTTTGCCTTTCTGCCGTTTCCCATGCGTCGTGGTTAAGCAGCGGGTTTCTCGCTGCCACCTTGCCTGTGCTGCGGTGGTAAGATGTATGGACTGTGCGCACCTGAAGTCTCAGACCGAAAGAATTTCCATAGCTCTTGCTGCTCTGCGTGCTGCCTAGGTGGTTACAAATCTATCCGTTTATGAATATAGAACATCTCCGTTAGGAGAAGCTGGTTTTTACACTCACTCGCTGGGAATTCTGTTAGCAAAACCAGATAGACCAGAATAAGGAGAGGAGCATCAACAGCTGTACTTTTAAAGCTCACTGATGAACAAACCCAGCTTCTGCCACCTAAACTTACAAGCGCAACCCTCCTAACACAAGTTATGGAAAAATAGCAGCCATTTTTTCACCCGTTCCTAGATGTGTTTGCCATGGAGCAGCTGCATTAGTAAAGCCAAATTCTGATGCATTGTCAAAATAGTCATTTTTTTTTTTTTTAAAATAATTATTGTTACTTTATCACACTGTTGTGAACTCATGCGATTGCTTGGGACGGTAGCTTCTTCAGAGGTGAAAATCAAGCTGGGCTGTACCAGAGTGTAGCGGCTCTCAGCTTTTGAGGGTTTCTGTACTGCCAGGGCGTTGCTTTTTCTGCAGAAGCAAGGGAGGTCATGGAAAAGCCTTTGCTGTTTGCAATGAGATTCCTCTTCTCAGAGGTGTGGGTCAAAGCTGATTCAAGGCTACCCCCTTTCTGAAGCAGGAAAGTTGTGTTGTTGAGAGTGTAGGTTCCCTTAGCAAGCAGTTGTCCTCCTGGGCTGGAGGAAGGAAAGCTTGGAAATACGACGACCAAAGACTTGGCCTCTCTTCCCAGCACATACAACACAGAGCACCTCCGCCTGGAAATGAAAGCAATTTGGGAGACATTGTTGTACCAAGATGCCTGGGTCTGTACAGTTGTATTGGTTTTTCCCGAAGAGTAACAGCGTATCCTTCCTGGCAATGGCCACCCCACCTAACTTCTTTAGCTTATCTTTAGACCAAATTAAACTGTACAGTTTGTTGATGGTTAAACTCTGCTAATGGGTATGTTATATAGGAGATCAATTTAGAACAGAAGCTGGAGCTTTTTTTCTGGTAGTTAAGTCTGCGGGAGCTTTCACCGATTTAAGATTTTACAGCTAGATAATAATCCCATGCGGTTACCTTGCCATTACAGAACAGTGGAGTGATCTGTCTGTACGCACTGGACCTCAGAAATGGGGAGGCAGGTTGTGGCTGGCGGGTTGGAGAAAGCTAAACTGAAAAGCTGTTAGTTAATGGGATTACAAAGAAAATCTTGATTTTCTGTGCATGTTGTCAATCTAGAGGCTTATTAACATGGTCTCATCGTGGTTTAAGACTTTGGCCACTTGTGGATCATCCACCTCAGGCTGTAGATGTGCTCACAGGGATGTAACAACAAGAGCTGTTTACCCGTAGAGATGCAGTGCTGCAATGCCCGTATCTGTTGTCTTTCAGGATCTATCAGCCAGATTATCAGGTTCGCAAAACAATAACAAATCTGGCATGTTGGCGGAGGTGGTGGAAGGGGTAATGGATTTCCTCGGCTCGGACGGCCTGAACACGCGGGATGGTGGATAGCTTGGGAGGGGAACGCTTGTGTGCCCTCCTGCCGGTCTCTACTCTTCCTCTGGGTGCTTGCGAGACACTCAAGTCCAAAATAAATTCTAAGCACCACCGTCACAGAGTTGCCTCAGACCTGCTTTGTGTCCCAAGGTTTACTTTTCCAATTTAGTATGCTATTCCTTGAAATGTCAGCCACCTCCGGCGTTATCCCGCCTAAAGTTGTAAAGTTTTCTCTCTCTCTCTTAGCTTGGCTCGGGGAGGCGGGGAGGTTTTTGGGATCATTCCAGGCTTTTCTGAAGTGGCTTTTTCCACTGTCAGGCGGGGTCTGGCACCGAGTCAGCCGCTGCTTCCCGGTTCTCACCCTTCCCTTGCAGGCAGACGGATGACCTGCCTTAAGGGAGCAACCTTTCTTGGGAGGTGAAATCAGGCACATAAATTAAACACTGACTGCAAACATTAGCCGCCTACGTACCTATGAACGTATTAATCCCATGTTAGCACTCCCCCAGTGCAGTGTTCATTGATCAGTTAATTAGTATTTGCGCAGTGCTTTGAAGATGATCGTGATATGTACATTTCTGTTATTATTATAGATTAGCATATTACACCAAGCCAGAAACATTACTGAGATAATTTATCCATATTCTGGAGAGAGGTGTGTGTGTTTATTGGGAGAGCTCGGTGAGGCACAGAACATGTCTGTGACAGTTCAGAAGAGGAAAACGTTGATAACCAACTGGGAGTCTTTTTAGACATATCTTGCCCTGCACTGAAGAGGAAAGAAGATATTAATTCATCTGTCTTCCTCTGTTTGTGGGTCATAATGTCAACTAACTTTTCCTCCTCCCCTGTTTCTTCTCTGGGAGACTTCTCTCTCATTTTATTTTGTGAGCGCTGGAGTGCCACCAGTTTTATCTTGCCCAAATATCTGTGGAAGAGGATAAAGGAAGACACCCTTTAAGTAACTGGGTCCATCCTGGGCTGCTCAGGAATGGAAGAAGTACCTTACCTGTCTCTGCAAAACATGATCAAGGGGAGCTTGATCTGTACACCTCGGCATTCACCAGGGCTGGGGGAATTCCACCTAGAGTTTCCTGTTCCATCCTCATCCTTGCTCTTCATGTTTCTGATCTCTTCTGCCCACTCCATTTAGTCTTTACCTTTTTCTTTTTTTCCCCTGCTGCCATGCTTAACTTGGTCTGAGTTCATGCTTTGCGTAACTACATGTGATAATAACAGCAGGCATGCTTTTTGATCATGGTATGTGCATATCCATTCACTTAAGGAGAAGCTCGCTTGGGTCTAAAATAACACTTACTGCACAGACATAAAATTATAAGACTAAGTCATGTGAAATAAGAGCCTGTGTCTGGAAATCTCCGTGGCCCTGACCTTACCAATGGTTCTCTTCATAAAAATGTCACACTTAGGTGGCCCATCGCTGACTTCTGGGCTGCCACGTGGTTGGGGAAGGTTTGGGAGGGGAGCCTGTATGACGGGAGGAACCAGGAGGGTGGCTGACCTTGTAGTCAAGGTCTATTAATTGCCTTTTTCAAAGCAGTATGTTCCAGTTGGGCTCCTAGTGTTTGCTGTAACTCTGGGCTGCTCTCTTTCTCAGCTGCAGGGGAGTGATTCGTACCTTAGAGGCCTTCAAAATCATTCCTCTCTCTTCATTAATCAAGGACTTAATCAGTTTACAGGGCTCTAAGTGGACTTTAAGCCCTAAGTTTTTAAGTTCGTGGAAATTTCCACTCTTTAATGCACGATAACATGCAGATCCACTCAAGTTAATGGCACAATACCTCTCTCGGGAGATCATTTTCTGATTGATCTTATTGCAGGTAAAATTGTCTATGGACAACTCGTATCTGATGGGATCCCTTCGCTCCTGCTTGGCAAAGAGATGAAGCCTCCCAGGGCGGCTGCATTCCACAAACAGCTCTGAGTTGCTGGGAATCCCTATGGGGCCCCAAAAATTTCTTAACTGGGTTGTTTTTCAGAGAATGTTTTTCAGTCATTTTACATGGCTTTGATGGTAGAATAAAAGTGATGGAAAAAAAATACCTGAGCCACTTCATGCTGTTCTTTTTCGTCATGTTATGATATTTGAAACGTACCAATTTGGTTGATTTTAGCTGTCAGGAAGAGAAATTTCCCATGGATGCTTTAGACTTGAGAATACTTGTACTTTACTTTGCTGGAATTTTTAGGCAACAATAATAAATAGTCTTTGCATGTGAACTTGTATCAAGAGAAACCAGAAATATTAATCCCTTAGGGGAAATCATAACTGTTTTGCTTTCTAGATGAATTCAATTAATTTCATGTGGTCTCACATTGATTTTCATTCTTTTGATAAGCTCTCCTTCTCTGTTTTATTCTTGCTTTACATCAATGTCCCTTTGCTTTCCCCAAAGTTTCATCTACCTTTTTCTCTTGTCTCTAGTGGGATATTTGGTACTTCTCACTGTCTCAGGCTGCCTTGATTCTGTATCTTTGGAAACTCCCCTCCATCTCCTCTCAGGTTGCTAGTGTGATGCCCCCTGCAATCTGCTGGAGGCTCCCCCTAATTCTTTTCTTATCATTCTCTTACCTCTGTGTTTTCTTTCCCAGTCTGTGCCTTTTAGTCTCTTAGAGGATTTTTTTTCCAGTTAACTGTCTCCTGCAAAAGCCAATTGGCTGTGGCTAAAGAAATTAAGGTCTTTTCAGGCATTTCTTATCTCTGCCTTGATTTCCCGCAGCGCCCTATGCCAAATATGTTGTGTATTTATAGAAGTTATCTTTTGCTCTAGCAGTAAGTTGGTAGCTGTAGGAAGAAGGAGGAGCTCAGTAAGATGCAGGTGATTTTTCTTAACTTCCTCAAGTTGTCTGCTCCATGCAAATATGTTATGCTGGTATGCTTTCTTCCTCTATGAAAGGCTGTATAGCAAAGGTAGAGGAGAGGGGAATAGGACTTAAATCCAGGTGTGTCATTTTCTACCTGAAAAAGGAATGTGAAGCTACCGGGTATGTTGCTTGATGGCAAGTTGAGCTCATCTTTTGTTTTTCCTTAGTTATATGTTAGGAAATGAGGGAATAATTCTCTGTCAGGTGGGAGCTAGCGAACTGGGAAATGCTGCTTTCAAAATTTAAAAATGGTAAATACATGGGGGAGGACTTCTGGAACAAGTGGCATTGGAATAGTGGGCTGCATTTCTATAGAAGTAGACTATATGTGAAGGAAAAGATTGTTTGCTCTTATTCTCTTCATGTCTCTTTTTTCAGGGTAATCATAAAAATGGACCTTTCTGAAACCATAAATGGCAGCTGTAAAATCATTGCAAGGTGGTAACACACGGGCATCTAACTGATAACTGATTTGCTCTTACAAAATCTCCATCTTAGGGGACAGGTTTTCAGAAGTGTGGATTCAGAGATACGCATTTTTTGTGTTTGCAAATGGTTAATGTGCCAACATGCTTCCCAGTTGGCTGTGGTTCTGAGTTGTCACTTGTGGCCTTGGAAATCTCCTAGTAAGCCAACAGGTAAGAAGATGTAGAGATGCCTCAAAGTGTCGATATGTAAGATTTTCGTTGCCCTTTGGGTCTAGTGGCCTATGTGCAAAGGGCTTTTGCCTCAGTCTTTTTTCTGGTCTCATTCAAATGAACTAGTTTTATATCTTCCTTTTTCTCATGCCAGTTCCTGATTCTCATTTCTCTCAAAGACTCACTTTGGTTCTCAGAAGCAAATGAGGGCAATTAGCCTGATCTTAGTTTGCAGATTACCTTTAAGAACAGATTAAGCTGAACGGTTCCCACTTGAATTCAGTGTTCTTGCTTCTGCTTGTGCTTAAAGGTTAGTAACTTTTTAATCAGTGTTCAAAGCTGTCTCTGTCCAATACTGCTTATTGGTCCCGCTCTCTTTCACCATACTTTTCCCTTCCTTTTTTAATTGTCTTCCTCCATCTTTGCTTTCCTTTATTTTTCACTGCTTTGCTCGATTTCCTACACTTAGTGGAACTGAGCTCCATCTCCACCAAGGCGGTTTTCCCCGGTCGCTGCCGTTGGGGCAGCCCCGTGTGCTCCGTCCCGGCGGAGGGAAGGCTGCGCCGTGCCGCTCTGCTCCCCGAGAGACCGAGCGTCGTGCTGGCAGCACTGCTCCTCGTGCAGGACTTGAGTTGCCAACTCAACATAGCATTGAGCTGGGCCACGTAGGCGGATGAAGTCAATTTGAGCTAGCTTGACTACCTCCCAATGGCTTTAGGCAACCTGCGGAGGAAGCCTGAGTAATCCCTTGTGGAAAGGAGATTTCGCTTCCCCCGTTTCTGCTGTGTTTTTCCTCATGTGAACTGTGTCTCCTGTGTTTTGCGTATAGATGTTCATGGCTGTAAGGGCAGATACAGCACCAATTCAAGGGAGGCGAGTAGAGGTTTAAACTCTTCTGTTTGTGCCGTGTTACGTGGTGGGGCAATCCCGTGGGGGGGCGTTACCGATGAATTGACGTGCGTGATCCGCAGCGTGCAATAACGCGTGATCCGCAGTGCTGCAGTAGCTTCTTTCCAGTTCTCCGTATTCCTTCTCTGTGGAGCTTTGAGACGAGCTGTGTGTGGCTTCCTAGGGCTGGAGTGGACACTAAGGAGTTATCTAATCATGGGGCTCTGCAAAATGTCCGGTGTTGTGGATAAAATCCTTTCTTTTTAAATAGCAACACTTGCCATACAGTTATTTGGAAATGTTCAATACCAGTTACTCTTTCCTAGTGCAAGCATCTATGCAGAAGGACAATGTCAAGATGCAGAAGAAAAATCTCAGTGTATGGGCAGCATAATGCAAAGATGGGGTTTTGCTTTGATTAGAAAAGCAAATGATTGGTTGGTTTGGAGTCAGCTAAAGCTTTTAATTTTTTCCCCTTCTTTTTCTAGGTGGTTATTGTTATTCTTAAATTTCTTTGGTTTTTAAAACAGGGGAAAAAAGGGTAAAATTTTTTTTTGTTTTTTTTTTTTTTCTTTTGGCCATGCATCCTAAAGGTATGGAATATTTTGGATGAGAAGATTAAGTGGGTTTTGATAGTTGAATTCTGACTTTCTGTTGGCTTCAGGAGATGCTGCCTTGACCATTAAGCTAACAAAGAGCTAATCATTCCTAGGTCTAGCATCACGCATAAAGGGGATGAGAACAGAAGGAATTAGGCCTTCGAGAGGGGTTTTTGGCAGTGATGCTGAGGAGGGCCAAGACCTAAATGCAGGTGGTGCAAGGCGGCTCATGTCGACGCTGCTGGCAGCAACGCCTCTACCAAGTTTGTCATGGAGACAGCTAGCTCAGGTGAACCCTCCTCACTTCTAGGTGGTTTCGTTCCTGTTGAATGAAGCAAAATGGGAGCGTAGAGATCTTCTGAAGGCACTGGACGTACAGTCTCTGCAGTCTCGGGGACGTCTGCGCAGCGTGGCCGAGGTGAGCCCAGCCCCGGGCAGCCGCAGAGCCGGGAGCGTGCACCCGGGCTGTACCTAGCCCAGGCTCAGCCTGCGCTCGCTCTTGGGACACATTTTGGGGATTTCTCAGAGGCCAGGGCTCGTTGCTGTTGGCCGAATCACTGCTTTGCTGCCGTCAGCTCTGCTGTCTTTCTCCGAGAGAGCTCCAGCAGCGTTCTTGCTGTCAAAGCGGGCTGACAGGCAGCGTGGTGCTGGCTTCCCCCAGTCAGTCCAGGGAGGGGATTTTTTTTTTTTTTTTTAACTGAAAAAATCGAAGCCTCTTTCTTTGTTTTCCTGACTCTTTGGGAAAGTGAATTCTGACAAGTATGTGGTGTAAATCCTCCCCCAGCATGCCAGCTCAGTGACTGCAAATACCCCTTTCCTACCTTTCCCTTAGGTATGTCTGTTGAGGATGCAGGTATAGCATGTGATCTGTCACTGTGCCTTTAATAGAGGTAACTTTTAAAGTATAAGCCTGTCAAATTTAATTTAAAGATATTATAGCTAATAACTCCCTCTATGAGTGTGCCTTTTTACAGGAGTGTAAATGGTTTAGACTCTTGTGATACGGAGTGAGTGAAGTCAGTGATTTTAATAAAATAATTTTTATCAAGTTCTCAGTTCTCTCAGGAGAAAAAAAAGTATTCTTTCTTATCTCATTAGTAACGGAAGGAGTAAGATATGGCCTTGTGTTCTCAGATGATTTGTAAAAACAAAACTAGAAACAGTCCATGGAGATTTAATTATCTATGTTTTTTACTGGAAGCGCAGGGTACTTTGCAACGGTGTCATGTTCTCACTGTCTAACGTAAAATTAAATCACAGTATGAGTTCATTGTGTGTATTAGGTATGTCTCTATTTTAAGTACTTTTTTGCAGATTAAAGTTGTAAGATTGCCTTTATAATTTGGTATATCATAGCTCTTCACAGTGTGACCATTTTTCGGGATAGCGTGTTTATTCTGTTCAATCACTGCTAATTTTGGTACAAAGTGTAGCACCTCAAGCTCATCTTTTAAATCCCAAGCTCAACAGAAAACATTGTTGGCTTGTTTTGTTTTGTTTCAAAGCATTTTTATTCTCTGCTAGTTACATACTTCTGTTTTTCTAGTTAGAGTGCTCACTGAGAAGGAGGGTTAACGGAGGCATGCACTGCTGACTACAGGAGATGGATTGATTTTTGAAAGCAAGTGAAAATGCCTAAAATGCTTTAGCTTTTTTTTTTTTCCTGATTTCCTGGTCTCTTTAATCCTGAAAGAGAAGGAAAAGAATGAAATTAAAACCAGCCTTACAAAGAGCTCTCATGCAGTGATGATGGGGTTTGTGTTTTGTCTCTTTTCCAGTAGTGATAAGAAATGAGTTCTAAGATACCGAAAGAATGAGAATTGCGGCTTTTTCCCAAGTAGAAGCATTAGTGAGCTTTAAGTATAAAATGGGGAGAAAAGCAGTGAGCTAAAAACTATGGAAGCTTGTTGCACTGTTAGAAGAAGCTGTTATAATCTTCCTGCCTTCTGAATCACATAGTGAGCACGTACTATATTGCATACTTGGTTTCTTTTAAACATAAAAGGGCATGTTGTTAACTCTTATCTGTTGCAAAGGCCATGATGTTAGTATGTTTATATTTTCCTGTAGGATGCGAGGTCCTGTAAAGTGTAGTCTTCCCTTTGTACAGCATTGCACAGTTTGTTAATACACGTTTCTTCCTCTGAAATTCCATGTAACTTTGTGAAGCTTTGACGGGACAGACTCGAGGCTGTATTGATATGATAAATCTGCAGTAAGAGATCTGATCTGACAGTCATCTGCCCGGTTTAATTACAGATTTGTTTAAAATTTGATCTTTTGCTCCAATCTGACAGAAGCTAAGCTGATAGAAACCAATTCCAACCTGACAAGAGTGTGGCTGCACAGAGAGATACATTGATTTAACTAACAGTCTCTCTGGCCATAATGGCTGAGGGGAGAGGAGTAAAAAATAATGATAATAAAAAAGCTTTCTTATGATTTCCTCTTGCTTTTTCTAGTCAGTGGACTGCCGTGTCTCCAGAGGCACGTCCAGGAGTAGACGGGGCGGTGGATTCATGGGGTACGTGGGCAGGTGGGGATTCCCCGGCTGCTGGGGCCGCATCGCTTGGCTGGGATTTACGGGATGCTGCGGCTGCTCGGGCAGGTTTGGTTCTTCACCCGCCTGCGGTTGTGCTGTTTGAGCTGGCGTCGGCAGGCTTGGTTGGTGCTGTGCTGCTGGTGAAACTGGATGCAGCCTGGGGATTTGCGTCAGCTGGTGCCGGAGGGCCATAAAGAGCCCGTGTAGGGGAGGTGGTAGGTGCCGCGTTTGTGGATGTTGCTGGACTGCTGGCAATGTGGGTTGGTGATGTAACCAGCTCCCGTTGAATCGTAGCCACGAGATGGACGCACAGATGGAGAAAGACACCGACTTTATTGTGTTCTTGCTGGTATTTAATATGTATACCCTGGTGGTACATAGAGGCTCTCAGGGATGGCCCCTGTTATGCTGTTCAGACCATATAATGAAAGCTCTTGGACCAAAGTTTGTCCTTCATGTGATTTGATGGTCTGCATCTTTTCAAACCACAAAAGAAAACTATTGTGTTCTCCAAAATGTGGAGCATATTCTTTTATTATATATCCCCTTCCCCAAGTGGGAGGATAATATAATACAAGCATAACGGAAGAAACGTGCAAAATAGTTACTCACATGGGATGTCTAAGGGAAAAGTGTCTGTACACCACAGTACAAGTGCCATATCTGTCCACACGGAGTATTGCCTCATGTATTGTCTTCCCTTGTGTTTGAATTTCAGCTATGGAGCATGCAAGGAAGCAGCTCTATTGCTTCCTTCTAACTTCTGTCCCCATGAGGGTACTTGGGTTTTTTGCTTTCCAGGTGCCTTGATGCAGCATTTTTAAATGCTTGGTGTTTGGGTGCTCGTGTAACAAATGAAAGTGCTAGTGCAGGGGTAATACGTCTCTATATACGTATTCATAGCCAGTCAATATCTATGCTAGTCTGTCAGTGATGGAGATTTTGAGGATTGTGTATACAGAGAAAAACAGAAGAAAATTGAAATGCGATACCTGGGCTCTCATCAGGCTCTGGTACCATTTCAGAGGTGTTAATAGCTTTCACAGAAGGTATTCCTTCCTCCAGGTAAGAAAAGGAGACAACAGTAATGCATAGGTATGTCAGCTTAGCATATTTCCTTGGCTAAGAACAGACGGCAAAGCCGAGCATTGCTTTGATCGTGCTGTTACAATCTGAGTTGTAATACCTATGACGGCATCATTTTCTAGAGAAGGTTTTCAGTATCCTGAGTGCTGAACAGCATGCAGCAGTACAAGAAGACAGAACAATTTGAGTAAAATCATTCCTTGAAAAAAATGCTCAAACTTTGTGTGACAAAACATACAAAGTTTGATTAATTTATGGCAAATCAAAGATGCAGATCTTAACACTGCAGGGTCTATTAGGATGTCTTTCAGGTGAGCCAAGAGTCTGGAAGCCCTGAAGTTTCTAGTCCAGCATTGCCTACATAGAGACACTGGCCCAAAGTCACAAATTTTGAGAAGTCCTGAATTTGCTAAGTGAAACTAAGGCAGACAGAGGCTTTCTGGTAAACATTTTTTTTTGCTATCTTTTTCCCCAACCCAGAACCTCCTGGAACACATTTTGAAAGTTTTGTTGTGGACCTTATATGGGCTGAAACTAAGTTTTCAAACCATTACCATTTCATGACAATGAAAACCTCTGTGTTTCCAGTTCTGTTCCAGCTTTGCTGCTGCAGTCCACAAGGTTAAAACTTAAAGCCATCTGGTCTTGGAGGACTGGCAAATATTTTTGTACTAGCTAAAACACTAAAGCAGGAAAAAAAAGCAGATATCATAGTTTCCAAAATCTGTGATTCTCTTTTCCTAACGTAATGATCAAGTTTTCTCTTACGTAGATAACCTTTTCCAAATATTCAATGCTTCTGAGCTTTCTGATTAGGTACAGGCAAAAAGTGCTCCCTAAAACTGGACAAGATTTTTTGTTTTCTGTTTTTCCCCCTTCACTTCAAGGATATCATGGACTTTTATGACTTCAGAGTTGCCTGAATACAAATGTGTGAACATCTCCCATTTTTAGGCAAATTCCTTTTTCATACAGTATAGCAAACCCCGAAATTTACTGCATGAACCTCCATGTTCAAAACAACTTTTGGACTGATAAACTGGGACTGGCACTTGAAGGCATTCCTTACAGTTGATGTGGTTTCATCTTCTGAACTTGCTTTGAAGTGAATCTTCTCTGTCTGAAGACCCTGTGGGTCAGGTTCACTTTGCAGTGCTCTGCTTTTACGTCACTGGGAGCTGCGTGACACTGATGCAATGCAATAATGAATCACTTTCTTCCTGCTACCAGGTATTTTAAAGTGAATGAGTATGTCAGAAGGATGAGAATGTTTTACCTCCTAGCTGAAGCTGATAAAACCAGGATGTGTTGGGTGGCAGGTAGCTGGAAAAGGAAACTGTAAGATGTATTTTGTTTATCTTGGTGTTATGAAGTAAAATTACTCTGAAGTAACGTAGGACTTGGCCTGGGTCTTGCTGTGACAGTCTTTGAGTTCACATAACGAATATAGCGGTGACAGGTTTGTCTCGCTGAGTTACTGGTAAGCCGTTATGAGTAGGATTTTTTGAGCATGAGCTTTCTCATCTACCAGTTAAACTTATAAGGCAACTGTCTTGTACCTCACTGTAGTCAATGAAGAGGGAGCACCTCTTTAGGTCAAAGGATGCAGGGATGGGTGAGATGGGCTGCTAAATAGCTCAAGTTCAGCCATACAAAACCCAGCCTACATCTATGATTCAAGAGAATAGTTGCACACAATAGATAGCAAAACTTCTTAAGCTAAGCATGTACTTAACTGTTTTGCTGACTGGCAGATTTGCCTTCTGTCTGAAGTCGTTAGGAGCTTATTTTTACATGAAGCGTTAGCAGTCAAAACAGTATTGCTATCTCTACTTAATTCCTGTGGAAAGATTAATAAGATTGGAGGAGTTTGGAAAAGAAATCCTGCCCTTTGGCCCGGAGTGGCTGCCAACTCCAGCACATCACGCCACGGCACACCAAATAGTATTCCGGGTCTCAGGAGGGCAAGTTTTCATCTACAGTGCTAATCTTTTTCCTTTGCTATTCATGGAAGTAGGATGATAATCTTCTGAAAGCAGTAATGGCACAGAGCAGTCAAATGCCGTGCGTTAACTCTGAGACCAAGCTGGGCGTCTCTTCGCTAGCGCTGCCCTACGCGTGCCGGACACGTCTGCGCGGTGCCGCGTTGTGGCTCTTTTCGGACTCCCGGACGGCTGGCTCGGCCAGCAGCGTGCCGGCGATGCCGTGGTGAACGGTGTGGGGTTGAGTGCCGGTGGCACGGTCCCGTGGATCAGACAAGGCATTCCCAAGAGGTCTGCTAAAATTAACCCCAGTCAGAGTGTTTAGCGTGTAGACCAGCTAAATCTTCGTTCTCTCCTTTGGAATTTTCACTTTATAGTTCTGTATAGGCACGGTTGCTGTTGCATTGCAAAGGGAGAAGGGTGTTCACTGTCAGGCTTAAAAAAACTGAGGACTGAATTGCTGTTGTAGTCATGGCGTGACTGTAATACTCACTTGCACCTAGGAGGCAAGTGGTCAAGATCCAGCCCTCTGTTTTTCTCCAATTTTAGTATTTGTAACAAGAGGAAAAAAATACTGCTTTGGCTATCATTTTATCAGAAGAAAACAATGCTCATATATTAGCATCTGAATTAAAATAAACAGTCTGTAGCTATCCAGGACAAATCTTTTGCAGTCTGTTTGGAAATTTGGATCATTCATTATTAAGTATTTTGTGGGAACAGCAAATGAGTGATAAAGTTCCTTTGGATTTGGGAATTTATCTTGAGACAGAATGCAAATGTGTGAACTTTTTTTTTGGTTTTGATGTCCATTGTTTCTGTGATCTCGGAGGGCAGTCCCCTTTAATTTTGAAGCCCAGTTCATAAGTACCAAGAGCAAAAGGACTAAATGTCATTTAAAAGTAATGTAGCAATACTTGCCAACAACACAGCTTTAGCAGATTCTGAGAGAGGAATGTGGGAGCAGTCATAGCCTTAAAAAAACAATAGGTTTTAGCAACTGGAGAATCTGCAAAAATATTTCAGAGCTGTGCATGATCCCTTCTTGCTGTGTTCAGTTTTTGCTCCCATGGTTTTTTGGGGGTTGGAGTTTTTTTCTTTGAGAAACCTCACAGGAGACTTTCAAGAAAAAAATTGATAAAAATATTTACTTAAGAGCTGCCTTGAAGACCACTCCCTCACTAGAGTTAAAATTTTCTTTTCTGCTTTTCCTGGCTGTTTTATCTATCTTAATGTAATTTTGTTCACAGAGTATAAGATTTTGTGCCAAATTTATAATTCACGTATCATTTATTATTATAATGGTGTGGTGTGTTTGTCTTGCTAAAAGTATTATCTGAAGTGACCTCTCTGCAAAAGTGTGCATCAAAGTTAAGGAGGTCACGCTTTCAAAGTGCTGCCATCAGCAGAGCTTAGAAACTGGGAGGAGTTGATATTTAGCCTGCAGGAATGTGTCCTGTTCTCATTGCATTAAGAAATAATAGGTTTTCAATAAAAAGATTTCTCAGATTCAAAATTCAGTCTTGGAGGAGGAGGGTTAGTATCTGTTTGCACACAGTTTTAAGCAATCGCAGAACTGTCACCCGCGCGAGAGGGAGCACCCAGATCTCCGTACAGGGGACATCCTCGCTCGCCCAAGTGAAGAGGAGGAAGACTGGAGGGGTGAATTCCTGCATTTGGATCATATTCTGAAAGGCTTTTCATTTCCCAGCACTTAATGACTTCGTGCCTTTAAAAATAAGGCCCTGAGGTCTTCCATCATTCACATCATCACAGCTGGGAGTTGCAGAAAAGTAAGGTATTTTGCTTTTCTTACAATAAGCCAATTTAGGTCATGTCCTGTGCTAGTAGTACTATGTCAGGTCATGAAAACAAGCTTAACTTAGCTGTATGGTTTGATAATATTCAGAAATAACTTCAGAAAACAAAATTGTATGACTAAAATTTCAATTTCAATCTATAAAGCGCTTGACTTCTGAAGCATTTAGGTATGTATTTTGCCAGCCAGACGCGGTGTTTCTGCTGTCCTGGTGTGAAGTTTCAGGACAAAAGAATCCAAGGTTTTCATGGTGATAGAAGTTAGGCTAATGCACTAATTTTTAAGTGATGTTTTCGGTTTTATTACCATTAACATTATTAAGTTTCAGTGAGGAATAACATTGCAGAGATGCTGAGTAAGGCATAGTAGGTTACAACTGTTTTTTCATACCATGAAAAATAAAATGCAATAGTAGTGTAAATCAACCCAAATATTTTCTATGGCTTATAATTTCCATGTTCTGTGAGCAATCTTTAATTAGAAGTTGATGTTGATGTTCTGCATTGAGTAGGAGAAGAAAGGGATGAATAGTAGTTTGGTTGGACAGTAGTTAGCTGAGGTAAAATCACGGAGTGAAAAATGCTCATCTGCATTAACTGACAGGGAAATGACAAGGACTTTTTTTTGCTGGCACAACTAACTCTAAAGAAAATCCTTATCCAGCCTAAAGTTCCTGCTCTGCTCCACTTACATGGAGCCTGTTAGTGTTTTAAACACCCTTGATCCCCTTTTGCTTCCTTGTAGAGGTAAGTGAGAATATCCCTTCTGATGTTGCTTCTCAAGGAATAAGGTGATCACCTTCTATCCTGCCAAGGAGTGGGGGGAATAGCTCTTTTCCTTTGGAAAGATCATTTTCTCTGGGCTGAAGGAAAAAGCTTAAATAGGCAGCAACAGCTCCTTCTTATGCTTCTGAAAATAGGAAAATAAATCTGGTCGGTCATAGGCCTGCTTATTTCATTTGCCTTTCAGAAGTTGAGGAAAATGTCAAACCATTCTCTTGTCCCAGGAGAACAGGAGAGAGGGGCTCAGAGGCAGTGGGATCTCCTCTTGGAAACTGGGAGACTGTGGCCATCAGGGACCCCATTGTGTCAGACGGGTCCTTTGTGGGGTTTTTTTTTTGTTGTTCTGGTATCAGAAGAATTATGCAGGCATGAAAATAGAAAAAAATAATATACTGAGCTGAAAAATCTGGTTTAAAATGTGCAATGAGTAGAGCACTGCTACCATGCTTTTGCAGAGCTAAGGACTGCCAACAGCCAAATTTGTTGCAAGTTGAATACGACAGGGTGGCCAAAGGAAAGATATTCTTTGTATTTTGAGAGATTTACTGATTTGGCTGTCATCAAACAGCACACGTCATCTTGTGCGTAACTGCTTGGACATAAAGTCCCACTGACTGCGGTGTGTGTTGGCAAGTGGGTGAAAGAAGTACTTACCACTGCCTGCAAATAATAGTAGTAGCTTCATCTGTCTTTAACTGGAGCGTACAATTTAGAGAGGCAACCCCATTGTCTGCTTTATAAGAAAACAGCATCAAATGATAACAAATGTATAAATCAGCTTTGTAGAAACAGACTTTCCTGATTTGGGATACATTGAGTCTTCTGTCATTTGACCTTAATCTAGATGTAGCTCAGGTGAAGCTTGGTGCCAGTTTTAAGAGTAGTGTGACCCTGTCAGCAGGACTGAGAGTACCTTGGAAAGACTTGCCTAACATGGGTAAGTGTTAATTAATGGTATAGCACTGCTATTAGTGGTAAATGTTAGTTATTTTTTGTCGTTAGTTAAAACTTTGCTACTACATGGTATACACACAAGTTCACTCTCACAGAAATATTTCACATAGCTTGGGCAGGAAAAATAAAACACAAAGTGTAATATTACCTTTTTTGTACAAGTTTGAAGAATTGACCTGATCAGTCATGGGCAAGAATGTCTTTTTGCATTCCCAAGGTCAGGCAGTAGGCAGCACAAGTCTAGCACAACCATGGAAGCAGAAGGAAATCCAAGGAGATGCTTCTCTCTCTCTCCCCTTGCTTTACTCTCGACAGTACCTTCACGTCTTCTCTCACTTAGGGCATATTGCAGAGCGTGAGTAGCTTTCTTAGAGATACGTAAATGCCATGACTGCAGGTGTATCTGCCTTTCTGCCTCCTCCTCTGCTCTCTTTGGCCATGTCTATGTGCAGAGATTGAACCGTGTTGGAGAGCATCCTCTGGTGCCGGGGCTCGATCGTCTGTGCTGTCGGGTTATCGCCAATGTCTCTGATGTAGCTTAGGTCCAGACCAACTGTCTGAAAAAGTTCCCGAGTGTAGAGTTAGCACAGGCCAGGGATTATTCATGGCAGACCATTCGGACGTGGCCACTTTGGAGAGGGAGGCAGCTTAATTGTGTGGATTAAGGCCGTTCCCTGCCAGCTGGGTCACTGCCAGGGCTTGAGCCTAGGCACCTGTAGTTTGCAAATGTAAATTTCAGCATCTGGTTCTGGGCTTGTAGTTTCTCCAGCCTGGGCTGAAATCACAGAACTCCTCAGCTCTCAGCCTGAGCCCTGAATGAGACCACCTATGGTCTTGGTCAACTGTCCTTACCAGCAGTGATAAGCCACGCTATCGGGAACATCACAGGGCTGCTGAAGCTCAGCAGATGGCTGAGCTAAGGCAGCTAACCATATGTGCGCTCTTCGACTGGCAAAACGCTTTGTAAATACATTAATTCAAACTTTCATCATGTTCATGAGCTAGCACCTGGTGTCATTCATTAGCTGCAAGTTAAGAGTGCTAACGCGGATAGTAATTGCGCTGCTGTGGATGTGTTGTCTCTTGTTCAGCTGCGTAACCTCGATGACACGCGTGCTCCTCGGCTCCAGAAGCGTCCGTCTTCTCCCTTCGCATGTGTAGCTGCTGCTGTACCACCAGGCCGAGGTCACTTCTCAGGTCCCAGCCCCAGACTGTACGTGGGACCTGCCTCCACGCCGGCCCCCTCCCTGCAAAGAAACCCCTGGGGTGGTCAGACGGGAGCCGTGCAAGAGCCCCCAGCTTCCCCATCGGCACTGTCTGGAGCAAGGCCGGCACCCTGGTGTGTCCCATTAAGTGTAGCGACAGCCTTACATAAAATGTCAGTAAAATATTTGTAAACTGTAAGCATCCGCCGTTGATGTACGTGAAGCTGCGCTTGCTTTTCAGTCAGGATTGACACCTTCTTGGGGACGGCGGGGTCTGTCTCCACCAGCACGTACACACCTTCCTAAAAACCTTCAGAGAGCAGTGCCGTACAAACAAGAACAGTTGGGGACATTCGCGATCACGGCAGCACTACCACGGTGAGGTCAGGTGTTAACCCACGGGAAAACCCTCCACCTTGTAGAAGACCAGGTAACTGCATCCTACATACCTCTCTTTATGCTCAGGCCTGGTTGCCACTTTTGTATGGAAACTTGTTAAATATGTAGCGAAATAAAACAGGTAATCATTTGTTAAAATGTGTTACAAGTTTCAGTAGGTTTATTTTTGTTGGTTTAGTTTTGTTTGCTTATGCATTAGCAGGGTACAGGGGGCTGCTCTAGGGGCATACAGAAAGTCAGCCTGGGTGGGAAGTGGGAGGCATAGCAGAAAGTTACAAGGTCCTCATCCTTGTAATAGTCTTTTTTCCTGCTTTTCAACCTGTAACAATTGAGTATTCTCATGCCGTTAATACTATTTTGATAATTCACTCTTCTAAATATTTTCTGTTTTTTTTCTCAAACTGCCATTGCATTACAGGTATGAATATGCGTGCTAACACACATCTACTTCCAAATTTTACGTTGATATACCTGCTGGCAAAAAATCCTTGCAGCTTCTGCAGAGCCCCAGCTGTGTCTGTGTGCCGCACTGGTTTCCCCTGGGCTGTGTTAGCGGGGAGGCGGAGTCCAAGATTTAGAAAACAGGTCTAGATCCAACACAGCCCATAAGATGGCTTAGATGAATGTTTCTTGGCTTGTGGAGTTTGAAAATCTCTGGTGGCTGTCAGCAGAGCCAATAAAATCTCCATCCTTGGCTTTAGGTAGTAACACAATGCTATTGGCCAGGTAAGTGTCTGGTCTCTGGAGTTTATCTTCTGTGCAGAAGATACGTATCTGTACAAAAGATATCTTCTGTACAAAGAAAAGTCTGTGAGAAGGTCTGTAGCCTCTCTGAGAGTGAAGGAGCAGATTCTGACTGCGACAGGACAAATGCTAACTGATTTAATAGCCTTATTAGTTCAAACTCGATTGAGCAAATCTGGTGGTAAGGTCAGTGGGAAACAAACAGTCTGTAATTTTTTACATTCAAAGTCTGGGTCCTAAGTTATGAAACAAGATGCTCAAATAAAAACATGCTGTAATATCCTGATTAATAATGTGTTTTCTTCAACAGCAGTGTACTACAAGCTGACCTTTCAAGCATTTTGTTATAAAAAATGTCCCTGTATTTATTTCAAGCATAATTGTGCTGATTTTATGCCAGCATGATGTAAACCTAAGCAGCTGTAGGTACACAGATCAGTAGAGTATCAAAAGCTTTTTGTGCATCTTGTGTTAGGAAGGGCAAAGAAAAAAATTGTACAAACATTATTTATTTATTTTTATTTGGGGTTTTCAAAGGCAATCGGTGGTGTTGTCTAGAACAGGTCTGTGTGGCCAGCCCAGGGCTACATTATACAATAGAATAGGTGTCTGCTGCGAGAGGCTGTACTATTTGATGATAGAAGTGTTTGGGAGCAGGATAGAGTCATCCCTCGGGGCGCAGCCTGGCCAGTGGGATGCAGATGGACACCCATCTTCTGGAACAGCCTCAAGTAATTCGCCACAGCTTAGACGACGCATGGGTTAAAAGGGAACACACAGTTTACGAGGGTTGATCATCTTTAAAATCATACTGCATTTGAAATACCGTATGTGCTATAATACAGAAGCGGTATTAAGCAGAAGATAAATGACAATCCTTTTCCCTCCTCATCCTTCTGATTTATTGTCATGTTCTTTTGTGATGTTAATAGGTGTTTAGTTTCTCGTTTGTTTTGTACAGCAGTAGTTTTCCTTTTGTGCAGTCCTGCAGGGCAGAAGGGGGAGTAGTGACCACAAAGCAGTAGGACTGGAGAAGAACATTGAAGAAAAATAGGAAAACATAGTTAGAAAACTAAAACTCCCAAGGATGGAGATGAGTGCCTTTAAGGGCAAGGACACTGGGTTGAGCTGAAGGCTGTGGCTCCAGACCCACCTCGGTCTGGAGAGGAGCTGGTTGTCTCTTGCAGGGACAGTGACAACGTGGTGGGATGGATGGTGAGCTCACCGCTAAGTTCAGTAACGTTTATCACATGTTAGTTCCTATTGCAGAACATGAGGCAAACTTAAATTGGTTGTGCGAGGTGATATGGTTGAAATGATTAGCTAGACTGGAACATATCCCGGCTTTCTTTTCCAGTGAGATAAATGAGCTGAATCAGTGTCTCTTCCCTCTCCTTTCCCCTTTGTTCTGCCCCCTCCTGCCTTCTCTCTCTCCTAGGTTTATGAGAAAGTTTTTATCTAGGTAGTCCAAAGCTTTAAAAGCTGTTTATCTTCCACAGTCTGAAATACTTCTTATCCTCTCACCCGTGGTACAGTGCAAAAACAAGTAGGCACATTTTGTAAAGACATCTTTAACAGGAGAAATGATGGATGGCTCTTAGAATTACTTCTGTAACTACCAGAAAGAATTGAAAATAAATGAGAACCTGAGACATGCGGTCAAGCTTTAATAGTTGGCATCTTAGTTTTTCTCCTTAGAGCTTAAGGCTTGGGTACAGGAGTTTACTCCTCTCTTTGTTATGCAACTATTTGTATAAAACAACTAATCCAAGTAGAACTTGTTGATTCTCATTGGGAGCAATGCTAGGAAACAATATAAAAAAAACTCTTAAGATTTTCTAGGTTGGTAGAAAATATTTATTGGCTTGGAATACTGTATAATAAACTTGGTCCTCACAGATAGATATTTCAGATGTCAGAAATGAAAGTTTCAATGTGCTTTTAAAGACTGATTATTGTTTTATTGTGTGCTTTTCTGCATGTCCGTAAAAGACTATCTGGGAAGGAAAGAGTGAAATTAATTTCCAGAGAGAAGTGTTTCAGGATACTGGGCATTTTTCCACTGAACATCTCTGTGGAAATCTGGAAAAAGTGTTATTTCAGTTCTCTACTAGAAAATAATGCTCTAACTGTACTTCTCTTTCCCACCGTCAATAAACTTGTGAAAATTCTTCTGTAATTATTAACTAGTAAAAAAAAATGGAGCTTGTTTTGGAAAGTGCAACTTAGGAGTTTATTTGCTTTTAAACAGAGTACTGTTGGAAGTGTGAACTGTGGATGGCATTTGTACTATTGTCTTCTGTTTTGCTTTCAGATAGAAGGCAGTTTTAACATTTTGGAAAAGATGTGGGAGAAGGACAACGTTAACTATATCATTGCAATCTGTGGATGCTATTTGCATTTCTCCATTGCATGCTTCTCTATGTAGTCCACTGTAGCCTGAATACCTTCTGTATAGGACAGGCTGGCAATAACCAAGTCCCTAATGGACTTGAAAGAGCTCTGGCTCTTTTGCTGTTTTGAGTTACGAATTTTTTGGGGGAGAAGACAGTAAAAGGCAGGGAAGTTTAAGATACTATTAATTTATATTGGTTTCTAATACTCGCTGTTAGTTACATAACACCACAATGCATTGCAACTCGAAGTTCAACACATCAGTGTTTATGATGAGTATATTATTGCTTCATCTGGCATTTTATGCTCTGTACTGCAGGGGGGGGAAAAAAAGCGTGATCCTACTTTCAGTGACGTTACTGCAAATCTGCCATTCATTTTTGTGGGGGTTCACGTCCTTAGTAACAGAACTCATTGGGACGATTTTCAGGGTAAATTTTTGTAGTGCTGGAAACTGTTCTCATAGAGGTTGGCACCAAATTAGTTGAAAACCAGTAGTAGTATTATTAAAAATTGCAACTGACTGTTGTTTGTTTCGTAATAGCACAGCGTGTGCCCAGTTCCTGGGGGAAAAGACTTGCAGCAGCTGAAGAACGCAGCCTGTGATCTCCTTCTTCCCAGGGACGCTCCACCCAGCCCCATCGCTATAAATGGCAATTGGACTTGAGGGAATTACAGCAGGCAATGAACTAAGCAAAGGCAGGTTTCTCTGCAGCCGACATTTTCACTGCTGGGCATGAAATTAATAAACATGAAGAATGACCTCGAGCTGTTTTCTGACAGTTGCGAGGTCTGGGGCATGGTCTGTATCTGCAGGGATGGGTTGGTGCAGCGGTGGTGGTGCAGCTGAGCTTGGTCGAAGCCGCTTGTTTCGGGGGACCACAGGAGGGGCTGCAGCTGAATGACCGCAAACGGAGGAAGTGGGGAAAAAGGCATTTCTGGAGTTTCATTCTTATCTCTGTAAACCAAATGAAGTGAATTGCTTCCCCAAAAGTTCCTGTTTCTCCCCGCTGGTTGGAAGTGGTGCTTGGAGTGTCTAGTTAGATAGAGATGCCTGTATTTTGAAAGCAATCCCACTATGGGTCTGGTCTACCCCATAGCTCATCTGTCAGCGTTTGAAACGTCCATAATTACTCGGCACTTTTGCCGTTGTTGGCTTTAATTACTCTGTCAAAAGGAAAGGGTAAAACTTCACAAAGTCTAAGGGTTTCCTCAGGGATAAGCTAATTCATTCTATAATGAATGATGCATGAGTAATAATAGTAAAAGTAATAACAGCAGTAACATGTTTTTTCATTAATTCTGTGCTGTGTGAGAAGTCATGGAGGAAAAGCGTGTTTAACATTTATTCAGTGGAGAGTTTCAATGGAGAAGTTTAAGGGAAGTAGCCTCCTATGGAATAATAAACATGAAGTTACACGTTTAACAGATGCTTCATTCTTTATTATTCCCTCAGTTTCCATCTGAAAGCATTATTGGGTATTTGTATCCGTCTTTACCAAAACATCCCTGTATACAGTGTATATAATTTATTCAGCCAGGCTCCTGTATTTCATTAATCGTGTCAGTCCTGTAAGATACTGAATGCTTCTGGATGACCAGAGCAGTATTAGGAGAAAATACTACTAAGGCACATTTCAATTTGCATTGCGCGGATAACTAGGGACTCAAATACAGAAGGTCAGACAGGAATGAGAGCAATCGGGACGGTGTTACTTTAGTTACCTGCCACCAGCAGAAATGTGCCAGCTCCATCCTGCCACAGCCCAGTTACCTCTGGGGAAGGAGCAGTTTGGGGAGTTGCCCGTGGTTTTCCTAATGCCAGGAATTCTAGCTGCATGCTTCAGAGAAAGAACTACTAGGGTCCTGAGAAAAGCAGAGTGATGAAAATGACTTTAAAACCATCAGATGGAATTAAAAAATGCATCTGAGTTCCTTTTCTCAGGTTCTCACTTTCCAAAAGCGCAGAGAGCACACCTGCAGGCTTCTCTCTGCGCAGTTGGAGCTTTACGTATTCCTTATGTATTCCTTGCGTAAATACATACACTGAGATCTGCCTATACTTTTACATACCTCCCAGAGATAAAGCCTTAAAGCAAATACCAAGTATCACAAAGTTAAGTTGTAAAAATACCGTGAAATGCGAGAGTGTTACAAATGCCTTTAAAATCAATGTCATCTTTTAGAAATGTACCCGGTTTTCAACTCGGCCCCTGGAAAGTCATTCTTGTAGCTGAGGATATTTATTCTGTTCCATTTTTTGAATGGGATGCAGCTGTTGAATTCTTCAGACCTGAGTAAAGGCTCTTAAAGAGCTTTATTTATATCAGGTTTTTTTTCTGTCCTTCTCTGGTTCTGAACAAATAGCTACAACTTCAGCTAATGGAAATTGTCATAGTGCAGCTAAGCTTGTGAAGTCCTGCTGCTTTGCCAGGGTGACTTTTCTGAAGATCTGGACCCTTACGTGAGAACGTATGTGTAATTATATTAAAGTGTGTGAGTGTAACTTCCAAAGGGGGTTGGCCCATGGCGAACCCCCCCCCAGCACAGCAGCTCCTGGAGGAGATGCCTGGGGATCCGGAAAACAAAGAACATGTCTAAGGCGATCAACTAAAATTCACCCACAGCCTGTTAGAAGCAAGTTGCAATGATACTGAAGTGTATAGTCCCTCTTATTTCAAAATACAGGCTTATGGCTTGAGTTTCCCTTGAATAAATTTTGTGATTTTTAACGAGCTGTATCAAGTAATCTCCTTTAGGTCATCAGAGGGCATAATGCAGATAAGAACTCTTTAGATCCCATAAACCTCAAAATGAATTTGCTCTCCGTTACCAGAAATCTTTGACAGTAAGCTGAAATGCTGTGATATTTCGATGTCAGTAGAGTTTGATAAAAGTTCAGAAGCAATATGCTGTGCTGCTACATGTCTGTGGGATGGGGAGCTCTTCGTATGGCAAAAGTGTGAGACCCAGCAGCAAACGTAACCTGGCAAGCAATTGTTGATTTTTACAAGGATATTACAGTGAAAGCTCTGTTAACTTCCTGTGTCTGCATGCCTTTTTTTAGCAAGAGCTTCATACTGGGTCTTAAAACCCACACTCTTGGTTCCTCCTTTTTTCACTAAGCACTTTCCTCAATCAATAATGAAAAGTAAAATTCAAAGAGGTTTATGTGGCTCTTTCAGCTGACTGATGTATATTTTAATTACAGTATTAATAATGTCCATAAAAGGAGGTGAACAGCTGCTGTGGCCACTTAACACAGATTAAAATAATTGGATCAGGGATGTCTGCTAGATTGCCATTAAAAATTTATAATAGGAGCAGAAAGCATTTGGTCGTCACCAACAAAAGCATATGGGGTGAAGGGAGGGGAAGAGAAGAAATAGAAGAGAGGGGTAAGAGGAGGACATTGGAAAGCTTTCATGCTGTTCATTCATCTAAAAATAGCTTTTCAGTCTGCCTCTGAGTTTGTTTGTGTTTGTCTTTCATTTGGAGACTGTGGATGGAGACATGTCTTTTCAAATGCTTTGGGAAGAGGGCCTGTGCTCTTCAAGCTTTAAGTTCCAGAAAGAGGACTTGGAGCCTTGGTTGTTCCTGTGAGGAGCTGCTGCGAGCTTCTCCCTGGCTGTGCTGCTCCCCCTGAGAGCTGGACGAGGTCCTTGCTGCACCCTCTTCTCACCAAATACTCTTGAAAATCTAGTGCGTCGTTTTCCAAAACATCATTTGAATCTGTAGTTCTGCGTATGCTCTGCTTTCTGCCGGCGAGAAATCTAAACATGCCCAAAGATGGGAGTTTGCCCTTGTGATTCAGTGACTGGTGAGGTGTGGGCTGTACCTAGTGCCGCTCGTCACACGTCGATTTTAGAACTTCAATAAAGGGAAAATCTGCTGTAGTGCTTTCATAAAAGCAAAGCTGTAAAGTGGGGTTTTCAGGATATTGCAGTGACTCAGAATATGTTTGACTGCTTTCGAAAGTCTTCGAGGAAAAAATAGAGCATCCTCTTCTCCTGCTAGAAAGAGATTGCAGCAGCACCAGCATGTCTGAGCAAACCCAGCTTTGGGTCCTCCAGGATCACCTTTCAACTCTCCATCAGCTTACCAAAGTCTCTGCAACTCCTCCCAAGGTGTTCCTTTTCTAGAAACAGGGATGATGCTGCACATTCTCTCTTAATCTATCTCGCTGTATGGGCTTTTATTAGAGCCTAATATAACTTGTCAGAGTACTTACATCATCTCTTTTGGAGTCATCAGTGCCTGGTAATAGGTAACACTTAAAATCATGAGATAAAAAAACCAAGTTAAATATATTTAATTGGGTTTTATTTGCTTTCTGCTTTTCAGAGTTTGTGAGGCACAGACAGACAGTCTCTGGAGCAGACAAGGGTGGTTTGTGTTTACTGGACCAGACAGCTCAGATATAATTAATGTGCCTTTTTTGCATATGCAACTTGCTAACACTTCTGTATTTTCACAGGTCTTAGGATCACATCAAGCATAAATCTAATAAAGGTTGTTGTACTTCTCTTATTTTTGTTTCTGAGTGAACTGTATCATCTGACCTTAATGTGTATAACTTTGCACGACTGTGGATGTCCAGTCTGTCTCTGGGGCTCCCCAGTATAGTTCAAAAGGAATCCAGGAAAGGCTAAGATAATCAGCATTTTTCAATTACTTTTTGTGGAAATACAAAAATTGAATGTGTTTTTATTCAAAATAGCTCTGCCGTGTCTCCTGGAAGCTATTCTGCAGGGGGTTTTTATACCCCAAGTTCTTTTTAATGAGCCGTAAGGGATTTTCGTGGTGCGGTGCCATCCCTGGAGGTGAAGGAAGGAGTCAGTCTGCCACAGGAACCCCAGCTCACGAGGGGAGAGGCAGCCAAGCACGCAAGGCGCTTCAATTGCAGCTCCCGTGAGGCACAGCAGAGTGTTTTAGACCAAAAACATCTTTTAGCTGCAAACCTTTTTGAACTTTTTGACCAAATCATCATTTTTTTCTGCAGAAAACATCTTTCATGAGGATTTTTAAGACAAAACCCTGATTTTTTTTTCCACTGAAAAAATGAGATATTAGGTCAATTCTGTTTCTGAAGCTATTTTTGACAGTCCCGTGAGGCTTTTGTGGCCAGCATTGGTCATTGGTGTAACAAGAAATCAGCCAGAGGAATTCTCAGCTGCCTGCTAATTTGGTTCTCCTAATCCTGTGCCTCGCCAGAGTGAGAGTCAAGTTCTTGGAATTTTGCGTAATTAAGAAACAAATTAAAAGTCCCATACTGCTTATCTGTGAATGCCGAAGTTACAATATCAGAATCACTTTACCAGTTTCTCCATGAGAGTTTAGGCCAAGCTTATTTTAAAGTTTTAAGGTGAATATTTTTGAGTGCACTGGGAAGAAATGAATCCAAAGTAAACAACAGAAGTTCATTTTCTTCCATTTTGTTGCTGATAGGGTGTATTTTATATAACCTCTTCATAAACTGTGAACATGTTGTATTATAACATTCCATCCTGAATAGCATATTTGTAAATATAAAGCTGAGTATTACTGAAAAAAAGTAGTTTGAAATGGGAAAAAATAATTCCCCAGATGTACTGGTAGCTAATAGAAATGATATAAAAATAAGATCATCTAGGTGTAGACAGCGTACCCCAAAGGACCCTGTTTTTTTTGCAGAGAACACTGTTAGCTACTAAATAACCTAAAGAACTGCAGTTCAAAGCAGAACTCAATAAGAAATGCTGGACTCCGCGGTTTCTGAGAAGAAAACCCTTCCTGTCAACCTATAGTTCCAATAAATAGTTCCAATATAGTTCCACATGTTTTATCCAAGGTAAAGGAACATAACCTTGGCTGGAGCTCATAAATACAAGGGGGACAGGCTAGTTGGCTTCTTCACAGGCACTCTATGTTATCTTTCTGCTGGCCACCAAAAAAGGTTGGTGGTTTTTAGATTCTTTTCTTGCAGGGCAGCTGCTGTGCAGAGCCTGGAAATGGCAGTTCCTTCATCGCACGGTTCGAGTGAGTGGGTTCATGAAGAAGCATGTCTCCATTTCCAGTTATATAGATAGCAAGAGTTTTGCTCATTAGAGGAAACTCAGGGAATAATGGTACAAGGGGTATATGGGCTGAAGCAGCTTATTTTTAAAGAAAGATTGCAAGAACTACAAATGTACAGCATAATTACGAGATGACTAGCAGGATGCTGATCTCTGGCTACAGTATTTTGGTGGGGAGAGATAAATCTAACTTCAGTGCCCTGGGTTTGCGTTGGGATTTAAGCACAATCAATGACGGTACTTTTCTGAGAAGGTTTAGCTCTCTTTGCAGCTAAGACAGGGGTTTTTTTTCCCTTGGAAATCTTGTATGGTATGATGCTTAACGTGCAACGCGCTGGACTGCTCAGCCCAGGGTAGTGAAGTGGAAAGAGGCTGGAAATGGAGGTGAGGAGCTGCATGACTGGAGGATTTGACGTCCGATCTAAGAGGCACTGAAAATGCTGAGGCCTGTGCATGGATTTCCCTGGGCTTTGCCTAAGGCTCCGGAATTAGGGACATCCACTGTCTGTGTTTGCTGCTACCAGGCAGGCGCTGGTGGCCCAGATGTCGAGCCGGGAAGGGCTGCGTGCGTGTCCGAGCTGTGAGCGCAGGCTCTTGTGCCCTGGCGGGTGGGAGGGTCTTCAGCCTACCTTGATTTAGAGGTGCATGAAGCATCTAGGTGGATATATGGAAAAACAAATTAAAAAAAAAAAATTACATAATCTCCCTTGCCGTTGCCATGAACTCTAGCCCATGGTTTCTCCTGTTCTGTGAGCAATCTGTTGAAGTGCTAAGTCGTGCCAGCTGAGAAACAAAGTTGTCGCTCTGAATGATGACTTGGTGAAATGCCACATAGGGCAGAGCTGCCATCAAAATCATTGGTGATTCACTGTTTGTTTTTCACAAATTTCCTACGCTCGCTGCCCACGCACTATAGATGACAGCATTGTGTATGGGGACTGTGAACATGACAGACATTATTTATGAAGCAGCGCCTTTATCAAGGATTTTTTTTCCCTAGCAAACTGTGTAAAATGCTCAGTCTCTGTGTTGCTGTTGTCAGAACCATGTTATAATTATAGCTGGCCTGCCTGCTTGAGTAGAAAGTTTTCAAAGGTGTTTTAAAAAGCTCCAGACTAGCTGCTTGAGAAGGTTAGGCAGAAACCGCTGAGTGCTCCTCGCTGTGCTCCAAGGTGCTACAGCAGCTGCATCCAGAACTCATTTGGTTACTCCTGATAAGGGAGAGTTTGGGCAGTTACAGTTGGTTTTGAGCTTGCACAGCCACAGGGGAGAAGGATTTCTGAGGGGAGACCTGTCCCTTCCTCACCACTCCTTGCAGTGTCTCGGGAATCTCCTCTGGAGTAAGAAGCAGGGAACTCAGTCACGACTTGTCCGTGAGACTGGGCTTTCCCCTGGGCTGGGCTGTCAGCTTGCTTTGAAGCGGAGAAATGAAAAGATAATTTTTTCCCCCTTTAGATTCATGACATCTGGCAGCAAAAGGTGTCCCGGGAGTCGCAGCTGCTCCAGCTGGGCTCGCTCTCAGACGCTCAAGTACACGGCTTCAGATCAATGATGTTATTCTTACCTTATTCTTATTTTACAAAATGGCATAGTTGGATCCAGGTCCTCAATTGAAATCTGGTTTGATCAAATGCTAAAGGACACTGAAAACAGAAGAGAATTTAGTTAATGGGTAAGGAAACCAAATAATCTCATATGTAGCGGGCTAGAGAGGAGCGTGATGGAGAACGTGTGCTGAATGTGATGCTCATGGTGTCACTGGGTTTAATTTTTTCACGCTTTAGCTAAGTTTGAAGAGAAGAGAACAGCTTCAATTCAGTGGAGGAAAAAGCTGGCACTGCTGACCACTTACCAGGCTCTGGAGATCCATTGACAAACTGAGAGCCCTCAAATACTGTTTACTTTCAGACCAGTTTCATGACCTTGCCTGTTTTCATAGTTGGACCGAGAGGAATGAAACTATGGAATGAGAAGTGGCATTAACATTTTGAAACCAAACTGCATAATTAGGCTGATTTGTATTTGAGCGGCTTTGTCAGGTGGCTTGCTTTGAAGTCCGTGGCGACACGTTTATCCTTTTTTGTATGCTCTCTGCGTGAAGGGGATATAACCCAGGCAGTTGTGACAAAATATGCTGAGGGTTAAAGGGGTTTTGAAAGCTGATGGCATGACAGCTGCAGCTGCATAGGTTCAGTTTGGCGAATAACAGTTTCTGTAAGCATCAGGTTTTATGGCCGTGACTGTGTTATTGTTGCATTTTTAAATTCAAGTTAGCTGTGTAGAAGAAAGTAGAGACCAAGAGCTGTTCATCTTCTGGCTCGGTCCGTGAGGAGCTTGTAACTCTAGCAATTGTTTCTGTTTTTCATAACAGTGGGAACTTTATGGGCTATTTTTCCCTTTCTCTGTCCAAAGTAAATGTGCTGCTTAAAAACAAAGAAAGAAGTCGTGGACTGTCTGGCAGGCGCACAGTTTGAACTTGGGGTGCCTCAGGTTGCAGGGGCAGTTTACAAAATGGACCTTTCTCCTGAAAATTGATGTTGCAGCACAGTGGTTTTATTTGTATGGATCCATTTTACAGTTCTTGCTCTGGAATGCCACGTTTTTAATGACACTTCTTGCTTTGGAATGCCATGTTTTTAATGAGCCTTCATGTTAATAGACAGTGGTGAGCATCAACGTGCTCTTCAGTGGTCTTTCCAGGTAGGTACAGTGATCTGTCAATCCAACCTATAGCTATATATCCATTCAGAGCAGTTCGTATAGTTCCAGCATGGAGGTGGTTTCTTGAGAAATATTTAAACTCTTGTTTGGTATTTAACATAATGGCAAATAGCAGATTCATGTGTGCAAACAGGATATTTTTTATAAGAAATGCTGAAGTAGTGCTTCTCAATAAGCTGAAATATTGTCCTTTGCTGCACATTGCAAGAAGAGAGCATGCACGGTTTCAATACATAGAAAACAGAGGAAAAGTAATTACATAGATGAAAAGTAATGATAATACTGGTGAGTGCAAAGCCACCTCTTTGTACTTATAATATTTTCCCTAATTATTAGACTTCCTGTATTTTCTGAACTTTTCCATGGAGAATGGTCTTTGCAGGGTCTTCAGGAGAGCGACAGTCATCAAAACAGCTGCTGATGTGGGTGGAATTTGATATCCCAGATCTTAAAAAAAAGCAACAAAACAAAGCAAGAAACACAGTCCCCATAAACGGGAGTAGATTGGCTGGGCACTGCAAATCACTTGGTGATACAGACTTCTCTCAGGCTGCCTGACATCGGTGTGTGTGACGGGGTAGTGTTTGCACGTGTGAACATAGTGTGAGAGTGATAAAACCAAAATGGAAGCGTAGAGTGATTGTGTAGCGAATGAAGTGAGAACTCCTAATCCCTAAAAGCTAATTTCTTACTTTCAGCATGTTTGAAATGTGCCTGTCCCTGCCTCCTAGAAGCACGCGTACTCTGTGTCGCTAACACCTGCAACGCTGCTGGCTGGCAATATAAGCTCATGACTCAAAGAAAAATTCCTTAAATAAGAAAAAGGTTCCTACAACACTTTTCTTTCAGCCCAGGTTGTGAAAGAGAGGACGTGCATGAGGGAGCACGCACAGCCGCAGTACAGAGTGAGTGGGTAATCACTGTGGGAGGTGTCCGAGTCAGCTCAAGCATTCGGATAATGAGTTTGCAGGTCATTCTGGAGGGAGCTGGGAATCTCTAGCAAGGTTCGATATAGTGGTGAGGGTAGATCCTACAGTAGTCAGTAGCCTCCTGATTAGGGTATTTGCCTGAGGTGGAGTAAAGGCTGGTTCAAGCTCTTGCTCTATGCCAGGTAGTACAGACCTCTTCCCGAGTCCTCTCTGTCTTAGCTGGGTAACTCAGAGCTCTCGCTCTGCTTCCAAATGTAAATATTTGGAGATGTCTTGCATTTTGTTCCTATCAACTAAATCACACCCACGCTAACTCCCCCCCTCAAAGAAGAAAAAAACCCTAGAATTGTTTTCCAGCCAGACCTGGTATGAAGGCAGTCCGAATGGCTATTTTCCACGTGTGCAACAGATCTCATTTTCCTCAGACCCAAACCCCTTTCTGTAAGTAATATCAGTTTATAGAAAATGCTGGTTTGAACTGCTTGAAACAATAAGAATAGGGGTTTGTATTGAATTAAAGGCTTTACTATTAGTCAAATCCCAGTTCTTGGAGTCATGGAATTAATTATTTTATTTTACTTCATGATGAAATTCTGACAGTATGCTCGAGTCAGGTAATGTAATCTACATGTATCTTAAAAGCTTAAAATCTGGGAGGTAAACTAAAGTACTCAAAGGTATATTTTTAGCCTTGCATACAATACTCAGGCTGATATAATTTTTGCATGCTTGGAAATGACAGTGTGTGCTCTTTCAAATAGTAGATCATTTACTTCTCTCTAAAATGTTGTAATTTTTCTTTTCTGCTGAACATAATAGAAATAGATGCCACTCCTAGCTGTTCAAAGCATTGGCTGCAGTCACATTAATACTTATTATTTGTTGCAGAAATGGTTAACTTCTGTGCTGTGCTAGCAGAGGTCCTTATTGTTTAACTGGGGTATTATGTACTACTTCAGGACCAGTAAAGCTACAAATAGGACATATGATTATCTTTGTGTAATCCAAATTGTTCAAATGCATTTCACATAGAGTTTTGGCCTTACGTTTTCGTATGCTTAACATGAGTCTCATTAGGCTTAGGAGGAGGAGCACTATTTCATATTCGAAATCTCATTGGAAATCTTTACATTTAGTAAGAGCGTAATGTGACTGGATGGCGTTTGTGGCATGAATGGATACTGCAGGTTGCAGTATGCAGCAAAGGTTGTCCTCGGGACGGAGCCCACCTTTTCCATGATTTATGGCACAGGAAAACTCCAAGAGGATGTGAGAGGACGTGCCACTCTTCGGTGTATCGGGGGCTGTGGTTCCTCGTTCGGCTTCACGAGCAGCTGAACACCGAGGGCTGTTGGGAGCATGTTCGTGTTGGTTGCAGAAGCTAGAGTGGGGTCTATTTAAGGCAGCTTTGCCACTAAAAATAATACTCATGCAGCTATTGTATTTGATTTTGGGTCAGCTGCCATTAGCTTGCAGAGTTCATGTTATTCCTGCTGAAGCAGGAAACTATTTTAACACTTCAGAAAAACATAGGACCAACACTTCAAAATACACAGTATGCGAACTGATAAAAGGGATAGGAATTCTCCTCTGAACCCAGGCTATCCCAGATCTCTTGTGTTGAGATTGATAAAAAGGCTGGCTTTTGTAGTATAGCCCATTACAGTGGTCTCAGATGGTTTAATTATTGCAGTTCAGCTTGTTACTGCATGCAGTCATGGTTATGACAGCTGTGCTTGTACTTTCAACCCACAGCAAAACTCAGAGTATTGCAATATGGCTTAACTCGCTTTTACTGACAAAAATCTGTTTACATGATGACTAAAAAAACTTCAACTGTAATTTTACAGTTGCATCTAGACTTTTAAGGTGTTGTGTCTTCTCTGTTTTGGTACCTCCAGAAAAAGTACTTGGCCCCTTCTGGCTCTGATTGTGGTTCTTCTGCATAAATTCCTCCAAAAATATTGATATTTGCTGAAGTAATACATTCAGAAAATCTGAACGTGTCTTTTGAGGCATTTTCATGGAGTTTTCTAACTTCTGCATGCTTGTTTTTAGGATGTATAAAAAGTTCAGTACAGAGTGGTTATGTTAGGGATGAATATTTGCTAGGCAATACCTTTGTACATCATTCATATTAGTTAATGTCAGAAAAGGAATGAAATATATCTCCATTACACATCAGTTTTTTTAAGAGAATGCTTTTAAAATATTCTAAACATGAAATTGTATCCCAAGGCATTTGGAAAACTTGGAGAGGTTGATCATAGAAGAACAGGAAATATTTTCCCCTTTATTTTAGCAATTTTAATACTGCTGTAAAAGCATGCTCATTCTTCCGCTCCCTGTTTATTCTTAGACTGAAGTTAGAAGGGCTTTTTTTTCCCGCCTGATAAATGGAACTCATCATTGTAATATTCTGAAATGTGTATCTTTACCTGGGCACAGGTTCATGCTGTCTTGCTAGATGAAGTGTTTCTGCTGTGGATGTGAATTCTGTCTCCCCTGTGGGGAATACCGGCTTTCCAGTGTCCCACAGGGGTTTCTTGCAGTACCGAGCCTGAGTACGCGGGTTTCCAGCCTTGGGAATGAGACAGGAGGCTCGCTAGGAGCGAGGAAGTGTCTGTCTTTGGCAACGCTGTGGTTATATTAGTTGCCATTTAAATAGTTTGATATCTAAATGATTGTTTTGTAAAGCGTGATCTCTTTGACAAAACTAACAGCTTTTTTGTACATACGTTATTTAATACACATAAGTACAATATAGCACAAGATAAGGCAACTTTAGTGCAAGGCTCCAAACTGTAACACAGGATCTTCTGGGCTGTGCTTATTCTTTTCCTAGTGGAGACATTGTATTAATAATTTTGCCACTGACGTCAAGGGGAACAGGATGTCACCCTAGATAACGACCTTAATGAAGTCAGTTTCTTAATGAAGATTAATTGTTGGGGCCCCATGCTTTGTGCATCCATGTTCAGATATCTTCCTCTGAACGCTTCACTGTCTCACAGCAAGTCTTTTGCTTCTTTGTATTTAGTATTTAGATGCCGTTTCATTAATCTGAAAGACGTGTCTTCTTCTGTGGTACTAGCAGTCCCTTGGGAGCAGCTGTGTGACGCCTGCTATGTTTGGAGATGCCAGAGCATCCCGGGCTGCAGAGGTTTGTAATGCCGGCTGGAACCCAGTGTGCTGCCTGCCGCTCTGGCTGTGCTGGCTGTGGAGGAGCATCTGGAAATTGGGTGGCAGAGACAGTCAGGCCAATAGCACGCTCGTACCATGCAGTTGTTTCCTAACTCTTTGTTAATCTACAGGTGGTTTTCCAGGACGGCATTGGTAAAGGACTAGACATTCAGTCCTTAACTGCATATAGAGCTAAAATGGGTATTTAACGTGGTTTATTTCCCCCTTCTTATTTCTCATCCTGTCAGGAGCAGTGTTCTGTACACTGATTTCATACGATAGAGTATCTAGCTGCACTGCAGTGACTGGCTTTCACTGCAGTACTGGTTTTGGTTCATACTAGCAGCATCACCAGGAAAGTGAGGAAGAGAGAGATTACCTGCACTGACAGTCAAATTGTGAGGGTTTATGCCTGAGAAATCTGGAAATAATTTTAGAGGGAGTTGAAATAAATTACCAAGGTAAGTGAAAGGTTTGTAAAGTGGCAATGATGTGTGGTTTCGTGAAGCTTAAAGAAGTAATTAAGCAAACAGAATTAAGACATTGTAATGCTATATTTACCATGTTATTTGCAATATAAAATTTTCATGAATTCTTTTACAGTGGAGACTCATCTAAATACGAGCACATAGCTAAGTGTTGCTAGGGTAGGATAAAAACAAGTAGACATAATTGGTTTTGATCTTAGTGGTTTCAAATGGATTTGAGCAAAAGACTAATGAAAAGTAGACAGCTAATCTGATAATGGCATTCACCTAAATGAGTACGGACTAAAGTCATTAACAATAATGCAGCAAGATAAAAATTGCTTTCTCCATCTTGCATTAAAATTTGTGTTATCTAAAACCACCGTGTGTGTGCATTCTTATTTCCCACCCTGGGCACGATCCACATTACTCACCAAGGCTTAAAACTCTGCAGAGATCAACAGAGGTCAATCATCGCCTGTTGATTTGCATCTACATTCAGGATTCCTTGCAGTAGTTGTCAGCCAGGTTCTGTACTGTACAAAGGACAGAAGAATGAGACTTCACTAAAAGACATCTGAAAGTCTGTGTGTTGGAGGCTCAGGAGAAAGAGGTCAGGTACACAAGAACAGCCTACGCATGCTTAAGAGTAATTTAAGCACTGAACATCCAACCCATTAAAAAAAATGCTCAAAAAAATATTAGTAAAGCTGCAGTCTGCATCTTATTAAAAATGTCCTTATGACCGTGGATGAGAAATATGGGTAAAGTGGACAGATTCTTCAAAGGCACAAGATCGAGTTAACCAGTCATCTCCCTTGCTGAGTCATCTGCTCTGGTATTTTAGTTAGTTACCCGATAAATGAACTGCTCAGTTGAGTGGAGGAAAGATGTTAGATGTTAGTGGGAGGGCCAGAGAGAAAATGCAGCTGAAGCTGGAGACTTGAGAGGGAAAAGAAGTGACTGGCTGGTAGAAGAAACCAGAGAAGGCTTTTAATCTGGTTTAAGGTTTCATAAAAGTCAGTTATGAAAGGACCCTTGCAGTTAGCAGTTTGTGTCCTATCAGGCTGATCTTTATCCCAGAGCAGTATTTCTGTTTGCAGTCTTCTCTGTTTGTTTTTGTGGTGGGGTTTTTTTGTTTGTTTGTTTTGGTTTTTTTTCATCTTGGTGATGAAGGAGCCAGTTGGAGTTCATATTCTGACCTACAATCCTACAGTCTAAATAACAGAGGAAAAGCTGTGTATGTATGTCTGAATACATATGCAGGGCATGAACTTCAATGACCAAGTCACTCTGTTTTGGTGCTTAAAGATCATCTGCTCCTCTTAAGCTTCTGCAAGGAGCTGTGTTAGGCTGATGTTGAAGTAGGCTGATGAAATGTGCCGCCTCATACGGAGAGAGAAACAGAAAATATTCTCCAAGTCTGTCCTGCCCTTTTCCTCCTTTGGTTGCCCCACACAGTGGAGAATAGCTTTAGGCAGATGTGACTGATGTAATTGTGCCAGCACCCATTCGCCAAGAGAGCTCGACTTTTCTGGACCTCTCCCAAGCCTGGTTGATTTTGCAGTAATTTACAGGGTGTATGTAAGATTGTACAGTGCTTTAGAAGGAAGGTGAGGCTTTTAATGGACCTTGTGCCATGCAAAGCGTAGGAGTCTGTGAATACCTTAAATTATCAAATACTGTGTTTTGGCTTATAGAGGACAGTGATATTTACTTGCCAAATAAAACAGACTGTTTCAAGGAAACATTTCTTGAGCTTCTCACTTTTTTTGCAGATTAGGAGATTCCACTGGCCCCTAACACATGATCTTCCAAAAATATTTTAGTTAATTAGTCATGTGTGCTATTAGCATAGTAAAAACCTATGTTAATGTGACCTAGCAGAGATTTTATCAAACCCATCAGTGTAAAAGAGGAATGTCTTCTTCAGTGCACAGCAACTGGACAGAGTAGTTCCACATTCTTTATCACTGCTCAGTGACCTGTCCTGGTGCTGGAAGGTGCAGAGCTTGCATCCCACCGTTATTAGCTAGTCAGGGCCAGCCCAGTAAGTGCCAGGGACATACTGGGAGCTTGCAGACTGCCAGAATAAAAAACCTGGTTGGAAGGAATAGCCCTTATAATCTTGTGGGGGGCTTTCTTTTGCTTGGTTTTAAACCCTTGACCCCCTATAAAAAAAAAGAGGTGATGCTCCCATATTAAGGTAAAATTAGCCTAGGTAGGATTCCTGAGCCAATGCTCTACTCATATAAAGCAGCATGGCTCTGTGCAAAGAGGCTTACTGGGGTCCCTAAAGCAGAATATTAATGCAAGGCTGTACCAGAGCTAGCAAGCCCTGTCTCTCTGAGTTCCGGCTGGTTTGGCTGGGCTAACAGTTGAGCTGCAGCATTGCAGTGGTACAGCTCACTGCTTGCTTGTAGTTACAGAGCTACCTCAGAGATAAGGCAGAGGATGTGGAGTTACCTCCAGAGTTAGATTTGCCCTTGGTAATTTTTATCTGAAGAAGAGCAATACTTCCTATGTCCATGCAACATTCAGTTAAGGAATATGTATTTTACTTTGGTAATTCCTAAAAGCCCCATGCACCCCTTCGTTTTTGTGCTCTACGGGGAAGAAGACATGTCCTAAAAAATTTACAGTCTTCAATATTCTGTTACCTCAACATTGTCTAATGGGTATCCTTTTTGCTTCCCATTCCTGTTTCAGAATTAAATATCTCTGAATTTTTTTATGGTAGACATATTGGTGATATTTTTGTTTATGAAAGTGCTTATCTCAGAGAAATAGATAAGATAAAATCCCCCCAAACTCTACTATAAAGACCTGTGTTTCTCTGTCTGTAGCATTTTGACTGTACAAGATTTTGTCCATTATATGTTCATGAGGATTGAAATGCATACTTCTGTACTTGTAAAGTTTCTTTTGCATTATCAGGGTTGGAAAGGAATTAGTTTCTTAGTATACGTTGTCTGGTTGTGGACTCTGTTCTCGATCACTTTTATCTATAAATGACAACAGCTTTTTTAAAAAATGTAAATGTTTACTTGCAGTTTTGCAAATAAGGTTTATGTGTCTCTTGCGGTGTTGGTTTTGCTTGAGTTAGGCTAGTCAGCTTGTCTTGTGTCACCGTGCAAACCTTTAGTTTGAGATTACTAAATCTAGCTAATCAACAGTAAGGCACTAGAAGAGCAAGGAGATGAAGAGGCAAAAAATGAAGGAACAAATTCCAGTAGTCAAATACTGGGCTAGTGCAGAAGTTTGCGTATGTGGCCCATGTATATATAAATACCAGAAAGATATGGAGCATAGTACATGCACTGAGTGTACAGATGTGCAATTGTTCACGTTGAGGTAACAGCTTTATCTATTATGGTTGCCTAATGACTTACAAAAAATGCTATGAAAAAAGGCTTCCTTGATGAACTCAAACATACTTCATGCATCATAAGAAATGGTGTTTAATGTGTAGTTCCTTTGATCTGTATTGCTAGATAGTGCTGCATATTTGTGAATGATTTTTGTCTAGTGTATGTGTGAGTACACACACACAGTCATAGGTATGCATATATAGGTGTGTATATGTGTGTATACACAAATGTATATACAGGTGTTACGTGTGTACATATATATACATACACAGGCAAAACATGGAAGTGTGCACAAAGATGTTTACATATAACAGGATGCACGACTACTAAGTAAAGTCAAATTTTACTGATTTTCATAATAAGGAGCTTCAGCCAATGTCTTTTAAAGTCAATGGGCATCCTTTGACTGCAGATGTGTGTGCAGAATAGATGAATTAGAAGTGAATGATGAAAATATGAGCATGCAGTAAAGGTACAGATACTGAAATTTAAACTGAAAATGGGCACTTAACATGAGAGCGAAGTTCATTGATTGTAAGTGTGCCATGTTGTGGTGAAGGGCAAGTTGATGGATTTGTCATTACAGCTCAGCTGATGTACATCAGATTTTTTCCATTCTCTAAAGCTGCATCAGGTTAGGCCTAATGACAGGCTTGATGCTTATTTTTTGACATGCTTAGAATGAAAAACAAATTCTTCTTTCTCTTCCTGTGGTGCTAAAATGTGCTCTTTGATGATGCTTTGGTGAATTCTGAAATTCTTCCTTGAAGTTAATTGTCAGCCTTAAAAACTGCCTGTGTACTTGCATTTCTCTTTGACTGATGATTACTTCTCTCACCCAAGCTAAATACTAGCTAAGAGAATAGCTTTTTGTATGTGTTATCACAGGTGGGAGAGAGAACAGCTAAAGCTTTTGATTTGCTTTCCAAGCATAATTGGTACCTTACAGAGACATAGCATATCTCCTGTTGTTTTCCTGTATAAATTTTAACACATACGTTGTTATTATGGCTCTTCAAAAACATGAAACAACTTGTCCTTTAGTCAATCTTGGTCTAAACACAGTATCGTCATAAGGAGGGGATAGGATGTGTCAGAAAAGAGAAGGGGCTCTGCCTGTGTGCTCTCTGAACAGCCTGGTGGAGTGGGATTAGCAAGTTGAGGGAGATAAGATGCATGTTGTCCACGGACCTGTGGAGGTCTGCATGTCTGACTGACGGTGTGGGGAAAGGAATGAAGTGACGACAGAGTACTGCACAAAGAAGGCAAACGGGGAAAAGCAGACAAGGGCTTTTTTTTCCTGCTTTGTGCTTTTGGTTACTGGAATCCTAATGTTTTTGCAACAATACTTGGTTAAATGGTTTCAGACAGAATTGACTTTTTGTTTTGCCTGTCTGTACTCCTTTTAAGGAATGCTGCTCTTAGGAAAACAAAGATATTTGAAAGGTTAGAGATGTCCAAGAAAATGGCCTTTTAGAAAAGAGGACCTGTGTTGCTTTTCCTAGCAGTGGAAGAGATGGTCTGTTTATTAAACTGTGCATATCATATGATGCTTCATATTTTTCCATTTGATTTCCTGTAGGGTGATTTCACTTGGAACAGCATGTCAGGGCGCAGCGTTCGGCTGAAGTCAGTTCCCGTTCAAAGCCTCTCGGAGCTGGAGCGTGCTCGGCTGCAGGAAGTGGCTTTTTATCAGTTGCAGCAGGACTGTGACCTGGGCTGTCAGATTACTATCCCTAAAGGTAAGGGCTTGATAAACCGTCTCTGTTTAGACTGCTAAGCCACTGACTTCATATCGCAGCAATAAAAGGGAGAAAACACTACATTGTTTATTCCACAGACATTGTCTTCTATTTCATTTTTGCTTAACCATAGTAACTACATAAAAAACAACTAGTAAAGTTTGTCTGCTGCGTCCAATTTGGGCCACCTGGGGTGGGATCGTCTGATCAAGGACAGATGTCTGCAGGGTAGATAATCTAAATCAGACCTATTCATGCTAGGATGTCTTGATATTCAGTTGAGAGAAAAAGGCTTTTCTTACGCTTCCTGACATCCAAAAGTACGTGTCTGTGTAGGTCAGACAGATCATGCCATAGAATTGGCTTTTTCACTCTGTATCGTATTGGCTCTGGAGGAAGCCAAGTATCACTAGTTCAGACAGACAGTGAAGACACCTGCATCAATAAGATGAATCCTACCCAAGTTTTCCTAGACAGTGGTGCTTATTTCCTAGAAAACAAGTTAATCTTCAGCATAAAACATTGAACTCCTAAGGAACAGGAGATTAATTGAAAAGGAGAAGCTCAGCTATCAGAATCCTAATGCAGGATACATGCAGGTAGTAGACCTGTACTTAGGTTACTGTGGAAGAGATCTAAACCTCACTAAAAGTAACGTGAAAGTTTCCATTGTTTCCTGTAGGCTGGAGATCAAGCCTAGCAAAGATAGCTGTTGTGCAATCATCTGCAAATCTGGTTTTCCTGTTGTTTCTTTCCAATTGTTGTATACTTATTTAAGGAGTAACAAGGGACCACTGAATTCTCACCTTTGGGTATGAGCAGAAGTACTGTGTGGTAGCACATATGCAGTGATGCCACAGGACTAGTTTTTTAATTAATCACAGTTAAGCAGAAAAAAGTTGTCCAGTCTATGAAAATAATGGTGTGGAAAAGAACAAATGTGAAAGACATCGGCTTACATAGTCATCAACTTTTTAGGATCTGCAGAAAACTCCTGCCAAAACCAACAAAGTCCAACTTACCAATTACAGCAGGGCATCAGTTTGTAGCAAGATGGATATGATCAACTTCTTCAAGCCCCACCACAGTGCCCCTGGTCCCTCAAAAATTGTTCCATCAATATGAAAACAATTTTACAGGGCATTCATAGGAGGAACTGGATACCTAAGGGCACTGCAATATTTTCTGGCAGTCTGAACTGCCACTGGCAGTTCCAGTGGGAGATGAATATATATATATGGAGCTAATACCACCCAAGACAATAAAGTATACATATTCATAGAAACATAGAATAGTTTGGGTTGGAAAGGACCTTTAAAGGTCATCTCGTCCAACTCCCCTGCAATGAGCAGGGACACCTTAAACTAGACTGGGTTGCTCAGAGCCCCGTCCAACCTGACCCTGAATGTTTCCAGGGATGGGTCACGTACCACCTCTCTGAGCAACCTGGGCCAGTGTTTCACTACCCTCACTATAAAAAATTTCTTCCTTATATCTAGTCTAAATCTACCCTCTTTGAGTGTAAAACCATTACCCCTTGTCCAATGGTAATAGGCCCTGCTAAAAAGTTCATCCCCATCTTTCTTATAAGCCCCCTTTAAGTACTGAAAGGCTGCAGTAAGGTCTCCCTGGAGCCTTCTGTTCTCTGGGGTGAACAACCCCAACTCTCTCAGCCTTTCTTTACAGGGTAGGTGTTCCAGCCCTCTGATCATTTTTGTGTCCCTCCTCTGGACCCGCTCCAACAGGTCCCTGTCTCTCCTGTGCTGAGGACCCCAGAGCTGGACGCAGAACTGCAGGTGGGGTCTCACCAGAGCAGAGCAGAGGGGCAGAGTCACCTCCCTCGACCTGCTGGCCACGCTTCTTGTGATACAACCCAGGATACAGTTGGCTTTCTGGGCTGCAAGCGCACATTGCTGGCTCGTGTCCAGCTTTTCACCCACCAGTACCCCCAAGTCCTTCTCTGCAGGGCTGCTCTCACTCCCTTCATCCCCCAGCCTGTATTGATACAGGGGGTTGCCCCAACCCAGGTGCAGGACCTTGCACTTGGCCTTGTTGAACCTCATGAGGTTCACATGGGCCCACTTCTTGAGCTTGTCCAGGTCCCTCTGGGTGACATCCTGTCCCTCAGGTGTGTCAACCGCACCACTCAGCTTGGTGTCATCTGCAAACTTGCTGAGGGTGCGCTCAATCTCATCGTCTGTGTCAGTGATGAAGATATTAAACAGTACTGGTCCCAATACGGACCCCTGAGGGACACCACTTGTCACTGATTTCTGTCTGGACATTGAGCCATATTGGGAAACTTTGAGCTTTGGAGAGTGAATACTATTTTTGTGTTCTCCTTGCTGTTTTCTGCTGGGACTGCCATGAAAGGCCAACCAGCTGTGAAAACCAGGGTCTCTTCCCAGTCAACCCACCTTTCCTCTGCAAGATCCTTTGGAGTCACAGGCAACTTGGCACAGTGCTGCCAGGGCTTGCAGACTAGGATCTGTTGAATCTTTCAGGTTTGGATCACACACAGTTTTTATTTTCACAGCATGTATATACACAGGTAAATATATAATGAGTAATTAATTTTGGATATATTGAATCTGAAAAGTGTAATTTTAAGCATAAAAACTAGATAAGAATAATATAAGTTCTGGTGAAGCTACTTAAAATAAAAGAAGCTTCAGAAAGTCAGGAATCCGGGTTCCCATTTCATCTCTACTGCTGGGCCCATCGTTTCATGTATCTTTTGTTTCAGTTTGGATGAGAAATAAATTAACTATTCAGTTCTGCTGTTCAGGTTAGATGTACCAGTGAGATTATTGAGAAAAGGCAAATTATTTCACACCTGCATACTTGCTCTGAATGACCAGATCAAGAATTTTTCTGTGTTCTAAGGTATGCAAGGTGAATGAATAGCCAGTGCCATTGAGTTTTAAAACACTGTAGTACCATCTGTCGAAGGAAATGGAGGTAATAGCTAGAATTCAGGTACATCTAGTATTTAACTGTCCATCCTTTTTCTAAGTTAGCACCAATTTTGGCATATTGGAATAGGTATAAATAATAATTGTTCTGTCACTCCATCGTGCTACATCTGTGCTGGCGCTTTGGTGGGAGAGTAAGAATCTACTGTATTCTTAAATTACTACAGGTTGGTTTAGGCCCTTTGCAGAGACACTCTGAAGTCCACCTTGTGTTCCCATCACTCTTGAATGGTGTGGAATGAAAATGTATGGTAAGAGGGTCTGTACCTGTGTAGCCATCCAGTTGATTTGCTAACATCACAGGACTGTGTAAATGGAGAATTTCAAGTTTTAGCAGTGAGGCTGCTGCGTTTAACTGGCTTGAGCACTTTGGGCATAACTCCATTACAGCCATTTATGCCTCAAGTTAAAAACAGACTGAAGGCTGTTAATCATTTTCTATTTAAAAAAAACATGACACGTAGAGCTAATACTGTCTGTTTGAGAAAGCTGGAGGAGCTCTCTAGGATTGAAGACATCCAGGCATAGAAAAATATGCTTTACAGCTCTCTTCTACTTCAGAGAATACCACATGAAAATATTAAGGAGCTGGGAGGTTAGTGGGACAATCAATGGATTAGAAAATATAGAAAGCTGCTTTAAAAGTTGGGATTCTTTGTGGTTCCTTGACTGTTCTTCAAAACTTGTGAGTGAATGACATTAGAACATACTCGTGCCTGCTGGGCATTTGCTTCCTGCAGGCATTGGAGTAATTACATTTACTGGCACGGGTATTGTGGAAAGTAAAAATTCATTGTTCTTGGGTAACAAGTGTTTGTGTCAAACATGCTTGCATGGAAGTTAAGTGAGAGTACAGAAGCATCTGCCTTATCTTTACAATCATTATCTTTACAATCACAATCAGGCCTTATTGGTTGCTGCTTCATAATGTTTCAGTCCTCCCATGCTCAGAAACCCCCTTTGTCACAGCAAGTGCAGTTAGTTAACACTTTTAGGGCACATCTGGCTATTCCCACACTTGCAGAGGAATGAGTAGAATGTAATACCTCATATGCAATCCCTCTCCTCCGCTGTGTTGCAGCCATTAGTGTTAATGAAGCGCATTACTGACATGTCTTAGTTAAATATCTTGTGGTCACAGAGAGGGGACCACCTCCCACAGGAATTTATTTAACCAGCATGTCATTTAAAATACGCTATGATTGCACTGCAGTAGGCAATTAGAATGAATTCAAATTGATCAAGACTTACTATTTTTATATGTATGACAGAGATGCTTGAGGTTTGTTTCTTGTTCTCTTGTTTTTTCTGCCTCATATCTGTCTTTCAGATTCTGTAATCAACATCTTTCTCAGCTCCCATGTCACTCCCTTATCTGCCACCAGTAACTATAGCAAGAATCATTTATCCTCTCTGGGTTAATGTGTTAAGTTGCAAGAGGCTATAATTTCCGAGCAGAGCATTACACAGTTTCTCCATCAACGCAATTACTCTGTGAAAGATTTTTAATTTGTTGCCTGATGCTCTGAATGGCACAACAGTACGATTCTGGTGAAACTTCTTTACAGCTGCTGTTTAGAATATACTGTGTTTTTCTCAATTTCAAGGAAGTCAATCTTCTCTTTATAATGGGAGGAAAAAAAGACCTGTGATGAAATTCATTTCACATGTGCATACATTTTGGCAACTTTCCAGTTGTGTATGTCTTTGTATGCAAGTAGTGAGGAAAGAAATGAGCCTTTTACACCATGTCTTCACAAAAAAAAATTGGTAACTCAAGTCAGATAGCTTTTTCAAAGTAAAACCAGGATCAAAGCAGGAGAGGAGCTCCTTTTTTTCTCCTCTGTTCATAGGCTCCAGGTAGCTCTTGAGCAAAAGAGGTATTGAATGAAGCTTGTTTGGAGTGGTTTCCTAAATACCTCATGGTTGTAACTTTCCTCTCTTTCCCAGTCCTGTCCCACTTCACTGAGCCTGTGTTTGGGAGCACTGGTAGGCACTGCAAGGCTTTATCAGGTAGAGCAAACGGAATTAGGGCTGGAGCCCTAATTCAACTCCTCGGGCATCTGGCTGGGTTTTAAGGTACGATCTGAACCTATTATTAGGGACTTGAAGAGAGTTAGGGAGCCAGGGCCCACAGTTCCAGTTTTGACCTCTTTATTCAAGAAGAGACTGTGACTGCTCATGTTCTCGCCAGCCCCCAACAAGATGTGCTGCTGTCTTCCCAGCTTTGGAACGGGGCTGGAGGAGTTGTGGAGGGAAAGGATAAACGAGGAAAAAAAAAAGAAATGCTCAATGGTAATTCTGAATATTGCTTAGATAAGTGTGCATTTACCAGTAGGGCATGCAGATATAAATGGCTGAGCTGCTTTTTGTGGTTGCTCATTAAGAAGATAAGTAAGGGGGAGATACAGGGATGATTAGGAAGTAATGAAGCTTGTGTAAATACAAGTGTGGAAAAAAGAAAAGAGAAGATGAGAGGATCACTAGAAAATAAATGCTATCTGCAAACTGTTGAATCTGCAGGGCCTATATTCTGAGACATCTATAGGCACTGATTTTTTGTTGTGAAAATTGGGGAAATATCTATCGAGAAGTGGGAAAAATATGTACGTATGTTTTGGGTTTGTGTGGCGGGGTTTTTTTGGCAGCAGGGTAGGGTCCGCAGGGCCGGCTCCTGAGAGAAGCTGCTGGAAGCTCCCCCGGCTCCAAGCCGGACCCGCCTCTGGCCCAGGCCGAGCCCCTCAGGGACAGTGGAAACACGGGTGGGAGAGCAGATTTAAGAGGGGAAACCTGCAGGGAGTGGGGGATTGGAACGGGAGAGGAACCCCTCTGTGGGTACCGAGGTCAGGGAGGAAGGCAGGAGGGGATGCCCCCGCAGCCCGCGGTGAGGCGGCAGGCTGTCCCCCCCAGCCCCTGGAGGGGAGCGGAGGCCCCCCAAGATGGCCGCCACTCCATGGGGAAGCCCACGCTGGAGCAGGCTGGGACTGAAGGACTGCAGCCCGGGGAAAGGACCCACACCAGGGAGGTGTGTGTGGAACTGCAGCCTGCGGAAGGGACCCACGTTGGAGACTTTCATGAAGGACTGTCTCCCATGGGAGACACCCCACGGCGGAGCAGGGCCTGAGTGCGGAGGCCTCCTCTCCCTGAGGAGGAAGGAGCGGCAGAGACCAGGGGTGAGGAACCGACCCCAGCCCCCATTGCTGGGGGGAGGAGGGAGAGAGAACCGGGAGTGGGGCTGAGGTAGGAAGGAGGGAGGGATGGGGGGAAGGTGTTCCAAGATTCAGTTTTACTTCTCAGTATCCTTGTTTTGATCTGATTGGTAGTAAATTAAATTGCTGTTGTTTCTTCCCCAAGTTGAGCCTGTCTTTTGCCCATGCCCATAAGTGGTGAATGATCCCTCCCTGTCCTTGTCTCAACCCACGAGAGTTTCTTTATATTTTCTCCTCATCCCACCATGGCCAGGGAGGAGGAGTGAGCAAGTGGCTGTGTGGTGCTTTGTCACCAGCTGGGCTTAAACCACGACAAGGTACTACCAGTGTTCAGAGAAGTGGACATGCTGTAGCTGAATTGTTGCAGAAAGCTTGACCATCCCATGAAAGTCCTCAAAAGTATTTTTTGAAATTGGCTTAGAGGTGATTTAGCATGTGATTAAGCTCATCAAACTGTAAGCTGACCAAAGACTTGTAAACAGTGGTTCATGCTAAATGACAGTGCATCTCAGTGAAAATAAGGGCCAAACTGGATATGCAGCAGATATTTAGAAGTTTGCAATTCTATCTGTTTGCTGCTTTTTTCTTTGACCTAGAAAATTGTCCAGATTGAACTATTAGGCCTGGATTTCTCATATACTAATTTCTCGTTTCTTCTTTGAAAACTCATGTGTTGGAAGGGAAGGACAATGCAGGGATGTGGATACAGGAGGAACGGGTAGGATCTGTACATCTTCCAGGCCCAGTTCTCTACAGCACTGTGTGTCCTGGGGCTGCCATGTGCCATAGAGCCAGCTCCTCCTCGCCTCTGTGAAAGAGGCCTCTCTGCTGTCATTAAAATGGTGTGACAGCCACTGTCAGCCGAGTCCAGCTATCTTTCTTATTCGTATAGGTTGGGTGAAGTCCTGACTTTTCATCTGAGTTTTGACCTCTCCTGATGTTGATGTTCACGATAGGTACCGCACTCCCGAGGAACTTTTGTTGATCTCGGTAGTGCAGAAGCGTAGGAGCAATATATGTTTTCTCATGGATTTGTTTTCCTGTACAATGACAAGCAGAAATTTGGCCCATGTCTCTAGTAACTCAGATAGAATTGGCATCTTTGCTTCTAATCTTGGCAGCAAGTTTTTGACTTCTGATCTACCTCTTTGTATAGAAATAGCCACATTCAAATCCCCATATATCGACGATGTTTTGTGTTTTATGGATTTTCTTATTTGTTGTAACTTTGTCCTTTGTGACAGCACAAGTTGGGACGTGTTTTCTTGATAGTGTCGACAAAGAATAATGGAGAACAGTTGATGTTTTCACATGAATAAATCTCTTGCAGTTCCAGAAGTCGCTCAGTTATGTTTCTCACTGGTAATACTGTCCTATGCTGTAGCCACACAGGCAACATTGCTGCACAGTAAGCCTCTTGGTATAATTAGGTAAACTGCATTATTACTGCATTAATAATCTAGTTGCCTGCATTGTATTGTCCTGGGATGCAAAAGAAGCATGTCATGTATGTGTCTGTGCAGCAAAATAGAAAAATCATGTGCTGTTATCACACCAAATGTAATCTCTAAAACTCTGGGGAAGGGTTGTGGCTAGTAGAGGGCTTAGAGTTACAAGCATGTCAAGTCTTCTGGGCTAGGAATTTCCCCCAGGGAGTTTCCATCCTCCTTTCTCTTGCCTCTTCCATAGCCAAATACAGATGGGCTTCTTGATAAAGGGGAAGAACTGATGCCTCAAGTTGGGTCTGAGAAAACAATTTAGCAGGTGCTGTCAACTACTCAAAAGTGTATATGATATTCTGCCATTGAATTTCTTTGACAAGTTATAGGTATTGCTACTCATGTCTGTTTAATACTGCTTTTAATTTTATAAAGCAGAGGTGTTACCAGTAGTGCTTGTTACCACAGCACTGCCCAAGGTCACTTTTAGAAGAAAACATTCTACTTATTCTTGCCCAACCTTGGCTGCTAGGGCTGGGGTAGAGCGTTGGCAGGAACCCCTTGGGAAGAGGGTGAAGACATTGGCCCAGTGGGGAAGCAAGGGATCTTAATAGATTATGGGGAAGAAGCAGATACAATTTTCTTCTTTTACACAAAATTGCTGTAACCTATTCAGAGGCTTTATATTTGTGTTATAAAAGCATGCTACACGTTGCCACTTGTGATGGATTATTTTGCTTTTTGTTGGTAGGTAGGCATTTGTTATTGATTCATATGCTGCCTCCCACTTTGGGAGCACAGGCTGCCTGCCTCGCAGTCTCAGCTTCTGCAGGAAGAAGAAACAGTACGCAGGTAATCGTACTGGTCGGTACCCATTTTTCTCGCACAGTGATTGTGCACTGGTTCAAGCATAGCAACTGAGAGCACACAGACCAAACTGCTCCCTTTTTCTCTCCCCACCTTGTTAATTGTCAGACAACAGTGGTGATTCTGAGAGTTACCAGGCTAAACTAGCAAGGTGGTGTAAAGGCATGTGTATTGCCATTGCCTGCAGAGTGCAACTCGGACTTAAAACTGACTTCAGACACCAAAGAGAGAGAACAGGCACACAGAGCGCATATCTGCTTGTGTGTTAGCTTTGTTTTGATTTGTTTTGACAAGCTTGGGGCAGCCTATGATTATTCATTAAGACATCAAACAAAAGTTGTGAAGCATTTTCATACATATCAGCCTGGAGACTATTGTTATACAGCTGCAGCTGATCATTGCAGCTGCATGTTTGAAATTACCTACTGGAAAGAAGTGCCTTTCATGGGCTGATAATAAGAAAATAGAGAAGCACGTTTATTTTTCTTCTGAAAGGTGGTTGTTGCAGTAGTTACAACTAGGACAACTACCTGTGTTTATATTGCACTCATCCATAAGAGCTCCAGCTATGAATCAAGGCTCTGTTTTGATGTAGACAACTGTGCAGTGGTTTTGGCCACCAGAACTTAGTCTCAGCACAAGTTGGGGGCAAGGGAACAGTGAGCGAGACCGAGGATGTTTGTGGGTGGGTTAACCGCTGAGGGGCTTTTCAATACAGGAGAAGTGGTGACCAGCAGGATGAAACCTGGCTGATACGATCATTGCCCCTCAGTTCCAGAAAGGTTCAAGAAATCAAAAGACCTGCTTTTGAGAGAGCTGCCCCTTGCCCCGCTGATTTGTGAATTTAAGTATCCCCTGAATCCTATAAGAAGTATATGTGCTCAAAGAGTGGATCATTTTATAGCTGTGTTTAATCTTAGCTTAGCAGATCTATCAGCTTAAGGTAGCATCAGCAGATGTATCAGTTTAAGCTTGCAGAATTGATGAGGCCTCTTGATATCCTAATGTTCATCCTGAAGTAGATGACACATTCAGAGTAACTCTTGAAGATGGGGAAGGAGAAGATACTAAAAGGACTCAGAAGGACCAGGAATCAGAAAGGGTTCTTGCGATGAAGAAAGTTGTGGGACTAGTCAATTATGAGGCACTGAGGTAGGGGAAAACTAGGTATTCCCTTTTATTCTCCAAAAAAAGGGGAAAGAAATGAAAATTCATGTTGAATTCTCATATTAAAGTTTGTAAATATTAATTTAACGTGGATGGAGTAGAATTTCAGTCAGCAAGGGGAATATATCATCTAGGTTTTGCACAGACCTTTACAGAATCTCATTGTTTTACATATTAGACATTTTTGGTTCTAACCTCCTAAATTATTTCAGGCCAGAATTTCAGATGTGAGAAGGTTGATACGGGAGCTTTTATTTGTGTGTGCACTAGATCAGATTTGAGAGGCCTGGGCTCACTCAGTTTAGAAGTTCTACCAGGCAAGAACCCTAGAAGTATCTTATTTTTCATATGTCATTCTTTTCTTATCATTAATAATAACGAATCCCAGTATTAACCCATGTTTCAGTAGAGTATTACAAGGATGCTATCAAACTTCATTTTTTGTAGGAAGACTGTTAGCACAAGAGTTCAGTCCTGTATCTTCAAATTGACGTGGTGAAATGTCTTTGTTCCAATCTCATCTTCAAAATACAAGATTGATGTATCTAAGATTGAATATTGAGGTTATGTGTTGGCCCAGGACTATTAACAGATCAAATGCAACAGATTGTAGTACATGCAGTAGGCTGGGCTAAGGCCAGAACATCCATCTCTGATGAATTATCTTGCTTTTGTTGGCTTGGGTCACAACCTTAACATTATGTTGATGTAGTGTTTTGGTTTTCACATGCACCACGTGCCAAAGTATATTTACGCTTTGGTACAAGTGTAGCATACGTTTACTTTGTACCTTTGGGTTTATTTTAATGTTTCTCAAATATTTTGGAGAGAAAATCCAAAAGTGAGCTGCAGAATTTGTCTTCACTTTCCAGAACTGACAATAAACATGTTACCTAGCTATTTTAGCAAGTGTACCAAATGTAATAAAAGAGATTAACTGCCTTTACTAAGAAGACTGTTTCCTGTGTTACTGTGTTGATGCCACCTATGACAAGAATGTATATCCACACAATTTCTTATTGTTAACAGCAATTAGGTCATACATAGTGGTCATTACACAGTAGTTTCAGTAATTACAGCACATGTTCCACTTTCTGAGGGAATTGATTTTTTTAGACTTACTGAGACATTTGGGGAAAGAGAAGGTAATCCTTAATATTATTGCCAAATCTAGTTTTCAGTTCATTCGATTAGTTGTAATTAATATGATTGAAGGTTGGGTTTAGAAACCTAAATGCAGTCTGGTTATTTAAGGGAAGATACTGCTTATGCTGTTTGAACATGTGCTGTTGTACAGTTTTGCATGCAAGTTTTTTAGCCAGTTCCGCCAGGTGTGTGACACTGTGCGTCTGCTCACAAAAGTGAGCATTAGTCTTCTGTACAACTTGCCTTAGTAAAGTGAATTTGAAGGAGCAGGGCTGGATAAGTGTGTGATTACAGACTGAGCGCTGAGTCAAGCCCATCCCTGCAATGAAAGAAAACATACGTAGTTGGGCTTTCTGAATTTTTATTGTTCATTGGTGCACTTTGCCCCCAATACATTCCAGTTAAGCTCTGAATAAAAACTGGAATTCAGAGTTACGCGTTCTCTGCTTCTTGTTTGTTTTGGCAGGGAGTAGTTTTTTGGATCTGTTTTTTGCTTACGTTACTCACCATTGTATTTCATTATTCATTTTCCTTAACACCAAGAGTGAATACGATTTTTATCTGGATTTGCATTTTTGTGAGGGCTCCAAACTGCTCGTTGTTTTTAATCACTGGACATGTTATATACTTTGTAGGCTGTTGTAACAGTGGAAGGCATCTAAGTAAACTGTAGCCTATACTTTGTGGAGCTATGGGATTACAGACTGGATGCTTTTGAGTTGGCATCAGTATATCTTTTAAGCAAAGAGGCTTATTACCACCCATCCTAATGCCAGCCTCTGCCAATTCTTCTCATATAAATACTCTCTCTAACATGATCCTGTGAGTCCAAGGATTTTCTTTCAATATAGCAGTGTTCATGAAGATTGTATTATAGACAAGCAAAACTGCGAGCTAAATTCTGCTCCTTTATATACTACATTAGTAAATCTTGGATATACTGTATCAGGCTTGCCATATCAGACTTGGTCAGAGATGAAAACTGTGTATCTTGTTGATTTTTAGATGGAAGCTTCTCCCCCCCCCCCCCTCTTCGGCCGCAGCGGGGGTGCGGGGAAG
>NW_010973231.1:3478825-3508861 GCF_000737465.1 Haliaeetus leucocephalus
CCCCCCCCAATTCAGACTTTTCATGGAAACATGGATTTTTCTGAGGATATATTTTTCCTCCTGGGAAAATAAAAACAATATTCCTCAGTCTGGAAAAAAGAAAATGAAATTGATTTAATGTTTTAAGCTGGGAGAAGTCTCAGCTGCTGCTGGGTAGAGGTTGTAAGAGCACGCAGCCTTGCACTCTGCTACACAGGAGTTCATCAAAGTGAAGGTGATAGGAGCTTTTCTAGGCAGGGAGATAAGCAAGCCAAAAAAGTTTTTTGGTTTTGTTTTTGGTTTTTCCCTCCCAATAGGGAAATTTGTAGAAATTTCTTGTTGTGATTTTTTTTTTTCTGAATTTGACTTTTTGCCACCACTGAGACAAGAATAAAATGGAAATACATGAAGCTTGCAAGAATGTAATTTTTCTAATGGTAGAACAGGGGAAATAAATTATTATCTTCAAAACTTGAGAAAGTTTTTAGTGATCTGTTCCTTTTTAAAATCTTGCTATGAGGCAGGTTTTTTATAAAAGACTGTATGTAATGCTCAGCAAATTGATTTCCAAGATTTTCTTGTATCACGTAGCAGGTTTTACATGTCTGTTTACAACAGGAAGACTTTATTCAGCATATCTATTCCATCAGTTAGAGACAAGCTAACAGTTTTAAAAGCAAATGTTTTTACTCACTACAAACAAAAAAGTTTGCCTTTTTAATAATTAGTTTCTATTTTGGTAAATAGCTAGGAGCTTTGATCAAGAAGCAGCATGCATTTTCTTCAGTGCTGTATGAATACAGAACAGAAGTAGAAAATGCTAAGCTTCTTGCTGAAATCAATGACACCATTAACGTGAACATGGAAAAATCAGTGCATAATGCGACACCTTTAAAGGAAAGATTTGTGTAACTTCCAAGAATCTACCCGTTGTGTAGGTGTATTTTTTGAAGGCAGAGGAAGGGAATGGGGACAGGGATGGATGTTGAAGGAATGCTTTGCTGCGGAGCTCATTGAACAGGAGTGCTGAAAGGCAGGAGTCTTTCAGTGGGTATCACAATGATGGGAAGAGATCTTGCTGAAACTCCAAAGATAAATAGGGAAATATTATGATCCACATGTCCATATACAGATGTCATGAGACACAGTTACTGGAGACGGAATCATGACCAGAGGTCTTCATTATTAGGGCAGTTGCTTATCTAGATGCTGACTGTTGTGAGTTTAGGGTACTGCTCTTACAAATCCAGATGTGGAGACTGCTGCATGCATACGTTTGATATGCAGTCCTGTTGAGCTTAGACATTACTTCTGAGACATACAAAAATTCCTATCCAATGTAATTTCCATAATAGCACACTTGAAATAGCTATTGACTGTAAGTACGAATAAATGCATTCAGTATTTTGGCTGTATTAGTGTGCCACATGGAAATCTCAGCTTCTGTTTTGAAATCATGACCATTGGCTGTGTTGAAAAGTTCAAACACATGGCCTGAGTGAACCAGTGTTAGGAAGCAAAATGCATATACAGAGGCTCTCAAGCACTGTTTTGCAAAATTAGGTGTATTTGATTCTTTTTGTTTGTTTTCTATATCTTTGTGAGAACACTAGTGTAACAGAGGTATTCTTGATTGTGTTCTGCCACATCTGTCCTTGGTACTTGATGTAGTACCGGCCCTTTGTTTCTGAACACTCAACTAGGCTGTCCTGTGCTTTGCAAATAATCCACCTAAGTGTGTTGTGATGCTATAATGACTTAAGATTTTGTGCTTTATTACCATTCAAAGTCAAAGAATAAATACCAAAAAATATATCCCATGTGAGAAGCTTTTGAACCTTTATTAAGAATACTGACATTGCAGCCTACTAATTTCCATGTTCTACTTGCCTTCGGCAGAGCTTTGCTTTAATATGTGTATTCTTCGGGTGTACAGCTTTTAAATTTCAGTTGAAAGTCAGGTTTATTTCTGTTAAGTGTATTGCTCCTTTCAAAAGTGCATTAGGGAAGTATTTCTGATGAGGATTTCTTCTTGCCTTAGGTTGAAGGGTTACTTTCTAAAGTTTCTTCAAAGGCATGGTTTCAGTGGAGTTGTTGTGGTTGGTGCCAGAAGTGTAAGATATGTCTCTCAATACTGATTAGGAAAGACAAGGTGACTACAGATTGATTTATTTTATCAGAGCTGTGGTACTATATATATCTTTGTATTAGGCTTTTACACTGAAAAGGCTACCTCGAGATTTAATGGAGACCTAATCTCCTGCTGAAGGTTTATAAGAATAGATTAGACAAATGTCTATGTGACTCTTTCTGTGCAGGAAGTTGACCCAAGTGTTCTCTGCAGAGCTCATCATGGCTTTTATCTGTGTGGTTTACGTTTTCAACACCTGTTCTTGTTTATTAATAAAAAAAGTATGTAAGTTAGATGATTGATGATAGAGAGGACAGATAATTATTACAATGAAACATTATTAGAAAGACAATCCATTGGTCATTTTTCAAAAGGAGAGCATCTCAATTATTGGGGCCATCAACCTGTCCAGCGAGAGACCTTCTGTACTCGGATTTCACTTCCTTGCACTAAAGGGTCCCCTCTCATTTCATTTCTTCATCAAGGCTCTGAGCAGGAATATTGTGGACTAGTTTAATTAGTCCTGGAGGGAGCAAGTTATGAAGGCCGTTTTATTTTCTTGCACAGCTCCTTCTTTAAGGTGAAAGTCTGAGGAAAGACTTGTATGAAGGGTTCATAACAACAAAGCGATGGTCAGAAGATAGGGGGGACCTGGATGCCCCGAACCACCTCTGTGACCACCGGCAGGTACCCTGAATTCCAGAGAGTTGGGGGAATTTCCTCTTCGTTTGAAGAGCTCAACCCGTGCTCATGCCGAGAGCAACCCTGGGGGAAAGCTCTAAGGGAGATGTAAAGAAACTTGGTTGCTGCTTCACCTGCCAGTACAGGCGTGCAAGCCAGTTTACCAACACACAAAAAGTTCAGTGCCGGCTAAATGCTGGTAATTTAATGTCTGATCTGCCCCTAGCCCACCCCGTGCTGTGGGAATTAAAGGCAGTTCTCCTCCTTATCAAATCAAGAGTGACTTTGACTAGAAAAGGCATCAAACTACTCTCCCCACTCCATATTATAAAATGACTATTTAGATAACCAGTGCCTGGAGACAGTCAATTTTCCCCTGCCCCCAGTGGACTAAAGGCAGTTTTAGAGCTGTTATTTGCATTTTTCCTATCTCAGACTACAGTATCAAGGCTCCTGTTTGTTGTTTGTTTGGGGTTTGGTGTTCTGATTTTTTTTTAAGTACAGCTAAGATATTTTCTACTACTGTAGTTGTTTTGATGTAGTAGCATAGACAGTTTTTGACCTATTTTACTGTCAGTTATCCCAAAGCAGGGGATGTTCAGTCTTTCTCCAAGCTTTTAAACCTCTGCCCATCATCGTGGTTTCTGAGTACCTTCCGTGTAGAGAGAAGGGCATCAGCAAAGTCCCTGAGGTACCACAATCTGTTTAAGTTAGGATCTTACCTACCTTTTGAGTCCAGGGAAACTCCTGACATGCTACAGATACTGCTACAATGTGAAAAAATACAGTGTCTATATTTTGTCTTGCACCTGCTACTTCACATTACTGTTCGGTGAATCCTGTCATCAGTCTCAGTATAGCAAATACTGCCTTGAAGTATAGAAGGAGTGGTTCCCTCCAATTTCAGTACACCTGGAGACATTTTTTACTTCCAGCATTGACACGAGGCATGTGCTCCATCAAAAGACCTTTCTGGAGAAAAATGTATAGCAAGTTACCCTTTGGCCCACTTTGTTTGGGGTTTGTTGTTGTTGTTTTGTTTTATTTTATTAGACTACTGTGATTTGGGACTTCCTGTGACACACGAAATCCTATGCTAATGTAGGCACTGAAGCAAGCAGAGCTTGTATTAGTTGAGAATCTGACTGTCTATGCACAGGGAGGTCAGACCTGGCATCCTGCATCTTTAGCTGTTCTCCCTTTCCAGGGATCCACCTGCTTTTTGGTACTCTGCAGTGACAGCCACAGAAGGGCATACAAGGGCATTTGGCCCTTCCTTTGTAATCCTCTAAAGGCTGCCAGGTAGCTTCACGTGCTTGTTTGGGTGAGTTATTTCCATCGTCCCTTCTATATATGGCAGCAGCAGCAGTTTCCCTCATCCTAGCATAAAAAAAGTTTGAGCAACTGTTTATTTTCATGTCAAAATGAGCTGGTTTCCTTAGGTCCAGCTAAAGGTTTAGCAACTACCAATAAGCTCCAAAACAGTTATAGCTTTAGTGTTCTGATTTTTCATTTCCTCTGTAGAACTCACTGAATATCATGTTCCTCAGAGTTCATGTAATATGGCCATTTTAAATGTATGGGTAGGTTAAAAAAGTATTTAAATGATGTAAAGCTGTCTATTTTTTTCACTCCAGTAAATGCCAAAATAGCTGAAAATACTTTTTTTTAAACTTTACAAACACAATTGTCTGTAGTCAAGAGTCTAAATGTGAAAAGATTAAAGAATACATTAAAAAATCAAAAGGGAAGGTAGGGAACTTTATTCTTGGTTTTGGTGTGGTGGTTTGAAAAATTCTGAAATAATTAAAAATTCTGATCTTTTAGGGATATTTACTCATGGCATGCACGAACTGAAGGCAGGCATCCTGTGTAGTACATACCAAAGTAGTTGTCATATTTCAACATATATACTTGATATACTAGGGAAGGTGTAGGCAAGTGGAACTGAAATGTTGTGTTTTCTTATGATTCCTCTATGGACAGGAATTGACTATCTGAATTAGAACATTGCCCAAAGTAAGCTTTTTTTTGTGGAGAAGGGTTCATACCTATCTCATTACAGTTGTAGTCTATATCTGTATCCTGCTGTTTTCCAACATGTAACATGCTTTGTTCAGCAAGTTGGGACATGACTCTTTCTGATAGGAGTAGACCTTGAGAATAAGGTTCAATAGAAACGGTGTATTTTTCACTTGTAACAGATTTGATTCTGGTTTGGAACTACGCTTTTTAGATGCATTTTCCTAAAAGACAGGATAGTCTACTGATAATATGTTCAGCTGGTGTAAATTGATATATCACCTTTGCCTTTAGAATAGATGTGCAGCATCAAAACTCTATTAATACCTGGCAAGCAAATTATGAAGGGTTGGGGTCTTTTTCGTTGTGTGGGTTTTTAATTTGTATCAGAGTCACAAAAGGTTATCGTAAAGTGTAATTTGATTAATAAAACTCAGGTCCCTGTAGGGATGCAGCTTTCTTTTGAAGCAGGTGAGGTTTCCAGCAGTTTTGCCTTCTAGGCAGGTTCCACGGCAACTTATGAATACTTCCTAGATAAATAAATTAATTCATATACCAGTATGACTGAATTCTTACAGTTCCACAGTAAAGAGTTTGTGTATAATGCAGGATTTAACCTTCCAGCTGCTGCATCACTTAAAGTTGCACATTTGGACTTTGTAATTCCTGTGTTTCATTTTAACAATCAGTAATGCCTTAGCCTAAAGGGATTGAAGCCCATATCCGAAGAAGATGCACTGGCAGCAGGTTACCAAAGCGTCTGATGGGATGAGGAAGAAGAGAATGAAAAGCATACTTTTCTCTGATGGTTGTGGGTTTTCTCAAGTGGTGGTATTGTATACACTGTGTATTGCTGAGAATGTAGTTTCCTACACGGTTGGCTTTCCCACACCTCACCCAGTTTCTCACCGTTGCCCTGGGAAGGGTTTGGGTCCAGGGCTCCTGCCCAGAGCGCTCCAGCACTCCGGCTCCCGTTCCGTCCCGCCTGTGCACAGCCCGTGGTGAGCTGCAGCCCTTCTCCCGAAGAACGGGCTTTGACTTCAGCTCTGCCCTTTTCACGCTGTTTCTTCTGCCGTAAACGCGTTCAGCGGGAACTTCCCAGAGAGGGAAACGCTGAAGCTTGTTCGCTGCATCAGAGAAAGCAGCACATAAGAGGGAAGCTGCCTCCGGGGTGTTTGTGGTGCCTGTGGCGGGCAGCCCGAACCCGGCTCCGTGAGCTGAGGTGGACACGTGTGAGCTGGCTGCCAACTGGAAGGTCAGGGCTGCAGCTGAGGGATGCACTTGAACAAATAATGGCTTTTCTTCCATCAGCTGCAGGCTGTCGAGCACGAAGGAGCGCTGATTTAAGTCAATGTGAAATAAAGAGAGCAATGTAGACCATAAGGAGAAACAGTGGGAGAAACAGGGGTGTAGTCCAAGGCTTCTGAAGGAATATAATAATCTGCATTGCTGATGGAGACCTCCTTGTGCATGTACTGCTGAGGATAGGTGAAATGGAGAAAGAGAGTGGTGGGAAATATCTGTAGGCTCAGCCCTTCTGTTTTCATGGTGTTTTATGTGCCAAAATCTGTAGCCCCTGGTTCTCTGGTTGCAATTGTTTACCTTTCATCTGTGCTGCAGCTGGCAGTGCTTTGGAAGTTACTGCGTGGGGACAGAGCATTTCAACAACAAGTTAATCTAAATAAATATTTCAGAATGGACATTTATAGTCACAGAAGTGGCTAAGTAAAACGAGCACCGTCGTCTTCAGTAGAGCAGCTCCAAGCGTGCCTTCAGAGCAAATTTGCTTTGTATAGTGACCCAAAGAAGCAACTTCAACCACAAACACAGTGCAGGAATCAATGAATGAAGCACAGTCTCGTCTTTATTGTGCTCTGTCAACAGAATTTACCAGTGTTTTCTGATTCCAGAGGCTCTATTACTTGCAGTACTGCGCAAGCAAGAGAGACTGTAGCTTGACGTTCAGCTCGCAGGCTGAGTGCAGGAGGCTGGCGGCTGGGAAATGTGTCGCCCTCGATGAGTGAAGTAAACCAACAAGTCCTCAAGAGAGGTCAGACTTGGTGCTTTGTGGTGCCATTGGTAGTAATTTTCAAGACAAAATGGATTATGCTTTTAGAAAATAGATTCTATATTTTTTTTTCTTTAAATGCAATTAGTTCCAATTACTAATGCTTATTAAGGGAAAATGGCCATTAATATAACTACTATGAAGAAGTATTTTAGAAATCTCACAACTTTTTCATCTGTTTCTGTTTTGGTGAATGAGCTATGGGTATGATATTCATCTCTCACATAAGTCCTCTCCTTATACTGTGTGAAAATAACCCGTAATTGTAGAACACGACAAATTTTCTTCCCTAAATGGACAAGAAACACAATTCTCATAAGGAAAGGAAGTTTCCAATAGATGGGGAGGGGAGTTCTTTTTACTCAGTAACCCCATAAGCAACAGAGGATCTCTTTTGTCGAAAACCTACTGAGTTAAATTAGTTTAAAGTCTCTGTTTGAATTTATGAATTTTGGTTTTGATTAATGAATAAAGTGTCCTTGCATGTAAGTAACCCAGAAGGAACATCCATTCTTACAGATAATCCACAAGCCCATGTATAAGGAAAGAAAATGCTCAAGAATCATATTTTTGTTATAGGTTCAATTCAAGTTTATTGACAGGGTACTTTCCATGATCTGAAGCCTAATACTATAATAGTGTCATAAAAATGACTTAGAAAGCTCAGGAGCTGTTGTACCTCTTACTGCATTTATATTAATTATGAAAAACATACTGGATTAGGCCTTCAGAGTATAGTGACTATTAAGTGACATAATATGAAACTCGTGGCCAAGAGTTCCTGAATGTTAACTCCAGGTGTGCCACTGTCATCTTGAACAAATTCCCTATACCTAATTGGTGATGCTTTTACTTACGCTGAGCAATACCTGTACCTACCAAATAGACTTGTTGATTTCCATAACTTTAAAATGAGTAAAGCAGTACTGGAAGTGAGTAATAGTAACAGGATTCAGCCTGCACTCTCTCTTTGAGTTGTATGTAGTGTTGGTAGGTGGTCTTGTGCAAAGCAACAGAGCAATCTTCCATTAAAAAAATACAGAGTTCTTTCCTTCCTTTTTTTTAACTTTTAGAGCTGAAATTTATATATCCTCAGCATGAAAATGGCTGCTTATTACCTAGTTTGGAGAACCATGGTTTCACTTAGGGTGAAATTTAGGCCCTGAAATGGGCTGTATAAAACCTGGGATTTGAGAGTGTAACTGCTGATTAAATGGTGTTAGTGGTGACACTGCAGGTGAATTTCAGCCTTAACCCAAAATTTCAAAAATAATAATCTCAGAATTCAAACTCCTCAATTCTTGTCCCAAGTCGGTGTATCAGTGCAAATACTCTTATATTCTGTAGGCTGTGGTTCGCTGACAGAGTCCTAAAAAGATGACCTAATTTTTCAGATAGAAAAGTCTTTTTGGCATTAACTGAACCTGGAAGTGCTCACCACTTTGGAAAAACAGGTCATGTAGCAATTTAATATGCACTCAGGAGTTTGATTCTAGACTTTTGGTCTTTTAAATATTCATCATGCTAGTCTTAATATATAGATGCCCAGAGAGTGATGTATGTATTGCAGTGAAAAATACAGTGAACACATAAATTAGTAAGCATTGAACAAACCAAGTTCATCTCTGAAAAAAACTGAACTATACAGCCGTCTGTGCGGGTGTTTGTCAGAAAAACCAGAATGGGTTAACAAAGAAAAAAAAATGCAGCTTCCTTCACTTTGACAGTTGTTGTCTTTTGAGTACTACTCTCATCTTGCTAATATTCTTGAGTGGAATCTGTTGGAGGAGCAATATATTGTTGATATATAGAAACATGACATTAAGTGATAACTATATACACAAAAGGCTGGATAAAAGCCCAACAGCATTTATCACTTTGTGGTTTAAACATTTCCAAATGTTTAATTTGGAATTATGCGAATTTAATGTGAATTAAAATAGCAGGCCATATTTAATAGCATTTGGGGCTGATACAATACTGTTTTGCATAATATTTGCTAATTAATTTTAAAATGTACAGTAGGTATTATGCATGGGTAATAATGCTTTGCCTGTTTCCCAAGAATGCTTTAGATATTATATACTCAAAACACACTGCAAATGGTAAGTTCTAAGCGTTATTATTATGAATTGGGTTCATTTAAGGCATAAAACTGCTAGAGTTGCATAAGTCTTTAAGCACGTTATGAATATTTCAGCAGTATTCATGCGTGATGTAACCTAAATCAACAGTCATTTCAAAACATATTTATTTTTACAGAATATAGATTGTAATTAATCACGTCTTTTGCTGGGGCGGATGAGAACTGGAACTGACCTCAGAGCTCTTGGGAGATCCCCTGGGCTTTAGCTTTTCACTGAGATTCCTCTCGGTCTTATTTTCATGTGCAACTCTTTTTTTCTCTTGCCATGGGGTAAACTGTAAATCTAAATGGTCATAGCTCCACTGCCTTCAGTGGAACTGCACCCATTTGCCCAAGGTAAGTGTCTCTCTTCTATCGCTCTGCGATCTCTTTCTTTGTTAAGGAGTGCACAGAGTGGACTCTTTCCTGTATTTTCTGATTTGTCCATCTCCAGAACTGCTTTCTGCTTCTTACATTCCTCTGGGCCTGAGCATCACTTGTATCCAAAATTCAAGATTTGCAGAGACAAATGGACAAACATTGTCTCAGCCTGTCATTTACTGAGGAGTTACTTCATCGATGGAGTTGAAAGAATCACCCATTAAGAACAAGGTTCATGAGAAAGCATTGATAGTTTGGCCCTAGAAGTTGTAAACCTGTTCTCCATGTGGATATGAGTGCCATTGTTCCTGTGTTCAATATGGAATAGCACTCATTTTTTGTGTATTTCTGTTGTATTTCACTTTGTAGCACTAAGACACTCCAGAAGTTGCCTTTGTGTAGGTATAATACCAAAACACTATATTTGCATCCAATTTTGACTTTTGTTCTCATTTTTATGTCTCAGTAGACTTCAGGGGAATGTCAGAATATCAATAAATGGGTCTTTGGAGAATAAGGCTCTAAGACTCCAAAGAAATGTAAGTAAGTCATTTATCAAAAGGCTACTGTGAAGCAGTAATTTGAATTTATATTATGAAAAAAATTTGAAAATTATTTTATATATATAAAGCCAGAACACAGTGGTAGTAGGGAACCCTATGAAAACAAGTGGTACTGTCAGGTGTATGTAGGCAGGCTACCGACTATTCATATTGCCAAGAGGTGAAAGAAGAATTTCTGTAATAAACTCAGTCTTATCAACTGGAAATGTCAGAAGGTGTGAAAAGACTGGGCATATTAATCAATCAAAGTATGACTTTGAGTTATGAACTTGTCATGCGGCTACAAAAAAGGAAAATCTAATCATAGACCGTATCAGGCAATGAATTACCACCATTACATTGCTGAACTCTCATCCGGAATACCTTACCCATTCTAGTCAGCCTTATTTCAGAGAGATGAATTCTTACCGGAGCAGGTGTGGAAAAAGGAGAATTAATATAACCAACAGATGACAATCTACCTCAAGAGGCAGGAACTGAGTATTACAGTTAAGTGAGTGTTGGGAGCAAATACACTCTAAATAAATGCAGAGTGCAAGTGTGTGAGTGGAGTACATCAAACCACAGTTACGTAAGTTAAAAAGAGATGTTAATTTTAAAGTAAAAGGATATTAACTGGCTATGAAAAAGTCAGAATTTGTCCAGCTGTCTGTTAAGTAATGTTCTGGGCATGGCTTTCAACAGGAGTTGAAGGAAAACTATGGGGAAATGGCTTGTGTTCTCTCACAACCCCTAATTGCAAAGATGAGAGTTAACTGACAAAGATCCAATTCACTCCTCTGTGGTATGTTCCCTACTGTGAAAGACCACTTAAGACACTGGCTTACATAACTAGAAAAATGTGTTGAGGCAGATTATTTGGTGACCTTCTTACCATAAAGGTGAAACACAGATAGGATGTGTTCGGTTTTGAGTTTTTGCCATATTACAAAACCAGTAAGGCAAAGGTATGTGTTCATTGACTTTTAGCCAGAGTGGTGCCTATATTAGCATTAGTATTCGTCCCTATGTTAGACCCTTTATATTGCTTTGGAACTTAAAAAAATTCAAAGGGTACAAGTTAAAGCAGGCCCATGTCTTAATCCCTGGTATTTGTTGAGACCTAATAAATAAAATGCATTTTTGTTGACTTTTCATTATAAAAGATGCTGCTGAAGGAAATACTGATAGCCAATCTTTTTACATAATTGGTTCAAGAATGAACCTGCCTACACTGTTGCTTAAAATCTTTGGTCCTTAATACCTTAGTGAAAACTTGGATGATGTATAGGGTGTCAGAACAATAATTTCTCTGCGACTAATCCATGTGAACTAATCTAGACATGCTGTACCAAACTGCAAGCTCCCGGTGTGAGTTCAGATCAGATGGGTCATGTGAAGGTGGTCAGCTATCACCCAAGTGGTATGACTGGTATGCAGAATTTATCCTGGAGGTCAGTAATCCTCCCTCTTCAAATACTACCTTCAGCTCCACACCTGAATCACAGTCTTGTGACAATGGATGGGGGCTAACCAGTGCCTTTTAGGTTTATGGTACCTTGCTATCAAGAGCGTCCAGCAACAAACCTCCATTGTTAAGTCTTCAAAATTAGCTTTCCATTCTGCCACGTGGGCTGTGTGACCACTCGCGTAGATGTGCCCAGCAGCATGCAGAGGGGTATGTTTTGGTTCACCCATACAACCTCGGCATTTGGGTGAACAAAGCAGCACTCCTTCAGCCTGAAGGTCTGTGACAGACCCTGACCTTTGTGAAATGTACCCCACACCCTTCCTGACTCCAAGTGCCATGGCCATCTCATTCCGTGTTCCTACAGCTTGTGCAGCAGTTTGTTCAGCATTCTTTCTCTTCACTTCCCCTTTTTTTTTCTTTTTTCTTCTTACAGATGGACAAAAGAGGAAGAAATCATTAAGAAAGAAACTGGATTCATTAGGAAAGGAGAAGAACAGAGACAAAGGTAAAAAAAATGAGTACGTAGTTACTGATTGGGTCTTAGTTTTGCATATGAGATTTCTTTAGTCTTAAATGAATAGTTTCTGGAGTAGGAGAATGTTACTGAGCTGAGGTACTGCCTAGGTACTTGTTTCCAAGTTGAAAAGTACATCTTATCTTTTCTATTTGTTATTCGTATAACCCAGATCTCTTCAACTGAAAGCTTATTTCTGGGAGAAAAGGAGGAGTTAAAGGACTGCATCTTTTCTTCACTGTTCTTTCTCCCCATTTTCACCATCCAGTGCAGAGTGCAGTCTGGAAAACACGATCCAGTTGTTTACCTGCATTTGCACTCTCCTCTTTCAGTTTGTAAAGCACATAAACCCAGCCCTGCCCAAGCAAGTCAGTTGGTTTGCTTTTCTTTTTTTAACCTTATGAAAATAGCCGTTGTTTAAAATATATAAATGCTTCAGTGCTACTGATCAGTTGGATTTTAATAGACTCCATGTGACGTGGATTTACAGACATGGTTGTACTCTTTTGTTTGGACACTAATCAGCTTTATGGGCTGGGTCCTAATCCACTGGACTTGACCTGTAATTTGCAGCCATTTGAACTAAGTCTAGACATTGAGACCTGAAAAGTGTGTCTGAAATTGCATTTTTATGCATGTAAGTAATTGTGCATCTAATTTTGTATTCCCTCCTGGAAAAGAGTTCTGGAACAGTGGTAGTAAAACTCAGCATCAGCACCCCAGTTTCACAAACACACGTACAAACACGTAAATTTATAACAAGAGAAGTGATTTGGTTACTCTGATGTTATTGCTTGTAATCTAGTTTGGCAGAAGGATGGAACTTTGAAATTCCATTGAAAAAAATGAACATCCCCATTTCAAAGTTACTGTGAATGTTTGTCAGGCAGAAAATGTTTTGTTTGGTGACTTCATATATGGGATTATTATGTTCTTGGTTTAAAAATTGCTATGGAAAATATTTGCATTAATCTTTCTAAAACTGAAAGTCGCCTGACACATTTGTTTGGATAAATTCAGTGGCCTCTCATGTTGCATAGCAAGTACCAAATTTTTCATTTGTTATGACAATTACTTGATGTAGGACTGAGCCCACATGCAGAAGGAGTCTTTAAGGGAGAGGTTTAATGATTTCATAGCCACTTTTGGGGAAAAATCTGTCTTGTACTGCTCCTGTCAATGCATTACATTTGGCTGCAGTGTAATTAATCAGTCATTATGTTGCTTAGTTTCTTTGGTTTTTTTCCCCATAGATCTCCATGCAGTTAAAAGTGCAAAGCAACGTGGTTCTGTGCAAAACCTTCCCTGATTTTTAGTGCATTTGCCAGATACTGATCTTCATAGCAGTCTGTGGGGTCCTCTTCTGCATCGGAAATTGCTAACCACTTCCTTTTTTTTTTTTTTTTTTTTAAATATTCTGTGTCTCACAAAGTTTTGATGCACTGAGAGCTTTTATCTTTCCCCCCCATATGGGTAGCACAACTTTGGTAGTCTCCTTTGAAAGTTTCTATTTAGAAGCTCTTCTGAGAGTTTAAATATATTTTATCTTTTTGTTCTGACATTTTTCATTGCATGAGGAGAATTTAGCAATAATAAATGGATTTGATAATTCACCAAAGACCAGATTTGCCTGTGTCAGCCAAACCTGGTGGATCTTTGCAACTGCGCTTCCAGAACTCCTCCAGTGCCTCTTCGGTGCAGTGCTTTGAGAAGCGATGGCTTCCTTTGCTGATGCATACAAATGCTTAACCCAGAGTTGTTCTTTATTGCTCTAAATTATTTATGGCCAAAGATATTTCAAACAATATTTTTTCTTACATTGGCTTGTACTTTTTTGTAATTTTCTTATAGCCTTGTTTTATTTCAGCTGACCTCTGTTTTCTGATAATTACCCAACTGTACTGGTTGAGGACTTACTGATAATATTATTTTCTGCTATTACATTTCTGTTCCGGGATTTTTTTGTGTGTCTGCCATGAGTGATAGCTTTTATACTCCATTCATTTAGTAACTTTGGGGATATACTTTCTGTTTTTATTCCAGTGGATTTTTCTGAGTGCACTTTGCCAGTTAGGGCTCAGTAGTTGCCACAGCAAAGGTCAACACTTTGTACTTATTCATCCTTGTATATATTTATCTACTTCCTGTTTTTCAGCATTGCTCCTATCTTCTGGTTAACTATACCCAAGCATTTTTAAAAATCGCTATGCTGATTCTCTTAATTTTAATTCCTTTTTTTTCTTTATTCTTTTAACTTCAGGCATTTCAAGCATGTACCCCTCTGCTTTTATCCTCCGTCTCCCATCTTCCACTGCCTTATTCTCATTTATAGAGATGTCTTACATGTTCTCTCCATGTATAAAATATTATAGGAGCACCCCCCTGAGGAGAAAATACCCCAGCACTACTCAGACAGCAGAATCTATATTTCTCTCCTTCCTTCAGGATGTCTGTATTGACAGGGGTGTCGGGTTGGTCAGTAAGGGTACGGAGGGCCAGGAAATTGGAAGGAGTCAGGTTCCCATCCAGGTTGTGCTAGCAGAGTGAAAAGAAAGCCATGTTGGCTCTTATTTGTTGCCAACAGAAAACATGAGGCAAAACCAGCCCAGAGAGCAGGAGACGGTGCCCTGCTTCTCAGGGTTTTTGTCCATGGCTGTTTCTGGTGTACTCTTCTCTGCCCTTCTGAGTTGTTAAAGATCATCTAGCCCACAGATACTTGCTGAGCAGAATCCTAATCCATGACGGCAGAGGGGATGAGCAAGCAGGAAGGTGCTGGATCGTGCCATGCCAATGCCTGGCACAGTTGGTGGCCGGCAGCTGTTCTCCTCTGGGAACACCTTCCCTGAACAGTCGTCTCTGTGTCACCCGAAGTCAGAGTTCACCTCCCTCAGCGTCTGTATCACAGCGAGCTGCAAGCATTATCCTGGTCTGTTCCGTGCTCGTTTTTTTAATGAGCATTTCTACCATTTATTTTATAAGGAGAGTATCTTCCATTTCTGAGCAGCCGGTCCAAAACAAACACTCCTCACTCTGGACATGGTTGTGCTCACACAAAAGGCCAGGAGCACGCACTTACCCATATGGGCAGGTCCCTAGTCCTCAGGCCCAAAAGGAATGCCTTCCATTTCTTTTTGGGGTTTTGTGGGGTTTCTTTTTTTTCATAACTAGTCCTGCTGCACCACTGTAAGAAGGAAACGGCGAGACCAGGCTGTAGGATGTCAGAGGCGAAGCGGGGGAGCTGATTTCCAGAACACTTTATGCAGACGAGTTGCAGTTGCCTTAACGCAAACAGCATTTCTGTCCCTTCAGCATCACTTCTGTAAGCACAGTTGCACTTTGAAGAGTATGTAATTAGTTGCAAACATTTTGAGTTTCCTATATCTCAGCCTGGGAGACCCCACGTACCAGGACAAGTAACAGCTGAGGGGGCCATGTTGTTAGGTCTTGTCTGGAGTACATGCCATCTGAAAAGTCTTTTTTTGACTAGATAAGCTCCTGAAGGTTAATCCTGATGATCACGCATCACGGTATGATCCTGTGTGTGGGTTGCAGCCAAAGATCACCGAGATGTGCCTGGCGCAGGAAACCACAGAGGTGGAAAAAAAGGCCACTGTGCTGATCACCAGGGACGCACCATGGAGGCCATGCTGCAGGGTGCACAAGGCATGAACAAGTCAGGGTTGTATCTTTGTGTGTAGGCAGTTCCTGAGAAAAAGCAGGGAGGACTTGTGTCCTTGGTCTTGCCTGACAAATCCTCTCCTTTAGCGCTGATGTGCACGGAACTGCCCTAGGATGTAGACTTCTGGAGTTGTTCTCTCTGGGGAGGTACCAGCTCTCTCCGATTTGTGCCCAAGACTCTTCTCCCTCACCCCACGGAACTGGGTGTCTGTGCTTAAAAAAACATAACCAAAAGGACATGGTACTCTTTTCTTCTAGGACTGTTTGGAGATTTAATCACTTGTATTTTAGGACTCGGTCCAATCTGTGGAGTTTTTACTCTCCTAACATCACTTTTTATTTAGATGGATCAGTCGATGAGCCTGTCTATCTGTTAAGTGAGACTTTCAGCAAACTGTTATACTTCTGAAGGCCAACAAAGGCACTAAAGTAGAATTGAATGCACTTTAAAGGAGATATCTTTATTTTGTCCTTTTTGACAGGTACATCTGTCATCATCTCATTAAAAGGGGAAAAATTCTAAAACAATGTTTTTTCAATTGTTTTTACATCTCTGAGTGACTCAAAAGACCAGGATATAGCAAAACTTGCCGGATGTAAACAGATGAAACAGGAGAGCAGCACTCCACCCAGATATTTAAGCAGTATTTTCAGCTTCCATCGTTCCGTGTCTTTGCTTTTCTCTACTCAGCCTCCTTGTTATTAATGGCCATCATAACTCTCAATCATGCTGTCTACATATGTCTCCAAACATTTGCGTTAGCTGCTAACAAACAGTACTCAGGCTGGAGGAGCAGTAAAATGTCAGTGCTGCTTGGAATAAGAAATTCTTGGGATGCTCTGCATGCTGGCGGCTGGATACTGTTCCCTTACAAATTCACTGCTAATTTTGACGGCAGCAGAAGTGGAGCCTTTTGTCCATCTCCTGCCAGTGATACAGGGGTCAGCGTAAGCATGCCTACTTGGAAAGTACACACAGGCATTCCTGAGAGAGTTGCCTCCCAGAAAGGATTTCTCCTAAAAGATTTTATCAGTGAACCAGTTCCATTTTGCCTTGGTTCCAGTAAACCCTACAGGTGAACTGAGAGACCTGCTCAGAAATAATAATCACTTGCTACGTGATTTGTTGAGCAACTGAGACTCATCCCTTTTGCTGGTGTTCCTGTGTGGAATGTAAATACCTGAGAGGTTCATCTGTGGGGTCTTAGCAGAGCTGCTGTATATGGTGGAGTTTCTGAGAAAGGCCTTCCTGGTAACTCTGTAGCATATGGAGATCCAGCAGATGTTTGATTTTTCTTTAGTTCAAAATTCTTGAAAATGTCTTCCATGTTTACTTCCCAGCCATACTCAGAGGTATTTCATAACATTTGCATTTGTTCTTCAGTAATTCAACCTACCATGATGTTAGAATGCCAGCTAAAGGAGAGCTCTTAGCACAGCTTAAGGAGAGAGCTGAACAGATGAAGTTTCTTTTTTATTATTGTTTATCAGAAACGTGTTTTTCTCAAGCCTTTCCAGCACCCCACTGTGCTTTTTTAAAAACTTCAGAAATGTTTCTCATGCTCTCTAGGCATACAAAAGGTTGTTTTAAGGAACACTCTGTCATAATTCATACTGAAGTCAACTAAAGGACCTCTCAGGTTTTTTTTTTAAAGCAAAGACCTACCCACAGAAAAAGTCTGAGCAATTGCAAAGGCCTTATATCACTCCTTGAAGGTTAGTGAGCTCTGACTACCTGGAGAAGGGATTTTCAGCCACAGAGCTGATGCTGTGAGAACATTGTCTTATCTCAAGTCTTCTGGAGTTGGTGCATGATTTTGACAAACCTTCAGATGGAGGGAGTTTTGCCATTCCAATTATGGATCAAGGCTTCCATTTTCCTTATTTCCTTGCTTCCATCACTCCCTCTACGGATCCAAAGGAATTAATTTTGGTTAGCAAAACAGAGTTACCCAGTCTGGCTAGCGGGGGAGGTTGACTTAAAGACTGCTTTAAGTCCATTTAAATATCCCTTTTAAAGCATATTATTCTCTGAGCTGTCTCCCACTCTGTTGCTGTCATTTAGATAGAGGTAGTACAAGCACCTCATTAGATCTTGGTCACAAGGTTTTAGCAGCTCAAAAACAGCACTTAAGCTGTACTTAAGAAAAAAAAAACAGTGCTAAGGAGACTATCCAAAGTTGCTGTATTGTATGCTGTTCTCTTTATTGACATTGAAAGCCTCATTAGGGTCTAGAGTATAGACCTCACTGGTTCTTAATAGTCTGCTATGGTTTGTGGGATGGAAACCACAATTTTCACCAGCTGAAACTTCAGAGAAGTCATTGAAACTATACTTGGACAGGGTGGCATGAGGCCAAGTAAGCTAACCGTATGGGTCAACATCCTGGATATCATCATTTGATTAGCAAAGAAAAGGATTTCTGGTCACTGAAACTCTTACTTGATTTGGCTTGGAGTTTTTCTGTGACATGCTGCTTTTTATTAGAAAATGCTGATTTGCCATCACAGAAAGATATCTTGGGAACATACGAGTTTTGATCAAAATTTTCTTAAGAAATTTTCCATAGCTGCAAGATGGATTTTCTGGTAAAAGAAATTGTGCACTTCTCCAAAATAGCACATTGTCTCCTGTGCCAGTAAACACTAAAAACCAGAATGGATCTAAAGTCAAGTCCTTATATGCTGCTCTTCGGGCTAAGGATATGAGTCTGTGTTTCCACACCGATTGCCCAGTCTGCCAGGTTGTTTCACATTTTTACATGGTGCTTTCTGCAAAATTTCTACCCACTTTGATGATTGAATAAGTGAACAAATTTTTTTGGTTTTACAGTCATTTAGTATGTGTACAACAGACCAAAGTTTGAGACCCTGCTCTAAGGAATGTTTCTTCATACAAATTAAACATCTCCAACAGTAGGGATCTCCAGCCTGCAGCAGGAGCTTTTAGCTTGATTGTGAGATCGGAGCCTCAAACCTACACATCTTACATCTGAGTCCCTGCCCTTTCTCCCCCATCAGTGGGTTGCTAAATACTTTGCATGACTACAACTTTTTTTTTTTTTTTTTTTTTAATGAATCTGAAATGTCAAAAGGGCTAGCATTCACTCTAATGGACATGACATTACTTGTCCAACAAGAAAATTGTTGGGATTGAATACTTCTGAAGAGTGGTGGGCAAAATATGCTCATCGCCACCACCCCCCTCCACGGCACACACACACAGGAGCTTTGGTGGGAACTTGAGGTTGTAGCCAGTTTGCAGAGGGTGCAACCAATTCTCTTAATTTCAACAAACGAGCAAAAAGTTACTGCTTTTGCCAATTCCTTAACATAATTACCACTGCCAGCCAGCATCACTTCCATCTGTATTTAGTCTGAAAATCAGCCAGTTGGTTTTCATCCAGTTCCCCATCTCTGCCAGACATTGAGAAATCATGGAAGCAGTTCATGTCCTCTGAGAAGGAGGCCTACAGCAAAGCAGCCTAGAGCAGAGGTTCAGTGTCCTTTCAGTGCTACACAGGCATGTTGAGCAAGAGCAATTAAAAACCTGGCATTCAACACCTGAGGGTTTTCAAGGAGGAGCAACACCTACCTCAAAATACCAGCCTTTACATAACCAAGTCAGGGAGAGGGTCGTTTTAATGAAAATCTTTTAACGAAGCAGTGCTCAGATCTTATCTCATGCTGTTCTTGTCCCAGTTGGTCCTAGTGCTGTAGGATCAACGGCATCAGCGTCCTGTTGGGCATCACTGTGCTACATACTGCCATCCCATCCCAATTGGAAGTACGAGTGTCTGTGAGCCAAAACCAGAGAAATATTTCATGTCCAGGATTTCATTTGGCTCAGTGGCTTTTCTCAGGAAAGGTTGTGAAAGGACAGATAAATAGGGATGCTGGAGGTATAACAACGTACCTGGTTAGACAGGCAGAAAGGTAGATGTGTTGCTGTTACGGGTTTGTGTGGTGGGGTTTTGGTAGCAGGGAACGGGCTGCAGGGGCGGCTCCTGTGAGAAGCGACACCACGTTGGGAGGGAGGGTTGATCTGCTGGAGGGTAGGAAGGCTCTTCAGAGGGATCTGGACAGGCTGGATCGATGGGCTGAGGCCAATTGTATGAGGTTCAACAAGGCCAAGTGCCGGGTCCTGCACTTGGGTCACAACAACCCCACGCAGCGCTACAGGCTTGGGGAAGAGGGGCTGGAAAGCTGCCCGGCAGAGAAAGACCTGGGGGTGTTGGTTGACAGCCGGCTGAATATGAGCCAGCAGTGTGCCCAGGTGGCCAAGGTGGCCAACGGCATCCTGGCCTGTATCAGAAATAGTGTGGCCAGCAGGAGCAGGGAGGTGATCGTCCCCCTGTACTGGGCACTGGTGAGGCCGCACCTCGAGTCCCGTGTTCAGTTTTGGGCCCCTCACTACAGGAAAGACATGGAGGTGCTGGAGCGTGTCCAGAGAAGGGCAACCAAGCTGGTGAGGGGCCTGGAGCACAAGTCTTATGAGGGGCGGCTGAGGGGACTGGGGCTGTTTGGTCTGGAGAAAAGGAGGCTGAGGGGAGACCTGATCGCTCTCTGCAACTACCTGAAAGGGGGTTGTAGTGAGGTGGTGTTGGTCTCTTCTGTCAAGTAACTAGTGATAGGACAAGAGGAAATGGCCGCAAGTTGCGGCAGGAGAGGTTTAGATTGGATATTAGGAAAAATTTCTTCACCAAAAGGGTTGTCAGGCATTGGAACAGGCTGCCCGGGAAAGTGGTAGAGTCACCATCCCTGGAGGTGTTCAAAAAAAGCATAGACGTGGCACTTCAGAACATGGTTTAGTGGGCATGGTTGACAGTAGGACTCGATGATCTTGAAGCTCTTTTCCAACCTAAATGATTCTATGATTCTATGAAACTGCTAGAAGCTTCCGCGGTTCCAAGCCGGACCCAACTCTGGCCAAGGCCGACCTAATCAGCAACGGCGGTAGCGCCTCTGGCAGAACGGAGTTCAGAGGGGAAACCTGCGGTGAGTCGGGGGATTGGAATGGGAGAGGAACCCCTCTGTGGGTACCGAGGTCAGGGAGGAAGGAGGAGAGGAGGTGTGCCGGAGGAGGGGATGCCCCCACAGCCCACAGTGAGGCATCAGGCTGTCCCCCCCAGCCCGTGGAGGGGAGCGGGGAGCAGATACCCACCTGCAGCCCAGGGAGAGAGGAGCCCACGCCGGAGCAGGGGGATGGATGCCCCCCAAGATGGCCGGGGCTCCGTGGGAAAGCCCACGCTGGAGCAGGCTGGGACTGAAGGACTGCAGCCTGGGGAAAGAACCCACATTGGAGAAGTTTGTGAAGGGCTGTCTCCCGTGGGAGACACCCCATGGCGGAGCAGGACCGAGTGCGGAGTCCTCCTCCCCCTGAGGAGGAAGGAGCGGCAGAGACCAGGGGTGAGGAACTGACCCCAGCCCCCATTCCCCGAGGAGGGAGAGAGAACCAGGAGTGGGGCTGAGGCGGGAAGGAGGGAGGGATGGGGGGAAGGTGTTCTCAGGTTTGGGTTTGCTTCTCATTATCCTTGTTCTGATTTGATTGGTAGTAAATTAAATTGATGTTGTTTCTTCCCCACATTGAGCCTGTCTTTTTCCCATGCCCATAAGTGGGGAGTGGTCCCTCCCTGTCCTGCTCTCGACCCACGAGCATTTCTTTATATTTTCTCCTCATCCCACCATGGCCGGGGGGGATGAATGAGCGAGTGGCTTCATGGTGCTTTGTTACTGGCTGGGCTTCAACCATGACAGTTGCATATGTGTATTTCAAGTTCGTGGTCTTAAATGTTCATGGGAAGGTAATTCAGAACAGTAAAAAATTTTAGTACTAATACTCTCATCATTTTATAGCCACACTCTGCTGGGTGCAGGAGGAATGGGTCTAACTCTGGACTCCTGCAAATGGCAATCCCTGCATGGCTTGATACCCATGTGATGATGTTCTTTCTTGTCCTAAATTAAATACAGATGGTTTTAGATGACATTCTACTCACAGGTCACCTCCAGACTTGATATGTGAGGCTCTGCTTCCAGATTTAGTTTTGTCTGGCCACCAAAGTTAGTTCAGGTCTTAACATTTCATACTTCTGAAGAGCAGTAATGTTTCTCACCAAATCAGAACAACAGGCCCTTGTCTCTTTAGTAGGATAGGCTAGTAGTATCCTCATTCAAGATTCATAAAATGTAATCTTCTTTTCAATGCCTTACTTTAGTCTTAATGATAATGCAAGCCTAGATAAAATTTGAAAGTGTCATCAAAGATACAGTCAGACTTTTAAGTCCCAGGAGGAACTTTGGCCTTTAATCATTTAGATGACTGTGGCAAAAGAGAAGGATAAGGATTTTTTTTTGCTTGTTTGCTTTTTTGTTGTTGTTCCTTTTTTCATACTTAAAAAAAAATGTTGCCTGTAATCTTTGGTGCTTTATTTATTCGTGATACAGGCAGGTCTGAAACTGGAACCTAGTAGAAGTTGCACCCATTTTCACCAGGATGAATAGAGTCAATAGCTATTTTTTCATTCAATTGGAGCACAAAACAGTTGTAGTTGGCAGTCTGGCCCAATGGTTTTGATTCTACAAATCTCAGATAGGTCTAGATTTGAAACTTAATGACAAGAATTTCAGTGTTAGTTGTTGTTGGCTGATTCACTGTAGAATATTTTTCTATTTTGTAAAATAGTTCAGCATTTTACTTTGAGACCTGAAGTATATGCTGGTTTTGTACATTATAGTTGTATTGATGTGGGATGGGATTATGTTCTTTTTGTTAATTGAGAGAAACCTGTATTCTCCTGTATTTCTATATGTCCATACATATTTTTGTACTGTTACAAAGAACCTTTATACTGATATACCACTGTTAAACTGGTTTATTCTTACTACTATGTTAAAGCAGTAAAACCATGTCTTTTAAGGCTTAGTCTGAATGGTGGATGCACTTACAAGCTCGCTGTACAGGTAGGCACGTACCCGCCTGACCTGTAATGAGACCCATGCACGTACCTGTACCCCTTGACTCTGGTGCCCTGGAGCATTTGTGAGAAAGAAAGCTGGTGAAGGGGTCTGAAACATGACAGAGCTGTGGCACGGGCCGGCTAGGCTCCCCAGTCTCAGGATTGGGTTACCAGTGCCCCTGATGTCTCTGCACCATCTAGATGTAGCCAGAAGTGCCTGACTTCCAGTTGCTTTCAGTGGAAGTTAAGATCTTAATTAGGTCTGCTCCCAAGTGATTTTCTAAGATTCTGTGTGGTGTATCTTGCATGATCCAACTGGAAACAAGATTCAGATACCATGGGCTACAATTACCTGGCACATTTCCACTATTATTTTATTGTTTGAATGTTGTTGTTGTTATTATGCAGTCCAATACCTCATTGGAATTATTATATATTTAAAGGGACTTCAGATTGGTTTTCTTTTTAGCAGCTTAATACTTAATTCTTTTTGTACTAAATAAATATCAGATGTTCAGTAAATATTAATTTTGTTGTTGTTCTTGCAGAATTTATTCCCCAGGCTTTTGGAATGCCCTTGTCCCAAGTGATTGCTAATGACCGGGCCTACAAGCTCAAGCAAGACTCTCAGAGAGAAGAGCAAAAAGATGTTTCAGATTTTGTGGCCTTTCTCTTGCCGTTTGGAACTAAAAGGCAGAACAAAGAACTTTCAAGCAGTAACTCATCTCTTAGCTCAACCTCAGAAACACCGAACGAATCCACTTCTCCTAACACACCCGAGCCAGCACCACGAGCAAGGAGGCGTGTAAGTAGACCCATCACCATGTGGTGCATGCCAGTAGGTCCAGAGGGTTTAGCTAGAGCAGGAAAAAACCCTGTTGTGTCTGTGGATTGTGGAATATTTTCTTCTGTCATGTTCGAACAGTGATTTTTTTTTTTTTCAGGTGGAAGCTGGCCTGGTCAATAGCAAAAAATTCTAACTGTAGTGGAAATCTTCTTTCTCTGGTGCTCTTGGGAACAGATCATACAGACTGTGCAAGTCTGTTACAGATCGCAAAGTGGCAGAGAGGTTATTTAGAAGTCTTCCTGTTCACTCCCTTTATTTACCTTCTTCTGTCTAGGTCTTTTAGATTTAACAAATTCCATCCGTCTTCAACCTAATTTTTTCAGCTGGGGAAGACTAAACCTGTGTGATTGATATTTATATGTATACTTATGTTAATCTAGCTCCACAAACTTTGAAATAAATCTAATTATTAAGCGCTATCCTAGTATTAGTAAAAAACCCGTATGGTCTTAATTCTGATCATGTCCTTGATGGTAAGTAAGAAGTCGTCAGAGTAAATTTGTACCAGGCTCTTTGAAGGACATTTCTGTATACAGGCTATGAAGATGCCTTTGGCAGCAGAGCACAGTGCGGTGGCTCGGGTTGAACATTAATCCTGCATGTAGGATAGGTACCTGGTAGACCATTTGTTTGCAGGGTTCTGTTCTTTATAAATTTTATGCTCTGAGATTTCCAGTTTTCCAGTATTGCAGCTAGTAACAGTAGTAGATTTTGTTGTTGTTATTGTCGTTGTTACCATGGGATAGAGGTTCTAGAATTACTGCTTTTGAATTTCATTTGCAATGGAGGGAGGAAAAAATGCGTAATAAAATACTTCCAATAAAAACCCCTGTTAAGTAATCTGAGAAGGAATTTGGGGTACAAGAACAGACCCTGGGCAGTAAAGTATTTTCTTAGGATTCTCACCATCTTTCATCCCTAGGGTAAGACCTACTTCAGAGAAATGCTATGTAGAGCTCTTTAATCCATGGTGTTAAGAGGAATAGAACTGGAGTTAATTGCAAATTAAGAGGCAATTGAAGAGCCCTATGACCTGCCTTCTTTCCCTCTAGCTGTCAGCTGAAGCTTGAAGTCTACATTCTGTCTGCAGATAGCTGAGGGCATAATATTTGAAGATGTTTCATTCTTATATACCCATAATGCACATCTATTGGCCTGTCCAGACCATATGAACAGGCAGCTGAGGCTTTCAGTGAAAGGGGTATAAGGTAATGCTGGCTGCAGAGCTCATGGTATGAGTGCTGTGGTTATCTCTCCTTCAAGAGCTAGACAGAAATCACTTGCTGCATTTTCTCTGTAGGAGTTTTGCCCAGCAGTTGGAATTTGAGACTCTGGTCATCCAGCAAGACATTTTCTGTGTGCTTATTATAGACAATATTCTGACTCTCCGTTAATATATTATTTTTATATATATATATATATTATGCAGTCAAAATTTATTCAAGTATCAGGAGCTCAGTCATACTGCTTTACTACTCAAACAGCATAACATATAGAGTGAAAATGGATCTGCCATGGATAGTACTTGATCCCATGCATACTCTGTAATATTGCTCATCTTTTCAAAAGAGAAAAGCCTTCTATAACCCTTAAAAAGCAAAGAAAAGCTTTATCTGACCTTCATTCCACACCTGTCCCTCTGGGCTTCATTTTCTTTTTGCACTTTCCATCTCCTCTTTAATCTCCTCTTTCCTTCATGTTTTTGTGTGCTTAGCTTAAAACTTGCCCAGTTTATTTAGATTTTGAACTTGTCGTGGTGGCGCAGGGACTGGTATCCATTATGTGCAAAGGTAACGTCTAGTAGATGGAACTTGATTTTTCTTTGGTTGCTGGGCATTGCAGTCCAGGTAGCACTGTGTCTGTGTTAATAGTCCTGGAGTAGTGGAGTAGCAATGTGCACGATCTCCTGCATTGTTCCTTAGCAGTTCTATAGGTCTGGCTGACTTTGAGCTGGATCCATGGAGTATATTGGTAGTGTTTTCCTGTGCACTTTGAAATTTAAAATCAGAGCTGGCCTGGACTTGGTATTGCCAAGCAATGCTGTACTTCAGCCACTGAACTCAAGGTCACTCTTCGTAAAGCCAGCTCAATGCCCCAGTTAATCCACAATTTTGATAAAATGCCGAAGGATAATGGCGAACTGACTGTATTTACATCTATTTTAGGGAACTGAATCCGACTTAAGTGACTCTGTGATAATAATGATTCATGAGGTGAGGATGCTTTGCAGGCAGGGAGGGACCAGTAAAGACAAGGTATAAAGGAGGGCACCTGTCGTACAGGAGCTGCTGGGGAGCTGCAGCTGTGAGGATGGTGTTAGGATTTTCAGTGTCAGTCGACTAATTTTGATGTCTGAAACCCGAAACTCTTAAAAACAAAATAGAAAAATTGTTCAGTTGGAATTTTGCATACATGGAACATAGCCAGAGATTCTTGTTTGGTTTGGGGGTTCTTTTTGTTTGCTTTTGGCAGGAAATGGTAGAGGGAATCAAGCAAATGTACTTCTGAGAGACATCAGAAATCAAGGTCAAAGTTGCATTCTAAAGGGTCTAGTAATTGTTTAGAGATGTGGGTCCAAAAAAATCTAAAAACTTCACTGTGTTTTATTCTTAAGTCTTCCATGAGTTATAATAAACAGAACTATACCTGATAAGTTAGATGCTTTTTTTAAAAAAGATACTATGAACTAAAAATTTTTAAATTAATTTGAAATCTCAGTGGACTTTGTATGAGTTGCCTATGAATTGGAAATCTTTGTAAAGTTCAGTTTTCTAGCCTGATGGAAGAAAATAATTCTAGAGCTTGAAATTCCCTAGCAGTTGTACAATTCTCATTTAATAGACATAGAGATCTCACTAGCAGCCTATGAAATACCTGTCAGCAGAATAGCATGCTTTTAAGAAATTAGAGTTGTCAGCAAAGTTTTGAATGGGAATTTACATTTTCTTCATTATTTCTTAGGATGACATGCTGGATCCTTGTACAGGACCTTTTACACTTTGTACACTACCTCTTTGTTTCAGAAAGAAAGAAAATAATTTACAATAGATATTTCTAATGAGAATTAAAACGAAAATTTTTCTTTTTTTTATTATAATTTATAAGCCTAGATGTTCCCTAAAATGTTTTTGCCTGGTTACTTTAATAAGAATTGAGGGAAATGGTCATTCTGAAGTGATAACAATCTTGTGGTTGGAAAAAAAATATCTTAGTTTTCAAGTGTGAACATTGAAAGATGCCACAAACCTGCTGCTGCTTGTGCTGCTTTATGCTTTACGGACTGCTTGAACTTCTGTGCCTTGCTGTAATCAAAACATAGTTTTCAAAGCTTTCATTGGAATTGTAATGATTTTAAAATATTAAGATAAATGAAGTAGAATTATCTAAAAAGTACTACCCCTCTACTTCTCTGGTGTGCCGTTGTTCTGTGATAACATGGGATCATTTCAATCTCCCCCGTTGTATGTATTTGTGTTATTAGTTAACTGTATTTGGTGTACGGTTGTAAATCTATTTGCATCATTTTCACTGATACAATGGCCCGAGCTGCAGAGGAAGTAGGGAATCAGGTTTAAAAATGTCTATATATCTCCATGCACATAAATATTGTACTGTGAGGTGCACACACAGACCATGATTCATCCTTGTCCTGCAGTATGTGCAGGCTTACAACAATAAAAAGGTATGCTGAGTGAGTGAAAAGAATTTAGTTTTTTCAATACCTAATTTGTATTCCTTGTAGTATGGTAATAATAGCATTGGTACCATTGTGATTTTCCCATCCATTACACTGGTATTATAACTTCATTAATCTACAAAAACTGTGTAGCAAATTATATTTTTATATTAGTTTGTTTAAAATGCAGGTGGGCAAAAGTCTGTATTAGATAAGGTCCTGTGGTGTTTAGATTTCTCCAGCCGTACTGATTGTTCATGTGTGTGTATTTTACAGGGCGCGATGTCTGTGGACTCTATTACGGATCTTGATGACAATCAGTCACGATTGTTAGAGGCTCTCCAGCTCTCTTTGCCAGCAGAAGCCCAGAGCAAGAAAGAAAAGGCAAGAGATAAGAAACTAAGCCTGAACCCTATTTACAGGCAGGTTCCCCGGCTTGTAGATAGTTGCTGCCAGCACTTGGAAAAGCATGGTAAGAATATTTTGTTTTCCCAGGAGTGGCAGATATATTTTTACTATAATATAAATAAATGTGTATTTTGAGAAGCAAGCATATACTTCAAATTGCAAGGACATCTTTGAAAGTCAGATGCTTTCCCTCCTATTTTGCCTCTTGCTAAAGATACTGCCTCACAAATAATTACTTAGATGGTATCTTACCTAAGGATCTATGCTACAAGCTCACAAACTGGCCCATACAGCAGGGGGAAGAGACGTTTCTTGGAGGTCATTCATCTCGTACTGGAGTGCTCAGCTCTGCAGGAATGGCTCTTCACACCCCAAGGGTTTACCCATACCTTGAGAATGAAAGTCTGAAATGTGCCAGTCAGCCTGGAGCCATTCTTCAAAATGACTTAAGGTGTAAGAGCTAAATTAACTGTTTATACTACAGTGCAGGACTTAACTAGAAACAGCATTTGAAGATAGAGGCTCAGAGAAAGAAAAAAATTCCATGCTAAATTATATTAAGCTTCAAGAAGCTTTTTCCAGTTCACTACAAGTCTTACAGGCTGGCTACTCAGTTTGTCCCTGGCTTGAGTCCCCCGACCAGCCTCAGGCTTGGGTCTGCTCTCTCCGAAGGGAGTTATAAACTCCTGCCAATATTCTTCTCATGTCTTCATGATCATCCAGACACAAACCTCCCACCAGCTTTATGTAATGCAGAAACAATAGTTAATCGAGGTATCTGTTCAACATCTCTCCCAATGTATCTTAGTCTTGTAAAGATTTTTAATGAGAATTGAAATAACTTGGCCACAGCAAGATGGAGTTATCACATGGCCAGATAATAAACAAACCATTAAGTAATGGTGACTGCAACACCAAATGATGCATTTGATGCTTAATTTGACCAGAAAGCAATCACTTACTGACTCTGAATGAAAGGCTTTTGCAGATGAGGGACTGCAATTTAAATAATAATGCTGAGCTTTTGCAATACATAATTGAAAACCATGTTGCTTACAAATATATAAAGGAAAACTGCGAAAGAGAGTCATTGTTAGCCTTTTACACAAATTAGATACCATGGCTGACAAATAAGTGTAGGGATGATTAAGTTTGAGATTAGTTACTTCCATCCCTTTAAGCAAGGGTAGCTGAGTTTGGAGAAAATAAAAGTGTCTCAGTCGCCCAAAAAACCCATCCTGCTGAGTGTCCTTTGGATACTGTGATTTTATGTCACTTGAACATCTGTGATAAATTTTTTAATCCAGTTAACCCACTGTCATAACAAAGATTCTTTTCTATACAACGTTTGTTACTAAAATATTTGCTTTACATTAAAGTTTCCTTTTCAAGAAAATTTATGATTTTTTGGGGTGCATTTTCTAAGAGTGCACTGTAGTACCTCAGAACACAATAATCTGAGATAATTTGGGGCAATTATTGATGTTCTTCAATTTCCAATTTAATCTGCCATCCACAAAACAGTCATCAGCATTCGTTGACTTTGAGAAATGTAAAGATTGCAGAAGACAGACACTACTATTTGCTTGTTGGCTTTAGTGATAATAGAGGACTTTCTGTTCTAGCAACAATCCTGTAGCAACACCATTCCAGGCTGTATGATGGACTAGGTTTCTGATTCTGAAAATACTTGCCTGTATTTGTAAGTCCTTTCGGCCAATTTTTCAGCAGTAAATCATGTAGGGGTTTCTCACAAATGCTTTAAATGCTCATTTTGAATAGTATATGATAAAAAATAGTTATGTTTTTAGCCATAAAAGCCCCTGGCCTTGTTCACCCTCCCTGTTTTCCCTGGAATCATGTCCCAGAGTTGTAAAGGCTTGACTTCCTGCAGACCCGCAGTGTAAAACAAATGCTGTATGTCTGTGCAGGAGCTGGTAACCAGCCTCCAGTTTTTGCCCAGTATGAGTATCTCCATCTCAGATGTTTCCCTGCCAGTGTTCCTGGGTTTATTAAATGTTATTCCATCAACGTAATTTTCTGTTATGCAAAGATAAAAGAATATTTGAAGAGACGTGTCATGTTGAGACTAGAAACTAAAAGGCAGAATCCTATCTGAATTTCTCTGATGAAAATTTGCAACTCCAAACACCACTGTGAAGCTACACATCTCTAGCAAGCAAGTGTAGCCTCATGGCTATCAAAAGGCATTTGTTTTGCAAGGTTATTTTACATCTCCTGTATGCCAGTAGTGAAAATGAATGTTGCAGAGTAGCCTTTGTGAGACCATAAACTTTTCAAAGCTTATAGATAATTTAATCCTTTTTGCAAAAAATATCTAACTGTGTAAAATGATATTATGTGCACAGCTGCCTAAGTCTCTAAGATTTCCCCTCTCATTCTCATTGCTAAAGACCCTGTCACCTCTAAGGTGCATTTACTCTCAAATTGTTCAGTTTCTGTTACTCAGAAAAGTATGTCCATTTGACAACCGCATTATTGTTTGTTTGACATTCTTGTAGTACAAAATCATAGAATCGTTTAAGTTGGAAAA
>NW_010973231.1:3508871-3518299 GCF_000737465.1 Haliaeetus leucocephalus
AGTGCCGAGTACAGGGGGACAATCACCTCCCAGCTCCTGCTGGCCACACTATTTCTGATACAGGCCAGGATGCCGTTGTCCACCTTGGCCACCTGGGCACACTGCTGGCTCATATTCAGCCGGCTGTCAACCAACACCCCCAGGTCTTTCTCTGCCGGACAGCTTTCCAGCTCCCCTTCCCTGAGCCTGTAGCGCTGCATGGGGTTGTTGTGACCCAAGTGCAGGACCCGGCACTTGGCCTTGGCAGTATCTACAGGGCTAGAAGAAGGTTTGAACTGATTTCTTATGGAATAGCAGGCAACACCCATTTCCAAATCACTTTAAGTCTAAATGACACAAGAGGTACAGCTCCAGCTCTTTGCCTGAAGTACAACAGTACTTCTTCAGAGCTTTCCCTCTATATAGTAGCTGTTCCTACCCTCGAAACTGCACGCAACTCCCAGGTAGAGTTCTTCGCTCTCGCAACCTGCCTGAGTGCTGTACTTACGTCCTTCTGAAGGAAACCCTCAGCTTTGTCTTGACAGGTTCTATAGAGCCAGTGGGTAACCCCAAATATCAACTGCTTCCTGTATCCAAAGACGCAGCTCAGTGCCCAAGTATTAGTTATTGCCTGTTTGCTTTGTTGTCGGTCCTGCAAGTGCCACCTCCAGATGCTGAGCAGCACTTCACTCTCTGCATACCTCTGTTCCTCACAGAGTAGCAGTGGCACTACCAAAATGGCATCACAGGAAATGTCACGGAGATGCCGTTTTGCAGGTTAGGTGATGTGAGGTCCTTAAAAGCTACAGTCAATGGCTTCTTAGTCCAAGACAACTGAGTTTTGCCTCAGCGTGGTAAGTACAGGTTTGTAGAGAAATACATTGTGGTTTTTTATTGTTTTAAGTACGCACATAGCCCAGATTGTTTTGCTTCAATGCAATTTTCAGCAGAAAATTAAACAATAAAATGGTTGTTTGATGTGCTGTACTTGCAGGTCTCCAGACTGTAGGAATATTCAGAGTTGGAAGCTCAAAAAAGAGAGTGAGACAGGTGAGTGGATATGGATAGGCTTTTCTGTCATCAGCTATGATACAAACAAACCTGATTCCTTTCTGTTAAGTGATTTCCTCCCCATCTGTCACCTGGTGAAATTCAGGCTTTCTGGGTCAGTGACTTTATTGTTTTTTTCAATGGCTCATAACAGGCCATTTCCAGTCATCTTTTACATCTGGTGAAATCCTTGTCAGGTTCTCAGCAGGTTAACAGTCTCTGTATGTTTTGCTCTGTAGAAGTAGCACAGGATTGGAGATCCAAATAGACTACAGTGATGAAATTTTCCAAAGGTTACACTGTAGGGGAAAAAAAAAAATCTTGGCTGCTAGTTTCATCTCAGAAACAGCTGAAGCTCCCAAAGTAAACCCAAACTGTAAATCCTTTTTTGAAAACTCACAGTATGAGAAAATATGCAAGTACAGAACAATCTCTTTGACCCTCAAATTGTTGCTCCCAAATACCACCTTTCTTTTACCCCTGTTAAACTTGAAGGTCAGAGCGGACCCATCCAAGTCCTAGTCTCAGCCAAATGTTGAAAAAGCAAAAAAGGTGTACAGTTAGGTTCCAGAGAAAGTCAGAAGTGGCTGTTTCCTTAGCCCTAGATACTGCATTGCTATTCCCAAAAGTTGGGAATACATGTTGAATTAGAGCAGTAGAGAATAGTGCTTAATGGTTGCATGATGCTTACGGGGGAGATAAAAAGTTACAGGAAAATACCCCTGCCAGGAGGCATAAGACCAAAAAGACCAAATGGAAAAAAGCAGAAGAAAATTTGACTGCATCTGATCCCAGAAATAATGGTTTTTTGTTGCAAAAACTACACAGTATAATGTTTGGTGCTCTGGAAGGTTACCTTGAATAGCTAAACTGACTTGATTCTGAGTGGTTGGACAGTATAGCCTACTGATTTGTAGCTTATTCTCTAGCAGTTTCTATTGCTGAGTGGCTGGTGTAACACAAAGCTAAAAACATTCACAGTCTGCAGAGGCAGTTGTTAGGTCAACTCTGAACTAGATAAAGTATTGAAAAGTAAGTTGCCTGTCATTTGCATTATAAGCTTCAATGTCAAAACATGTATTATCATTCAGGGATGAGTACAATTACATCATACCTCTGGGGAAAAAGCAGAGGGCTTGTATCATTTACTTCTAAACTAAGCCTTACTTCGAACATCACTGACTTTCACTAGTTTTTTCTTCTAATGTCCTTTCAAAAGCTGAGGAAATCAAGAGATTTGGGTATTTATGTATTCTATTACATGGACTAATTTATTGAACTAGGTGAACTAATATATAATATATTTCATTGAACAAGATGGAAGCATCAGCTTGCCCCTTGCAGTTACAATAATAAATGCTGTCAACATGAACACGTGGGAAAGTCTGGATTCAATTAAAATTCCACTCATTTTCTGAACCATGGAAAGCCAAACCCAGTACTCGGATTTTGGTGTGCTTTTGCAGCTGTTCATTAGTTTTTCTTGTGTAGAAAGTAGGCACAGTTTTGTTTCCTTTCCTCCCCCAGTTAGAAAATGTCCTATTTCAACTGTAGTTTGTTGCAATAAATACATGAGTAAATAAACGCATGTGCCAGCAGGGTTTTTGGTTGGTGAGCACGAAGAGAAAATCTAGAACAAGTGTGTCTATTAACAAACCACCTCCTTCACATTCAGTGGGGTGTAGGACAAAGATTCCTGAGCTAGTGTTGACTCAAGGTGGTAGCTGTGGTACATCAGGATGCCAGCTACCAGCTTGTGCCCAGAAACGATACAGATGCTTGAGCAGAGCATCGTTGCCGAGCTTCGGGTGGGCAGCCCTCTATGCTAGGCATGGTGACTTGGCAGCAGCTCTGCAGGTGAAGCAGCGGCCAGACCCTGAGGTTGAACAGCAACAGGGCTGGAGCTCTGCTCTCCCATCCCCGCTCCCAGCACGGGTGTCCTCAGCTCTCGGGTCTTAAGCTCCGGTGGATGCTGCGGTTCACCAGATGTATCTTCCAAAAGTCTGAAAGTATTCCCTGTGAATGAAGTCTGAGAGACCTAAAGTTTAAACTTAGAAATACACAGTTTTCAACAGCCATGATACTTGGGCCTGAACCGTGGCCAAGTTTCACCAGTGATCATCTGATATTGTGCTGATTAGGACATCTCTCCAGGCCTCACAGGGTATCAGATCAGAACTGCCATATTCAAGACTGTAACAGCAATTTATGACTTAGCTATTTGGTTAGTCTTTATTCCTGATGCAGCGCTAATCTGTTTCCTCAGCTGCTTTTGGGCAGTAAGTGCAGAAGCAATCTTGTGGATAGAGGTAATTTATGGTGTTCCACAGGGATGTTCTGCATTTGCCACCAGTCTGAAGGGTAGAACTGAGCTGGTAATGAAATCCCCAAGTTGGAACTGGAAAATCTTGGACCACAAATCAGCAGGGGGGAGCATAATACTAGATAAAGAACAAAATCTGGTCTTCATAGCATAATTATTCATTATTAGTAATGACATATTAATGTTAAAAGTAGTCTTAATAAATTAGAAAGGAGGCTGTAGTTTTTACAGAATACCTCTCACACCCATTATGAAAGTACAATTTCAGCTGAAAATACGGGATTTTCTACAGTCCTCCACACTATACACACGCAAGATAGATTTGCTTGTGATCAAGATTTGCCACAGATCATCACAGACACGTAGTTTGCTTGTAACTTGCCTTCTTTCTTCTTTTTGATATGTCTGTAATAATCCTGGTAAAGAAAGCTGATACCTCAAATGTCATCGTTTAGTAAGATTTAGATAAAATTATTCTCTGAGAAGATATATGTGAGATCATGGTACCTCATAATATTAGCAAAGATACGAAATTTTCCTAGGAAATAGTTTTAAAACATCTTGACTATTTTCAAAATGAAAAGAGATTAAAAGGTGGAGTGCTCAGCCTGAAGAAAGTATTCTGCTCTTGGTCCTGGGAAATCTGTCCAGAAAGGCAGGCATTTATCTTTTTGTAAGGCATATTGGATGTGGGAGAGGGATTTCTTCTGCCTTTGGGAAGTGTGATGCCTTTGAATTATACAGAGTTTGTCTGAGGACTGCAGCTGGAAAAAAAATAGCAATACCTCGTAATGGTATTAGCTTACTGTTTGTTAACTCCCTAATGATGATCACTTAGTGAATATAACTAAATTAGGAAGGCAGAACAAGATGTGTGTGGACAAATGCCATGAAGTCTTAGTGAACCTGGCTGCTTGCTGCTTATGCTTAAATACAGTCTTAAATCACAAGAGAAATGTGAGTTTGGTGGATATTAACGTTGTCTTATTATTAATGTTTTTGTACAAAAACATCAATGTTGTGAAATGCAATGTTAGTCTTTCTGGCCCTAAAATCTAGGGATAATGTGGTAAGGTAGCATAAGAAAGCTTTTCTTGCAGTTTTCCTTATTCTCCTGGGTTTCTGCCTTTGATATTAATCTTACATTTCTGCAAAAATTATATTTACTTGGGCACATTTTTTCATAAAAGAGTGCCATATATTAACTGGAAAGAAAGAACTGTATTTTATTACAGTCTGGTACAAACCTTAAGTTACATATCGTGGAACAAGCACCAATTAGACATGAATTAGATCTTTGACCTTACCAAAAATTAGTCGTGTCCAATCTGGAAACTGAAAATGAGTAAATCTACATCTTAAAAGATTTTCTGTGTTGGGATGTACGAATTGGGACAATAAGTGACTGTGGTTTTGTCTCATGATCTTTTTCAGTTACGTGAAGAGTTTGACCGGGGCATAGATGTTGTATTAGACGAAGAGCACAGCATTCATGATGTTGCTGCTTTGTTAAAGGAATTTCTGCGTGACATGCCTGACCCGCTTCTCACCAGGGAACTTTATACACCTTTCATCAACACTCTCTGTGAGCTCTACACCATCTTGATTTACCTATTTTCAAAAGCTTACCTGTTTGAATTCTTTGATCTCTACTAACCATATTCTTTTTTTCTGTGCATTTAATACTCTAGCCTTGATTTGCTCCAAATATTTGTATAGTATAAATTTGCTGAGGTCTTTTCTTGGTTTTCATGCTATATAAGTATAGCCCAGAAAACTAGAACAACAAAGATTTCACTTGGTGTAACTATTTTTGCATTTGTAGATAGGATGTGATTCATGTTGTCTATTAAATCCTGATGCTGTCATTGGTTCAGCAGTGGCTGATGACAAGACTCCCATTTGAATCCTGGTATCTTAGCACCATTAATGCTTTTAATTCTGGTCTGGCTTCAAAAACCTAGCTTCAAAATTTCAAGTTTCATCATAGTTAATGGTCCTCAAAGCCATCATATTAAGTACTCCCAAATGTGTTGCTTAAGACCTGAGTGCAGAGTCTTCCAGATTTGGGAAAAAGTAAAGTTGGACCCTTCAAGCTTAAGCTGTTGCCTGGTATGTGTTCTTCAGATTCCTTCCAGCCCTCATGTCTGAGATCCTGCCTCTGTCCCACCTTTGTCACTGGCTACCATTGCATTTTAGATGGTTGAAGTGATGGTGGTTGCAGAATGTCCTTTATATCCCTAGTTGCTTTCCCAGTCTCCCAGTACCTCTGCAAGATGTGGAATTGTAAGAAAACCCATTTAAAATGGCTAAAGCATAAACATGACTGGAATGCTTCCCAGCGGTGCCCTGTATATACCAGCAGCTATACCTAAATAAAGCAGAATTTTTGTGTCCAGTGAGTGATGGAATGTGCAACATGGATTTTGCGCTCTCATAGGCTGAGAAAAGATCCTATGAACCTGTGAGCAAAAAGTTGACCAACCAAGGCGAAAATCCCCTAACAATATTTGTTACACTTTTGATATTCCTTAGAGTTTTCTCTTTTTCTTCTGACCTTGTAATGAAAATGATCCTTAAAAAAGCTATTCTGACACCTTCCTTTGGGCTGGGAACAGTATATTTGTTCTGCTTTTAGGTTAGTTGGAGTGATTTTCTTAGAATGTATCTTTTCCCCCTCTTAGTATTAGAGCCAGATGAACAGCTAAGCACCTTACAGCTTCTCATTTATCTTCTACCTCCCTGTAACTGCGATACCTTGCACCGGCTGCTGCAGTTCCTTTCCACAGTGGCTGGCCACGCAGAAGACACCACAGACAAAGATGGCCAAGAGGTAAGTCACGGTCACTTGTGTCCTTTGACTTTGCTTAATTCATGATCTGAAAAGAGATCTTCAAAGCTGTGAAACAAACACGATGGTGGTGAACCCCAGAAGGATGGGAGAGATCTCACATTCTTGCCTGCGCATTTGCCATTTAGCTGTTTAGTATGTTCTTAGGGCTGTGAAAGTTTAATTTTTATATGACGTAATTAGCAAAGCATCTACCACTTCCTCTGGGAGATTCACAGCATGATCGACCTTGTTGTTCAGAATGTCTAATGTTACCCATCCTTTTTCCTCGCCTTGTTTTATCCTATTGTATTCTATGGAAAAAATACTTAGAAAATTGTCAGGCATTCAAGAGTATGCTTTTTCATTCTCTTTTCATTTCTGTTGTTGCTTTCTTATATGACCTTTGGACATAGAAGTTCACTTCTTGGTTCCCTTAGCTTCCTTGTGTGCACTGGGTGGTGAAGAATGAAAAATAAAGCACAGGAACTCCAGCTGTGTCCTTGTAACTGACAGACCTGATCACTAGTTGGAGTCAGGGTCCATCTTTGCCTGTTTTCCTTCTGGGCTCCTTAGTTGCATTCTGGACCAAATTCAGTGGAGAGGTTGGAGTGCACCCACGCCACAGAGACAAGAACACCCATAGCCATGTGGCTGAGCTGTACTTCTGAGTATTCACGTGTGCGCATCTACACCATTCACGCTAGAGAAGATCTCAGAATCCAGGCTTCCCATTTTCTACCAGGAGAATGCTTGAACTAGTGAGCTGCTCTGCAAAAGGCGGCAACTCTGTTAACTTCGAATGAGGTGGATACAGTCTGTCACTGCTTGACAAAATTGTGCCAGTTTATCTGTGGGAAGGACTTCTCTGTCCTCTGAACTGCAGCAGAGACTACTTCTGAGGTTACTTCTGAGACTCTTCCGAAACTCCTAGAGAATTTTGTCTTCCAGATGGAAAACTCTGCTAACTTCTGTCAAATTTGGACACCTTTTGCAGTTGGCTGGTTTTAACAATTGGCACTTTGAGACTGAGTTTTGTCAAATTTCTGCCACAAGTCCTAACTTCCAGTGTGCTGTATGTGACTTCAAGGCCTATTTCACTTTTAAATCCACTTTAGATGCTATTATTTTTGTCCTCAGCAAGGAGTTGATAAAAAACTATACCGCTGTGATGGAAAGCCTTTAAAAAGAGCAGCCTGTAACAATTTTACTGTGCTTAAAACATGTGTAAGCCAGCTAAGGTCGTGATCCCCCTGGTCCTGCAAAGAGTTCTCTGTTCATTCAGAAATGATCCCAAGAGAATCTTATTGCAGGGCTAGAGGATGCTGCTTAAGAGAGTTGCTTTGGCCCAAAAGTTGTATTAAAGGCATTTTCATTCCTCTTAACAGTACATCAGCTCTGCTACAGGTATTTTGGCAAGGCAAATTTATGTAAGCTATCCTGGCAGTGTTGTAAGCCTCGGGAATATTATGTGCAATTGGATACCTTTTATAGATAATACAGTATTCTGCTCACAATTATTTAAGCTATTCATGAATAATTAAGTGAATAAAGACGTAGAGGGCAAGAGAAGATATTTTAGCAGACTGTTTGCTATCACTGGAGGGAAAACAGCCAAGCTTTGGCACACAGGCCCTCTTCACAATTTCTTTCAAAGGCCCTTCTCTCACGAAGATGAAGATGGATGACTAACTTCATTAAAATTACTCATTCCGTTAATTTCAGTGGATAAGTTTGCAAGATTTTTTAAGGGATGCCCCGAGGCTGCCCTTAAGACTCCCTGTTTGTACAAACAGCCTGCACCTGCAGATCCAGGCACAGCCAGAGGCTGCCCCTGGCACACTTGAGGCACCGCATGCCTGTGCATCCTTGGTGGTTCAGTACTCTGACAGTGTTTAAAAAGCAGGTCACCCAAAAAACAGCCAGGTGCGTGGTGGTGCGCAAATAAGGGAGCGTGCTGTACTCACGGTTGTGCTGGGATGAGGCTCTAAACAAAGAGTCAACAAGTTTGTTATGATTGCCCATGCACCTTCTTAGTGCAGATGTCTTTCCAAGGTTACACAGTGGTCCCACCGACAAAAGGAAAAGCTCTTTTTAGTATCATCTCTATGCTGTCTAGTTGAGCTCTGTAAAAAATAAAACTAGGAGCAGTCAGTGCACGGTTGTAAGTTTGACTGGAGTATTCAGTAAATGACCAGCTACAAAAAAAAATAATAATTAAAATACTACTTTGAAAAGATTTGTTTTGTACCACTCATTTCTTGAAATGCTATTTTGACTGCCTCTTTTTGGTGCCTCTTCCTGTCCTTTTTTAAAAATTAATTAGTTCAAATGTAACTGAAACAAATGAAAAATAACTCTTATGATATTTTTTTTTGTTCTTTAAAAAAAGCCTGCAAGAAATACTGGGTCAACAGCTGAAATTCACTTACAGTCTTATATAGTCAAACTGCTGGCATCATCTTCTGCATTCCCAGAATAGCAACCAAGTGGAGACACAGAGAGGAAGCACATGACCCCTGCTTTTTGCTCTGTTAAAAGAATAGAAGAGGAAAAAAGTAGTCCAATCACAAATATGACAACGAAAATTTTTATTTCATAAGCTATATGACATAATTTCTGTCTAGTCTAGTATGTATTCCTAGCTGCTTACTTCGTCCAAAGTCAGGTTACTGTTGCTTCTTTGAGCACAGAGTTATAGAAGTAGGAAAAAAATAAAACAAAACAAAACAATCCACCCAACAAGTAAACATTTAGCATGTTCTAGGAAACAAGCAAAAAGACAGGAAAATACTAATAAAAATAATGAGCATGCTCCTTAATTATCTAAACTGTTTAAACATGGAAAGGTGTGTTTTTCCTCACTGTATCTGTTTCAGATCGTGAGTGCTACTTGAGAAAGCTAACAGTTTTCATTATTTGGTCCTAAGAGACAGTAATATGCCAAGGTGGTGAAGTAGGAGGGAGGTTTCCCTGAGTTCAGGAGTAGTATACCACTGCCGAGCTTCCAGGGCATTAAGGGCAGGCAGCATTTCCACTTTCTACTCCTCCAATCCATTTGAAAATATATCCAGAAAATCCAGAGTTACAGAGATGTCCAAACAAGGTGTTTCAATGTTTCTAAAAATTGTTCATTTTTTATTTGACTAGCACTTGGTTTTGGTTTTCATGAATGAAGCATCTGCCAAATCGGGGGGGGGGGGGGGTTTTTGGGGGGGGGGGGGGGGGGTCAGGGGGGGTGATTAC
>NW_010973231.1:3518309-3536909 GCF_000737465.1 Haliaeetus leucocephalus
TGGGGGGGGGAGTATGTTGCGGGGGAGGAGGGGTGTTCAGATGTGTGTATATACATATCTGTATACATTAGACCCTGGGGGACCCCACCTCATTTGTATTCTGTTTTCTAGATTACTGGGAACAAAATGACATCACTTAACCTGGCTACCATCTTTGGCCCTAACTTGTTGCACAAGCAGAAATCTACAGACAAAGAATTCTCAGTTCAGAGCTCAGCTCGAGCTGAAGAGAGTACTGCTATCATAGCTGTCGTACAAAAGATGATTGAAAACTATGAAGCCCTTTTCATGGTAGGTGGTTGTTTCTTCACATTACTCCTGTGCATTTTTGAGTTAAATGAGGAAATACCTGGCTTGTATTAAAGTAGACTAGGGTGACATAAACTGTGGAAACTGCATTAAATTAGGGTCAATTATTATTGGCAGAAAAAGTAGTCTTCTGTCAAGGAGAGTGCTTTGCAGTAAGCAGTAGTATTAAAAATGTGTACTTATATCTTGCCTGGAATGGTTTCTATGTAGATAAGAGTATCTTCCTTAGAAGATTTCTGTCTTTGGAAATGATGAGGTTGGCTATTCCGCTGCATACTAAACTATGCACCAGCATTGCTCATTAGTGTTGAAGACAAGACTGAAAATGACCTTCCACCTCTCAGTTTTGGAAGTCAGGGAGCCAATTTTTCTGCAGGGAGTAAGAGATCCTTGGTTCATTTAAGGAACAGCCTCCTCTACCGAAGACTTTCTTGTTGGTTGAATGGGGAGGAAGGACAAAGCTTTCTTATTTGTCAGTTGGGTAAGAGGAGTAAAGAATAAATCTGTGTAGTTCCTGAGTTCCTTTCTGTTTTCTTGCTGAAGCGAGGAGGTCCTTCATAAAAGGGATGATGACCTTGGACTTGGACATGTTTACTTAAGATGCAGCTTAGTTAAATCACATTCCTCATGCCTAGCAGTTACCTGGACAGTTCATTCTGTGGCTTTATCTTTTCATCTTTTTGTCTACCAAATTACAGGTTAGCTCAGGATGACTTGTGCCTGAGAGCACCCTGCTCTGGGGTAGCAGAGCCCAGTCAGACCTCGTGGTGGGCACTATCCTGTCTTCATTTCAGTAGGCATGCATCTTAACAAAACCAGTAGTCTTGAAAAGGTGAAAACAGCTTTGGTTGTTCTGTCTTGAAACTAAGCAGCACTGGATGTTACACTGCGGGGACTGGTTCCCAAAGCAAGAGGAAGAACACTCTGGAAACCTCCTTTAGTGCTCCAGCAAAGCTGGGTGCTGCATACCTTGATGGGAGAAGATGGACATGCCTGGACTGTGGGCATGTGGGACTGATGGCCACATAGTACTGTAAGGGGAAGGTGTCTACCAGATTCCAGTAGGGAGAAGAGCCTGCGAAAGCAGTCACGAGCCCTGCCTATCAGTCTTAGCCTCACATGAACTTCTTTGTGGTTTTCTCGTTTTTTCCCTCACACTGTATTGCCTTTCATTACATCCTTTGCTTTATTTTTAATCTTGTTCCAGTGAGACACTCAGCAATTTTTTTTTATATTTTTTTTTTAATGCTTTTCACAGTTTGAGGAAACTTTAGGTGCTATTTTTCCTTCCACAGCAGGAAAAGAAAGTGACAGAGCTGGACTGTTGTGCGAAGGTCTGCTGGCCCAGAGTGTGGACAGCACTAGCAAGTTTAAAATAATACTGGAATAAGAATACTTGCATTACTTGAAGTTTTCTTATTGTTGTTTCTCTTTAAGAACATTTTACAGCACAGCCACATCTCAGTACATACTTAGGCACACATTCCGACTTTCAACGTGGAAAGGGTGGGGCGTAGGGTTAGCCTAACCTACATATGGTCTCTTTTAATTGTGACAGATTTATTCCTTTATCTCTTCAGTGCTTGCATTTTCATCTGAAGGTTAAACGGGGGAGGGGGGGGGGGTCGGGTTCTTTTGTTTTCCAGAGTAGCTTTTCAGATTGTTGAGGGAGATTAGAATCAGATTTCAAAATGAGAGGCTAGCTGCATGTGAAAGAAAGACAAACCTATCTCGGATGCTCTCCTGAAAGCTGGAATATGTTGATTTGAAATTTATAGAAATGTCTAACAGCTGAGCATCTCTGGGTGCTTTCACTCTTCCCATTGCTGTAGTTTAACAAACAACATGGCAGGTTCTGCCTGTTTTCTGGAGTAATGTCTAGACTCACACATGATAGTTGATCTGTAGGATTGTGTCAAACTGCTCATAGTTAGTGTTTTATAAAGCTTCTGCCAGGGTTTACTTTTGTCTTTTTCATGTTTTCAGCAGCAGCACGGAGAGACTCTTTGTATTCTGAAGATAATTAGCCCAGTACATCATTTGGTAATAGATGCATTGAAAGGAAAAGTCATGTATGTGTAATTGCAATAAAACTCTGGTCATTTGAAATCAGGCAGCAGCAGTTTGTTTTCCAAACGCATAGGAGTGGGGCCAAACCAGAACTGCTGTTTATACTTGACATTTATGCTACTTACAAAAAGGAAAACATCTGGACTCAAGAATTCAGCTACAGCTATAACATACAGTGTATTGCTGCTAAGGTGTTTCTGTGTTTGGTTTGGCGTTTTTTTTCTGTTACTTTTGTATATGGGGAGGTTCTAAAACTCTGATTGGCTTCAGCGTTGAAACTGGAACATTTGTGAAATAAAACTTAGGAAACCAGGATGTGTTGTGACACCCAGACCGCAGTATCAGAATGATTCTGCTGGGTGGTCAGGAAGGTTCTGTTTGTCAGAACAACCCGGGATACTGGGGACTGTTTTTATTAAGCAATTGTCATTGACATCAGTAATACACAAACATGGATTTCATATAGAAGACAGATTCTGACCTTGCTTCATTGATGTTAGGGCCTTTCATATCCAATTCTTATCCATTTCAGTGAATACTAGGGATGCATTAAAACATTTTGTGGGAATGTACAAAGGACTGTTCTTTGCCAGTCTCTGAACTATGCCCAGCAGCTAAATGCAGGGAGACACAACTCAACCACTCTTCGTCTCATTGGCTTTGACTTGTCATGGAGGACGGAGAAGAGCAGCTTGGTCATACATTTTCATCTCCTAGCGCCCAAATCCAGCCCTGCCACAAAGAGGCACTACATAGTGTCTGAAATTTCTTATTTCTCTTAGAGGCTACTGTGGCCTCCCCACTGCAGAGGCAGGCACATGCTGCCTCTCTGTGCCACATCAGTAGCAAGGGACAGCACAAAGGAGACACTTCAAGGGTCCCTCCACCCTCTGTGTCTTAACAGCTGTGACTCTTATGTAGCACCCAGCCCCAAAATCTCAGGATATCTCCTCCTCTACTGAAAGTCCTGACAACTCTGGAGCCCTCTGATCCGTCCCAGTGTGTGCCCAACATCTGCAACAGCTGTTACTTCAGCAGTGCCTTGGCTTCCCTTCTGTCCCTGAATTTCAAGTTCTCATCCATCTACTCAGCCACAACTGCCAGTTAAACAATTAATTCAATAATAGTTATTGCAGCTCTCTAACATCTTCCTGAGATACCAACATAGTAGTTCTCTGTAAGTGTAAGTTTATAATTACATGCATATCATTTCTACACTTGCAAGTTAGTTAACTAAACTGAAGTAAATTTCTGCACAGGAGGAAACCCAAAACCCAGTAGATAGCTGCAAGGAAACCATCAGTGCAAATCCAGTTGAAGGATCATAGATTAATATGCCCTCATTCACTCCGATAAAAGTTCTATAATTCAATAGAACTGTTAGGTTTGGGGTTTGCAGATGCTTTCAGTTGGAACTGAACTTCCTGTTGGAACTTTTTCAGATTCATTTTTATGGAATGAAAGACTGCATTGTTTGGGGGTTTGTTGTTTTTTTTTTTTAAATAATGGAAAACATATTTTTATTTTTCTGACAAAGTCCTCTCAGTAGATTCTTACAAGTTTATCAGCTTGATACAAATCTGAATAGTGAGTTACAGGAAGACATGGATTCTCCTTTACCCTTAAACTTTATTTGGAGTTTATTCTACTGTATAGACAGGCTGTCTAAACAGAGAAGTTACAGCACACCAGGTTTCCAAAAATGTATTCCTATAAAGAGAAGATAATTTATTTAAAGACTGGTGTATCAATGACTATCAGTAAGATATTTTTCCAGCATAGAGGCTAAATACAATTTTTAAAAAAGGAGTATGTGGTCACACAAGTTTTTCATAGAGATTTTGGATCAGTTTGAATTAAATGATGCGTATCTTCATTTATTTTCAAATTATTTCCTTTTTTAACGAAACATGCCTTTTCTGTAACTTGACTCCCTAAATACCTCCCAAACTGAGGTATTCCCCTGAGGAATCTATTAGTAATTCTATTCCTATTTCCCAGGAAATGTCAGGGAGAACAAATGGCCCGTGCAGTGTGACCTGAAGGTCAAGAGATTCAGGCTCTGACAAATTGCATCCAGAAGCATATTGCACAGTTGATGACCCCTTGCTGTGATTGTCTTGCCTTCAGCTCCATCCGTCATGAGTGAACCTGGGCTGTTAGTTCAAGTTTCTCAGATGGTTTCATCTGTTTCAGTGCTTTGAAGGCCAAGTTGAACGTTCCACTGTGATGTGGACAAACTCACTTAAGGATTGATAAGACTCGTGTAAAATGCAGGTGGAAACACAAAGTTTACTTGGGCAGGTTTTGGAGTGCTATTCCTGCTACCTGCCCAGGAGATGTTGCTATATCCTGCAGCAGCTGAAGCTGTCAAGTGTTTTGAAGGTTCATCTCCATATAAAGTGCACTAGAGAGAGTTAACAAATCAGAAGGCCAAACTCGAAAGAAGCTGACACAAATTCTGGCTGAGCCTGTTGCTACTATGCAAAGTCCAGAGTGGCTGGAGATCCAGCAGGACCCACTTGTGAACCTGAGTTATGGACAGATGAACTCTGTAATTACTCAAGTTCTGATTGAGCATAAGCAGGAATTTAAATGCTTCTAGATCCCAGGATTTGGCCATATGGATACCTGAATGCTAAATGTTTATAAGACTTCATTTAGAAAAATGTTTACCTTTGGCAGCTCTCACTGAAATGAAGCAGCTGAAGAACTTCATAGCTAGAACAGTTGCTGCAAAATTTCCGTATGAGAAGGACATAAGTAAATCAAATGCCACAGAACATATGAAGAAACATTCTCCTTCCAGTGTAATTACATTTCACGTTGTTTCTAAAAGCAGAGAAGTACAGTTGCTTGCAGTGGAAATTTGTAAATGTCCCCAGATCTTTGAATGGGGATGTAAGGTGAGGACCTTAAACTGGAGCTTTCGAGATTGCGATACATGAGTAATCCCACTGTTGTTATCAGGTCTAATACTGGAAAACAGTGGGTTATTCAACAGTAATCAGCATTTGACATTGTACAAAGTCATCTTTAGTCTTATTTCACCTGTTGTTACATGAAATGTCTCTTCTAAGTGGAAGCTTCTGAGTATTTGTTTTATATACTCTCCGTAAATGTACTTGTAGTTGGTCTTTTAGATTAAGCATAGTACCAAAATCAGTGTATGTGAAAGGATATTAATTTTCCAACTATTTTTTGCTGTCTTCATAGGTTCCCCCTGACCTACAGAATGAAGTACTTATTAGCCTATTAGAGACTGACCCAGATGTTGTGGACTATTTGTTGAGGAGGAAAGCTTCCCAGTCATCGTGAGTAATCTGTTTTTTCATCATCCCTGTTTCTGCTGGGAATTTCTATCTCCCACTGGAAGTGTTCAAAAGGTTCTGGTTTTTCCACAGCTCTTCTGCACTGTCTACAGTGGAGTAGAAATATCCTCCCCATTACACAGACTCTGCCAAAGAAATTATGACTCTTGTACAGTGTTTTCTAAGACAAATCTTGTTTCCCGATTCAGAGGAAAGATTGCATTCTGCTGCAGAGAACAGAATGACATGTACATAAAAATATTCAGTGCACTATTATCTGACAGGGTGTATTCTAGTGATCTGCTGGTTCATGTCTTGGGTTTATTGTAGTCTTCAGTAACAGGAGGTGTGTATTACACTATCCTTGAAAGACACCCTAGAGTGCCTTAACACAATCACGGCTAGCCGTTTGAACCGTTCGTTGTTCTTTTCCTATTGTATACACATAGGACGTTGTAAGCAAGTCAACCGCTGCAACAGCAGGTTTATGGAGACTCTTTGGATATTATTTAATTGTATGCTTTGTGAAAGATCTGAAGAGAAAAAAAATCACACTGGTCACTATTGCAGTTATGATACATAATATATTCCAACTTTGTGTATGGTGTATACATGCCTACACCCATGTGCCTTAATTCTATGAGTTTGTACATTCAGATTAACAGGATTCCTGGCTTTCTCATGGGACACACAGTCATTGCCTTTATTCTAATGAATCCCAATATGTCAGACCCCAAAATCACAAAATTTGACAAGTTTGCTTTAAGTAATTTTTAAGAGGTTTCCTAGACTCTAAAGTCTCTGGGATAGATTGGACTTTGTCTTCCTGTGTGTGTGGAAAGTGCCTAGGGCATTCAGTATATAATTAATATTGAATTTGTACAGTCAGTTAGCTATGATTTTTTTTCTCTCCCTTTGAACATTGTATAGTTGGAGGTAATGTCATGGTGTGCCTGGCTTTAAAGGAAGAGGTATAGAAGAAATAGTATAATTAACACATGGAGGAAAAAGCTTTCTTTAATTATAAAAATTAAAAAGAAAAAATACGTGCAGAATATATCGTGTGTTGTAAAAGATTTTATTGGTTTGTTGACTTAACCACATGAACACATAACGTGCAGTAGCAAATTATCACAGATCATCTGATTTGTGGTAATTGTCTCTGTGTGTTTTCTTAGTGTACCACAGACATGAAATAATTTCAGTTAGTTTGTCTTACTGACAAGTAACCATGTGTATATTTAGATCACAATAAATGCAGGATAATTAAAGGTACATTAGCTGACTTTTACACTTGTTTCACATTTGCCGTGAGCCAAGACCACAATTAGGAAAGACACTGCAAATCACATGACATACGATAAAGTCTGGAGAGACTTCTTTCTTTAAGCCCTCAGTTTGGAATGATAATGTTATTTCTAACTCAAGCTAATAAAAACCTTCATGCTGGATTTCACCGTCTATATAATATAAAGGCATAAAATTGTATCTCACATGTGGCTACACACATCAATTGAGCATAAATTTGTCACAAATCATTGTGGATGTTGACAGATTATTGTTAGATCCTGTTTCCTTTAAGTTAATTGACCTTTCCTTGAGCTTCCTTACTTTTCAGCCAGCACACACACCTACAGGAGAAAATGGATCTTTTGTGCAAAGCTGGTCACAACTGACAAAAGGGGCTTTGTAAGAAAAGGTTATGAAACCAAATAGGAACATACAGCTACACTAGTACCAATTTATTGCATTTTCAGTAATGGGCAGGTGAAGTATCACTGAGATAAGAAAAAGTTACTATCTGTCATTTTTCTTCTAATCTGCTATCATGTAAGTGATTTATTCTTAATGTTAATGAGATATGTTTTCACTGTGATTGCAACTTCTTGGTTAAGATATTCCAGGCAATTAGAGGAAATGTTGCTTGTGTTATTGCTAGGGGTGTGATGCTCTTAAGAGATTAATCTATTTCAGAACATAATCTCAGTTTTGAGGCTACGTGTCTGTTGGTTATTTTTCCTGTAAGAAATGTGAGGCAGCAGACAAGGAGGTGTTTGTCTTGATTTGATAAAAATGAGCCTCCAAAATACATCCTGACTACTCTTGGAAATTTCCTTGGTCAAGATCCAAATTTGGATCCGTGGAACAGAAAACTTTATATATTCTTGAGACAACCTTCATCAGAAGAGCTAGTTGGCTGCATAGCATAGTGTATGGAATCAACTTCAAGACTTTAATGTCGTATTAATTGCTCTGAAGGTCCTGCTTCTGTAATTGCCCTCACATCTCTGCTTTTGATGTCATTACAAATGCTTTCTTGGCTCTGACCTAACAGAGGAAACACAATCTCTTTTCCTCCCCAGAGGAGGACAAATCAGATGTTCCTCATCTTTTAATTCTCTTAAGAGCTGAGCATCATGAATAGTGTGTCAGGGAGTTCATGGAAGTCGTTCATGGTAAAGCACTAATTACCATTGGGAGCAATTATGAAGTGTGCTTTTGTGGATGACTTCCCAACTTTTTTATATGTTGGCTTGATGGCAATGGAATTTGGGGTTTCCAGCTGTAAGATGAAGCATCTTTAAACTAACACAAAAATAAAATCTGTTTCTTATGATTATTTATTGCTTATCATGGCTAGTAGTCCTGTTAGAGTGAATATGTTTTGAAGTTATAGAATTTTCAGATGTTTTTGGATGGTGATGATGGATTTTAATCCATCCTAACCTGTGGCACAAAGATGAAGCCATAGAATAGGCCATACAGTATGTGTAAATGCAGTTTCCAAAGCTTCAGAGGCTCCCTGAATCATTGAGTCCTCTACCCTGTTACAGCAGCAAGCATATCATAATCTCATAATAATCTGTTTTGTTGGTGGCACGTGTGTTGCTCAAATATGTGTGGAAATTACTGCTGCTTGCTGCCAAGGCATCACACTCCGTATGATTTGCCTCTTGTAAGACAAAATTGTTTTCCCACTCAGAAGCTTTAAGGTGTAACAGAAAAGGATTTCTGCCAAAACCAGAAAGGGATTTCCTGTTTTGATGACCTTGATGCCAGTGGAAAAGTAGGAATATCCCCAGTAGAAGTATTTATTATTATTAACGTTTTTCCAGTTCACCCATGCAAGTAGACTCTGGTGGATAACATCAGTTCAGAAGGATGCCAGTTAAAAAGGAGAGCCCAAGACTCCTTCAGAGCGTAGTTGATTTTTATTTTGGAATCTGAAATAATATTTTGGAGCACATGTGGCATAGGTTCCTTCTGCAGCTTTCAAATCTTTCAGTTTGTATATAACCACTTTTTAATCTTTCCCTTAACATAGTTCATAACTACTAGAAGGTACTTTACTTGCCTTGCCATTGCTCACATTTGATAGTACATAATCTTCTATTATTCTCTGTGGAGATCGTAATATGCCCTTACTAATAGACTGCATATAGGCGAGTAGGTATCTCGCGCAGTATTTACATTTGCCTCCCAATTTAGTTTTTCCCCAGTGTGTGGGTAGAGAATCTTAGAGCTATCCAAGTGAAGATTAATTTTGAATTTTAGTAAGCATCTGTTTGCAGCTGAACTCCAACTATAAAGCAAACAGATGCAAAAGTTTTGTTTTAAGGAATATGTGAGAACTGATTCTATATTTGGAAAGATGCGAGCCAAAGTCTTTTGCAAGTTGTGTTTTGTTTTGTTCATGAAGAGCATGGTAAAGCTGCAGATGCATGAGCTCAATTTCCAACTTTAAAGTATTCATTCCATTTTGATGGTTTCTTGTAGTAAGATTGGCAGAGTCCACAGGCATTTTCTTTGATTTTTGAAACTATTTTTTCTAAACAAATTTGAAAGTGATATTATATATATATAATTGCATGGGCTTACTAGCAGAAACTGTAAATGAGTTTAGAAAGTTGAACATTTGGATCTTTCCAAAGACTTGACAGTTTCCATTCAAGTAAATTTTTATCAGGAGCTCTGTCTTGAGAAGAGATAGACTATAACAGAACATTCAAGGTAAGACATGAAATCAGTGTTTCACAAAGCTCAAGTTTATGTTCCCACATTCTTTCGTTGCCATTTCCCTTTCCCCTATTCCTTGTGTTACCTTGCCATGGCTGAGTGGTGGCATACCTCTCTCTTTGCCCTGTGCAACATAGCTAGGTTTTGATCCTGCAAAGATTTACATGCGATAAGCCTTATTGGTGTCACCGTTAGTGCTAAGTATGTCTGTATGCTAGCAGGGTGAGGTTTAGATGATGTTCAGCCAAGAAAGCTGGAGAGAAAGACATTTGGTCATAGGAAACCTACAGATACCAACATTTCTCCCCTTTTCTCTCAGGTCCTTCTGGTTCTTCTAAAATTCCCAAGACATTGCTTAAATCTCGTCTTAACTCACACTCACTGCACAAGCATTTTTAGAACTTAGAAGGGCAGAAAGAAAGGAGTAAGGGACAAAAAAGAGAAAAAAGATTTGTGACAGAATTGTACATACTTAAAAGACCATAATTCTTCAGTGTGTGGCTGCTTGTAGATTAATTTACATTGGACTCATCTTCAGATGAGAAGTTGATATGGGAAGTTACGTAATTGTGGCATGACTTACTGTTTTTTTTATTGACTCCCCAACATTACCATACCAACCACACTGGGAAGCCTGGGACAGTGCTACTTTGCCAAATGGCAGCTCTGGTTTTTTGACTTGGCCCCAGTTAAGGTTCAGGATCAGTTCAGTGATGGATTTCTTGCTGGGAGTCACCAAAGAGTAAACTTAGTTAATTCATTCCTAACACTTTGTGGTTGCTTTTATACTAGAAAAAAAAATATGGAATACTGAATAACATAATAATCATGATGTTGAGTTTATATATTTTATGTTTTGGTGCATGCAATATGTAATTGACTGAGAAAAAAAAACAACAGCTTGAAAGTGGTGTTAAGTTTTGTCATTATTTCTGTACTAGTATTTAGTGTGCTGTGGCTAGCCTGTCTTACTACTGTGTGTTTTCCTTATTTTCTTTCTTCAGTCTTATTTTATTTGTCTGGAAAGAGGGTTGTTGTTCCATAACAAGTAATGTGCTTTGGGTGCTCGCTCAGTTCAAGCTCTCTTTAGATTTGATTCTGAGAAGGGCTCACCATGCCCAGTACAGTTCACTTACAAGATTGAGCCTCTGTTGTATCACATTCAATTAGAGCAGATATTAATGTGAGGTCACTGAGAGAAGCGTTTTGACTCGAGAAGCAAACAAGAAGCATCTAAGAAACAAAGATCAAGGTGCAGAGAAATGAAAAATGAGTAATGGAAATATAAATTAGGGAGGACCAATAGGAAAAAACTTATGTTTGTTTACAGACTATAGCTACGTATTCCTTGGCAGGTTCAGTGACTCATGGACTGCCTCTGATCTGTGTAGTGAATTGTAATAGTTCAAGAAATCTCCCTCAATGTTCCCAACACGTTTCAAAAATGAGAGTTGTCTCTCTGAGCCTTGGCTGTACTTTGGTGGGGGTTTTGTTTGCCTTTTTTTGTCAAAATGAAATGCAGGCCGTGCTCTTGGTGACGTAAAGGTGAAAGGGTAAAAGAAGTTGCAGAAGTTATCAGGAGAGTCAGTTATTTGCTGCCCGCATCAGAAGTACAGTAGAGACATCTGCTTGTCCCCTGTAGAATATTTACCTTCTGACATTTCTAGAAGAGGATCTTTCTCACAGTGTGAGAGGCGAGCTATGGTTTTGATTTCCCTGACTGTGTAGTACTTCAGAATGGAAGAAGTGATTTTAGCATACTGCTTAGCATCAAACTAATCTTCCCTATCATGCCTACAGATTTATTGTTGCAACAAGCTAAATTGTCAAGGTAACATAAGGAATTGATTCACTATTTAATTTCCTGTGGTGAACTGTACAGTTGTGTGGGTTTTGTTGTTTTCCTTCTTGACAGCAACATCTTTTGATTTTTAGTGGCCTCTGCTGGCCACTTCATGGCAGAAGTTTTACTCATGGAAAATTCACCTCTGTACTGCTTCTGACGTGTTTTCATTTCAGCATCTGTGATCATGCTCCTGTATTTGATTTCATTTGTATGATGTCAAACTGCACCTGTAGCTGTGAACATAAAGCATTTTTCATTAACAGTAGTTTGTTTATCAAAATTTCTCAGGAGCCCTGAGATGCTGCGGTCGGAAGGTTCCTACTCCACAGGAGGAAGACATTCTTCCACAGACTCCAACAAAGCTTCAAGCGGAGATGTCTCCCCTTATGACAACAACTCCCCGGTACTGTCTGAGCGCTCGCCGATAGCAACGCAAGAAGAAGTTGCCCGCAGCCCAGAGAAGCTGTACAAGGTACCTGAACAGTACACACTGGTTGGACATTTGCAGCCGAAGACAAAGGAGAATTCTTCTGCATCACAGGCTGGAAAAGGTAGAGTACATCCTGCTCGTGTTCCTCTGCCTCAGTGACTGATGGGGGTTTCTGAAGTAATTGGAAAGTGTCATTTTTGTATTATCAGCTACGAGGATTTGAGGAGCAATGGTGTAAATAACCTTAGAAGAAATGACTGACCAACGTCCTTTTTTTGTGTTGAGCCTGAAGGGTCTGTGCTCAGTCCTCCTCGTTAGCTCAGCCAGCCATCAGGGATGCATTTCTCAAAACGGGGAGCTATTATTTAGGAAAACAGAACTACGTATGTCCTGCTTTTCAGCCTGTCTGTGGCAGTGTGGCAAAGACTGATTTCTAGTCCTGCTCCGTAGGACTGTAATACCTGCAAGGTTATGGTCCAGACTTTGGAAAAATCTGAGACTTTAAGACATGACTCTACAAATTTTCTCCAATTGAAAAGAATGACCTCAACACCCTCTCACTGGAGAACACAGCTGAGCTGCACAGCTTTACATCTGCTACCAATTACACACCTAACAAAACTAGTGCAGGGATCCATAATTTCCATAGCTATCTAGGGAGTGCACACCTGAATGATTTCTTTGGTAAAGAACTGTGGTTTAAACTGATAGCTCACCAGCACTTCAAGATGCTTTTCATTGAAAAATATTTATTTTAAAAAATTTACATTCATGAAGTGAGCCAAATTTTAAGAACTTTCAATGCTTAGGCATGCAGATAACTGGTGATATTTTTAAAACCATTTCATGTCAGAGGTACTGGTTAGGCACTTAATTCCCCTTGGAATTAATGGCATTTAGACTATTATCTCAATTATATGCTTTATAAATGCCAGTGGGCATTTATCTTACGTATTCAGCATCTAAATCTCTGAGTAGGTTTCAAAATTTGGTCAGATTTCTACTAAGTTATGAACAGGAAATTACATGAAGTTTTATCATATCAGCATCACAACGATACTGGACCATGACAAATTAGGAAATTCCTTTACTGCCAGATGGAATCAGAAAAAGGCATGAATCAGTTACAATGCAGCATGATGCCTGATGGGCACATTTCCTGAAATCTCTATTCTGTGACAGCACTTCCGTGTAAGACCCAAGCAATGCTGCAGGTTGATAAGAGCGTACCTTACAGTGATCCCTGGGGCTGGGGCTGCCTGAGGGAGCTTTGCCATTCTTTCCCATAAAAAGCACATGAACTACCTTCTGTTGGCCAAATCTTCCCATTCTTGTGCAAATTCTCCGACTGACTTCAGTAAGGCAGAGGACTTAGGGGAAATTCCACTCTCTCAGCAAACTCAGGCATCCTGCCCATACAGAGCTTACTGAATCCCATTACAGGATTCGAGCCTGAAACAGCAAGTAACTGTCAACAGATACGTTTGAGATGTTTGTGTTAGGTGCGCGGTAAGTCAGATGCTAACAACTCTGATACCTTATGTAAGGTTTTACCATTCCATTTGTATGTTTCTAAATAATGGCTTTAAGAGGATCAATTCATCATCTTTGTCCTGCTTTTACTGCTGTTTAGATGTCTCTGAAGATCATTTTGATATCTGGGGCACCTGGCATTCAACGCTGAAAAGTGGCTGCAAAGATCCAGCTATGACAGGTCAGTTATTTCTCAAGTTTTAAGCCCAAATCTAGCAAAGACATAAACAATTTCTTGGTTTTGAGAAATCACAGTGAAACCAGTAGGAGAATTCACATTGTGCAAAGTTAACTTTTAAAAGGTGACTGTTCAATAAAATAGAGAAGCGCAGTGGTTATACAAATGTGGCAACATCTGAAACTGTCGCAAGATGATTTCAAAAGTTGATTTTAAATTTTAAATTACTTCAAAAAACAGTTTTATATTCTTCTGTGTCCTTGGAAGGTGGACGCGCGGTGGGGATTTGAGATCGGCTGCCGCGGTGGCACAAGCGGAGGCTGTGAGGTTGGCAGCCTCATGAGTCCCTGACCCATCCTGCCTTTTTTTTTTCTCCCTTCTGCACCCACCTCACAGAAGAACTGTGAGACTAAAATGCCCACCTCCTTTTCAAGCATTTGAAGGATGTTAAGTGCTGCAAGGCTTTGTGTCAGAGCAAAGTATTAGAGTCATCGGGTGATGTATTAGACATGGCTCAGACAGATGTAGGGCTGCTGCTCTGTGTCCTGAAGGTTCGGCCAGTGGTGGGGCTGATACACCTTCAGTCGCACAGCCTGCTGATAAAAGCCCCCATCCCTCTTCTACAGTGCGATGCAGGGGGAAGGCAGTAACTTGTTAAATGCCACGTAAATGATGACGCAGACTGACGCCTTTCTGTCTCTGGCCCCCAGGTTCTTACGGGAACATTTACGAAAGCAGCTTGCTGCGACCTGGACAGTGCTCTCTTTCCCAGGGGAACCTCGCCACGTCTTCTCCTCGGTGGCAGGGCAGCTCCTCCGAATTGGACATCGGCAGGCAGGTCATGCGAAGGAGCCAGACGACTGCTGCCATTCCCGAGTGTCAGCTGCATCCCGTGGCGTCTCGGGCGTGCGGTAACACACAAATTGAAGTCGGCGGTAGGAGTTCAGACCTGTCACACTCCAAGTCGGAGCAGCACTTGACTTTAAGCAGCGTGGAGGACCTCGGTGAGCGTGACTCGAACGCGGGTTGTTCACAAAGCACAGCCAAGCCCTCCTATAGGAAAGAGCGGCCGCCACCCCCCTACCCAGGCCCAGCAAAAACAAGCTCTGCGTTGTCACAGCGATCAGGCGTTTCTTCAACGTTGCACTCTTTGTGGAGACTTCAACGCCAAGAAAAAAGTTCAGGGACCAGAGGAGCTGGAGGACCGCCAGCCAAAGCCCCTGACCAGGCCACCTCCAGGCAGCAGCGGCTGGCCCCGCACACCCAAGCGGCTCACATCTATTCCACGGCACCTCACAGTCAGAACAGTAAAAATGTTTCAGAGGCGGACTGGCACGACTGGCAAAGGGAGAGGTGGCAAATTTGGGAGCTGTTGTCGGCCGATAACCCCGACGCCCTCCCAGAAACGCTTGTATGATCAGACTCTGCAGAACTGCTACTCACACCTATGCCTCCGACTCATAGGAAAACAACGGTGACATTGGAAAACGGGGAGGGCTTGTTTGTTTTATAAAAACTGAATTGCGTATACTTTTTTTAAACTTTGTTCACTTTAATTTCTTAACAGCACTGTCAAGCAGTCCATTTACAAATACAGTATGTTCCTGTTTTTCAGCAAGCTTTTGAGAAAAAACAAGATGAAAATTTTAGTCTAACAACTCGGTATGCATACGCTGTTTATAAGATAAAACTGTTGCTTTGATGTTGCTAAAAATGTATTTATATATCTGCAGTTTTGATGATTGTATATTCTGTAATGGGTATTGTACGATAATCATATATTATGTTTTCATATACAGATGTCAATCAATCATGACTGCTTTTTTTTTTAAATCACTGCACTTACATTACCGTGATATGCATTGGAATTCTATAGAAAGTGCACAAGCTGGTTTCTGTGCTTATATAAAAAAAAAACAAACTGTTAAAGGGGGAAGTTGTCCTTCTTTTCACTGCCTATTGAAAAACACTAAAATAGAGTGGAACGTGAAAAGCCATATATTTTATAAGGGTAGTAGTGAGCTTAGAAGGGAAAATACCAAATATTTTTTTTCTTATAAATATATTTGCAAACAAAATTAAAATTTGATACAAGATTGTAAAAATATTTTTTTAGATTCTGGTAGGAAGCAGCTCAGAGAATCAACTAAGAGCAAGGCCATGCCTGAACCAACTAAGGATGTAGTGCAAAGGTCTGCCCTCCCATTCTAGAGGAAAACCAATGTTATGTATACAGGATATAATATATATATTTATAAATGTATGATTTTATGTATTGTTCTAAAACAATAAACTGGAATCCAAATTTTAGAAAACAAAACCCAATAAATTGAGGTGTGTAACAAATGAGAAAGAATATGGCTTTTCCTTTGAAATAACAAAGCTTCAGCCTTAAGAAGGTTAGAGAAAGGGAAAAAAAATGCAGACAGACACATGAAGGGGAGTCACACAGTTTCAGAAATGAACATGATGTTTGGAGAAGTTCACAGCTGCATTTCTATAAATATTGTGCCAAAGTGTGGGTCAATAGTACTTCTTCAGTAACTGTATGTTGCATTGTTAAATGTTGCTGTTTTATACACGTTCTGGTGTTTTTAAGTTGCAAAATTGTTTATGGCCAGCAGGTGGCAATGTACTTCAGTATTCTAGAGAAAATTCTTTTTATCACTTGATAAGGGAAAGTGTATCATATCAAAAGAATTTTATAAAACATATTAGTCTTAATTTTAATGAAGTTGAAGACTTATTCAGTGATGTTGTCTTTAAGTTCTATCTTGTGCCATAACGATGGAATAAAAAGCTAAGCAAAATAATGAGCATATTTTTGCTCCTTTTTTTTGAAGTAAGGTTTCTGTAAAAATTGATGTGTTTTTATTTCATTCTTGAGTATCTCTGTCACAAACATCTAAAAGGCTTGGGAGCTTAAGGACCACTTTCAAGTATGACTTAAATGTACAAGATCTGAGGTTTTACTTGAGTTTTAGCCTTAAAATCCATCATATAAAGAGTCTGCCCATCGTATTTCCATTTCCCAAGTAAAGTTATAAGATAAAAGCACCAACCCAAGTTGAAAGGGGCAGGATTTGGCCTTTGGCTGTTGTAGCACTGTCAGGCTGGTCAGCTCTTTTTCCGAATACTGCATTCAGAATAAGTCTCAGCTCTCTTCTGGTGGTTGCAAGGCAATTCCAAATATCGTCTTGATATGAGACTTGATAGGTAAAGGTTCTTGCATGTAGCTTGTTGCAGCAGCCCTGTGTCAATTTATTACCAAAAAAACCCCCACCCTAAATTAAAAAGATAGTGGACTATAAGGAAGGACAAAAAGGAGCTCTCACAAGCCATCTTCACTATTTGATCTTGTCTCAGTATTATCCCAGGCTTGATCCAGATTTGCTACAGGGATTAAAGCTCCCTCATAGTCCTCAAAAGCAGGCATAGTGTAAATCCTGCTGCAGAAGATACTCTATTCAGTAGATGTCCATCTCTTCATTATAAATCCCTTTCTAAATACAGAAGCACCCACACATTTTTAGTGAAGGATGTCCAATGATTACTCAGCCTCATAAAGAGCTTGCTTTTCGCCAGTACCGCTCTCTGTATGTATGTGTATGTTACCATCTATATGGAGTGTATGCGAAAACGGACAACAAAAACCAAGATCACTGCTGGAGGACAACCTTGTCTGCACACATTTCAATATACAATTGCTTCGAAGAAAAGAGATACAGAATTAATTCTGATGAATTAAAGTAATGCTTGCCAAGATTACATCATTTCTGTCTGTTGTTTTCATTTGAAGAGAACAGAGCAAAATTATCACGAGGAGGTTGAGGATGTAGTAATTTTTTAGTTGTACCAGGCTGAAATCAGCGACGTAATTTCTTTTGATGTCTTTTTTTATATTTCACAAGAAATGTAGCCGTGAAAGATTGTTTCTAGTTTTATGTTAGCTGGTAGATCCGTGGGGGCACCCCGCCGGTTTGTACCTAGGATTGAAAAACCACCTTTTTCCCCTAATGGTCCGCACTACCTCCTCTCGGAGGGTGTCCCTCAGCTGCGAGGAAGGGTGTGCTGCACTCGCAGGTGAGTCCAGGAGAGGTGAGATGTGGGTGCCCCAAGGATGAGGTGCCTGCGGGTTGCCCGTGGGGCAGGGGTTGCTCTTCTCTCTTCCGTTGCAGAAACAAAAAAATGAGAGGAATCAGTGCAGCTCTAGCTACAACCCAATGTGGTGGGGAACCTCTGAGCCAAGGGAAAAACAGGAAGGCTCAGACTTTAAAATATTCCTTTAAAAATTACCGTTGCTGCTGTCTTTTAAAACAAGATGTGGTTACACAGTTGACTCACCCAAGACCACGCTCCGCTGCTGAGGGGTAGGTTGCACCTTCTCCCTCCTCCCCAGCCTCCCATCCCGGCCCTTACACCAGTGCTTGGAAAGGTGGGAGCAATCCCAGGGCTTGTTGCTGTGGCTGAAACCTGTCCTGTACGAGGAACACATAAAATTCAGATAGCTCAGGGTCTTTCACAACTGGTAGGCGCGGGGAAGAGAAGGGACAGGGTCAGAGCTGGGGGAGAGGTGGAGGGTGGGACTGGCCACCCCTCCAGTTCTCTTAAAGCTCCTCGTGCAACTGCGGGGCTTGCTGCTTCGACGTGTAGGCAAGAGCCTGGCCAAGCACTTGAGAGCAGCTCTGTGTTTAAGCCAAGCAAAAGTGCCGGCTTGGGTGCTTGAAATCTCTTGAGTGCTCTGCCGTCTACGTCGGGAGCCTGGGCTGCAATCGTGGCGTAGATTAATGCCGCTCAGAACTCCGCTGTTGAGATGACGTGGTTCGATGGGCCGGGATTTGTGGTTGTGTGGTCAGAGGGGGGGGGGGGGGGGGGGGGTTTGTTTTTTTGCGGGGTTTGTTTGGGG
>NW_010973231.1:3536919-3610253 GCF_000737465.1 Haliaeetus leucocephalus
GTGGGGGGGGGGGGGGGGGGGGGGGGGGGGGGGGCTGTTTTGTTGTTTCACTGGTATTGTTTGAGGTCAAAAACCTCAATTCCAGCCTTTCTGGATCACCATCTTGTTCTCTGGCACTGGTCTGGCAGAGGGTCGGGGACTTTTCTCCTCTGGGAAACACATGGGATGTCTGAGCCGCACCTTGCTCCCTCTCTCTTTCCTTCTTTTTTTGCGTTCGTTCCCCAAGAAAAGAAGAGAGTAGCTCCACTGCGCGATGCCGTAACCTCACAGAACTGCAAAGCGGTGGAAATGGTTCTCAGTTGCGTTAAAAGAGTATCTTGACATCAGTAAGCCCTTTTACAACATCACTGAGAATAGCGAGCTACTGCTGCACTACAGTTGCTTTAGGGGAAGACATCGCGGCGTCCAGACCGTGCTGCAGAGACCGCAGAGCTATTCAAGGCATGTAGACACCCAGAGTGCTGGGTCATAAAATGCACCCTCTCTGAGAATAGCATTCATCTAATTTTCCTGAAGTTTAAAGCATCTCCAAAGGTGGTATCTACATCTGGAAAAGTCATTCACAAACTCCCTTTTTATTCAGTGGAGAGAGAGGGGTATTTCTGTGCCACCATCCATGCAGCCTACTTGAGTCTTTCTTTGAAGGATGGCTCCTTTGAAGGGCTGGTCGCTAGAAGAGCCCGTTTCTTTCCACTACCTATATAAAGGAAGCCTAAATAAGTTCCCCAAATAGAGATCTCTCTATAGTAACCCTGCAAGTTTGGCTGAATGAATCCCACCCTAAGGGTCTGGTAATATAGAAAATGGACGGCGATCCCCGCAACGGTAAGAAGGAGTGTTTAATGACACCGTTGTCTAATGCCAACAAATTATTACAGCCTGGGGAAAGGAAAGGAAGATGTTCAGCCTACCTTTCCAGCACCTGGGAAAAGTGAAACTTATCCGGAGGCCTCGGCGATGTTGTGATGTTCCCAGGGCTCTCGGGCGAACCTGGGGCTGGTGGGGCTGGCAGAGACAGCGCTGCTCCTGGGGGCCTGGGAAGGCAGCTGGCATAATGAGACGGCATGCTCAGCTCTGCTGGGTGCTGTAAGAAATCCAGGCTTTTGGGAAAGTGAGGGAGAGAGACACTGCCTGGTCTGGAATTGCAATTTTTGTTGTTGTTGCTTGGGTTTTTTTTTAAAAAATGGGATTTATTTGTTCACTGAAAACTCTTTTTCCAGCTGATCTGAAAGTGTTCGTGAACAGGACCAGGATTCAATTAATTTGTTCAGCGAATTAAAAAATGAATATGGGATTTATGAAAGGAACCTGATTTGGGCATTTTAGAAATATAGGGAGGAGGGGGTTGTGCTGAATCCCAAGCAGCACTGGCAAATGGAGACAGACAGATAAAATCTTCCTTGTGAAAGACAGGGGTTAATCTTCTTTCCTCTGCTGCTGAGTAAGCAAATGTATTTGCCACTGGAGTTTTAGGCTCACAGAGGGAGGGAGAGAAGAGGAGAGCTGGTTTTATCCACTTCTCTGCAGAACAGCATTTGGGAAGGGGTAAAAGAGCATGTTAGAGCAGGCGAGAGCAGTATCTCCAGCTGGGTGGCTGCCGCACTCTGTGGATGATGACTTGAGCTGCAGCCTCTGGACATTCTTCTAATGATTATTTCAACTTTTAAACAAAACGGAATGATTTTTTAACCGTGTCTCTGTTAAACAATGGGGACATGAGGGGATGCCTCGGATCACCATTTCCTTTTGCTGGGCTCACTCTTTTCCGTTTCCCTATATCCCCTTCCAACCACAGCTATGAGCTTTAATTAAAAAAAAAAAAAAAAAAATTAAAAAGGGCTTGGAAAACAAAAGCATTTGCTTCAGAATCCGGGGTGGAAAAAAGAATCAGACCTGGGAAAAAGATGAGAAAATATCTGGCCCCATCCTCTTCCCTGCACGTGTGCTGGGGGGGGGCTGAACGCTGCTCGCCGGGAGGGAGCGATGCCGGATGGTGGACGGGTGCTGAGCTGTGGGGCTTCACACTCAGGCTCCAGGAGGAGAGGAAGGTGAGCGTGGATGTGCATAGGGCCACGCAGGCAGCGGGCAAGGTGCCGAGACCAGCCTCGTGAAACTCTCCTTGCAGTCGGGACGGGGGGACATCCCCGCTGCTCTGGCCAGATGGGACCCTGTAAAGCTGAACCACCTCTGCCCAGACCAGGTGGCTTATAGGCACAGAAACCACAACTCCCAGCTGGTAATCACCGACAGACTGGTCCCTGCTTGGGCGCTTTACCTGTCTAGTCAGGAAGGAAGATTTCTTACTGCGTCATCTCAATAAAATTCCAAATTTGGTCTACTTTGAAAAAGGGCTACCGAAAAAAAATCAAAGCTTCCTCTAGAGTTTAAAAACTCTTCAATCATGAAGAGAAAAGATCACCTCAGCCCTGGTTACTATTTTCAACCTCACAGAGGTGAGTAGACAAGTATCCTTCCAGAAAGGAAGGAAGCAAGGAAGGAAGGAAAGAAAGAAGGAAACAAAGTTTGGACTGAAAAGCACTTTCTCATGCAGAAAATAACAAATGCATGCGGTAGCCTGCCAAGTAGGGTTACTGAAGTAAAAACACACCGTTCACTCAAGGACAAGAATCATATGATCACTTTAGGGAGATTGAGTGTTGAATATGGAAGAGGCATCTGGCTTTTCTCCTAAAAAAAGGTTTAAAAGGGTGAGATGCTGAACAAACTCGTCCTTACACCCACAGGCTATTTCTGTAGCTCCCAATAGCCAGCTAAAGGTTACCCGCTATGCTTTTGCCCAGAGTGGTATCGACATCATGTAGCTGTGGCCTGATTTCTGGCAGCCAGGAGAGCTGGAGCCCTGAAAGACCTCAGAACTGTAAGGAGGAGCTTCTGAAATCCTCCTAAAAAAATGAAAAAGACCCAGCTCCAGTGTTATCAGCCACTTTGCAGTCTGTGAAAAAAGCAGGGGGGTTAAAAAAAAAAAAAAAAAAGGAGAGCTCTGGAGTAGCAGCCTCGTGCCACTGGGGCTGTCCGTGAGTGAATGTTATTTTAGAAGACCTTATTGCTGCTAAGTCTATGAGCTGACAGTGATAAAGGAGTGGTAGGACCTGGGGAGCTGGAAGACTCCCCTGTAAAAGGAACAAGCCCTCTAATAAAAAAATTAAGAAAGAAAGAGGGAGGGAGAAAGTTTGCAAAGGAGACTGAGTGCTCTTTTCCCATGGCTGCCACTGACAGACCGGTTTCTGAACCTTCAGGCTTTCCCATCCCCAAAGAGTCAAGATTTGCAGCTAGAAACATCCAGGATCAGTGTGCTGGCGTAGAGGGGGGGTCTGGCAGTGGGAGCACCAGAGGGAACCCGGGACGTGTGGTGAGACCCTGCTAGCTAGTGAGTCTTGTCCCCTGAGCCACTGCGAGTAATTTCTGCCTGTTCCTCGGTGCTGGTGAGAAGACGGGTTTGAGAACGTGTGTGAGCTTTGAGCTTTGCTGCAATGGCATTGCTACACAAGCGCTGGGACAGAGTCATACCGCCTTTTGTTCAGCTTCTGGCCTTATGGCTCCTGCATTCTTCCTTGTGCACTAGCCCAGACTGAAGAAGTGACCTTCGACATGTCCCTCCTTCACGGTATTTTCCTGTCATCTGACGATTTGAACGATAGTCCTGGGATATACCAGGCGGATTGAAGCTCAGAGTGTCTATCACCTCGTTCTCCCATTCCCCTGTGTAGGGAAGGGGACCAAGGGCAGCGCAGCAGCCGCACATCGCTCATCAACGGACCAGGTCCTGCCTTCCTCAGCCCTCTCCCATTTTCTTTTATCCATCCACCCGGGAAGGGAACGCTCAGGCTGGATCATGCGGTGGGGGAGGCCTGTGCTGGCAGACTGGATCTGCCCAGGGAGTTACGAAGCAGGGGGTCTTTTTGGGGAGCTTCGAGGCTGCTACCTGGAGCCTGGCTGCCGGCCTGACTTCTGCGGGGAGGGTTTAACCTGGATGGCTGAGGTTCGCCGAGAAGTCGGTGCCTTTCCCCGAGGACAGGGAAGCACACCTGAAGATGGTGCTGCCCGGCACTCGGCATCTACGCTCAACCCTCTGTGCTCTGGGACCCTTGGACTGTTGTGAGGGACTGGAAGAGTTAATGTCTCAAACATTGCGGGGCTGCCTGGATGCAGGACCGGTTTTCTTCTTTCTCTCTCCTTTTTTACAATCCTTACACCTCATCCCTTTAGACACAAACCGTTGACCAAGTCTGGGACTAGGAGCGGATCCAGCCGCCCCTCGGCTCCTCGGTGAGAAGGGTCTAGAAAGCAAGGGGGTCTGCTCTGAACCCCCTGACCCAACGGGAGGGCTCTCCTTAATTTCTTCCCTGAATTGATGTATATGGTTACCACGGGTTACACGGTTTACTGAGGTCCTTTCATTGCAATTGCTGTTGAGAGAAACCCCGCCACCCGCTGCTACGCCTCCCACGTTCAGGCTGCTTCTGCCCTGAGTAAGATGTTTTAAGTGATCATTTGGTGTCATTTCACCTTAATTTAGCCTGAGGAAATTCCAAACTCACCATGACTCTCCCTGGTCTGTCCAGCCTGGGTCGTGACAACGGTTGTTCAGCACTGGAGATTAGGTTGCCTGAGCTGTTCTGGCTTGTGTTGCACTGAAACGCCAAAACCCCAAGGGTTGGGGCGTGTGGGTATGGCCTATGGTGGTTTAAGGTACGGGGAGCTTGGGAAAGTTTAGGTGTGCTGTGCCAACAACACGTTTTCTGCTTGGAGTAAATAGGAATCCTGAGGCTCTGGGGCTGCCCGTTGGGCACCTTCAGACACCAAACAAGGGTCTCTCGTGAGAGCTGGACGAGCTGAGCTGGGACCCTTAGAAAGGCAGCAGTGTTACCCCTGGAAAATAAGTCCTTGCTAGCTGGTAGGAGAAGTTTCTGTTTCCCTCCTATTGCAGGAATAATGGGAAAGTGCCATAAAGACAAAGGGAAGGGGCTGAAAAGAAAGGAAGGATTCCAGAAAAACACCTGTCTGGAAGGGAGATTCCTTGTGCCTGCCGCTGCCCGCGAGAAGACGTTGGATCACTGCAGGTAAGCCCTGAGCATGGGAGTTAGTTACACCCACGTCACACCGGGATGGGGCAGAGCAGTGTTCGGCTCCCTGCTGCCTGGGCTCTGTCTGAGATGCCTGTCCTATTTGTGGTTGCTATGGGGGTCTTGGTTTTATTTAATCTTTTTTCTGCTCTGCCCCTCGGTCCCGCTGATTTTCATATGCACATGGATCATTGGATCTGCCTTGTGTCTGAAAGAGGGAGCAGAGTCTGTACGCCCCTGTGAGGAGAGCTGTTCAGAAGCTTTTTGGTTTAATATTCATACTAGCCTTGGGCAATTTTCTGCTCTGTGCTTTAGGGAGTGGGCAGGGAGAACATGTAGCTGTCCTTCCCTCCGATAACAAAGGATTAGCACACAGATAAGGAACATCAGGGATGCAGATGGCAATGGAAGAACAAAAGTAACCAGGAAAAGAGAAAGTCCTTCTATCCCTTTTCATGGAAAAGAGTAATAAAAAAAATCTTCTGTGACCGTTCTTCCTTCACACAAGTGAACGATACCCAGTGTCAATTCTGATCAGTCCCCACCCGGTGGACTGGGACAGAACTGAGTGCAGTATAAGGCAAGGAAAGAAATTTGGGCACCAATGACAGTAAAGCCATGTTATTAATTTAGCACAGCTTTGCAGTCAGAGGTTTGTTTGCCATGCTCTGCTGTACCAGAGCTCATTTCATAATTGTAAAATGTAGGTAACTTCTCCCTGGTTGCGGAGGTATGTCACAACATCCACAGTAAACCACTGGGAACCTCTCAAAGCTAACACAAGCTAGATAAGATCAGAGTTTTCAGGACATGATTTGTATTTACAGTTTAATAATGAGTTCCATCCCCCTCCTCTTTCTTTTTTTTTAATACCCAGTGTTACTATAAACTTGTCTAGGTGTAGCAAGGAGGGTATTTCTCTGCAATGCTGCATATTAGAAAAGGGTAGCAGAGTCTACTGCATGCCCGGTGTAGGGCTAGGCTTGGACTCAGTGTTCAAAGCCAAAAGCTGACTCACGCTGACCCTCAGGTTTATGTTTACCTCTGAACAAATCTTAAGAGGTTTCTTCGGTGGGAGGGAGAGGGAGGAAAAAAACGTGAACCCCAATCGCGATGCCTTTGCCACTTGGCAAACGTCCACTTCATATCTTTGTAGGCAGCTTGGTGGATTTGCTATAGTCTCCTCATAAAGACAGCCCTCCCTGGCAGCAAGCACCTCTGAACCGTAACTGCTACCCCGAGGAGCGCACCTAACGTTCGCCCCGGTGGCAGCTCTCCGTGCCAGCCGCGTGGGGCTGGAGCAGGAGCGATGCCGACTCTCCTGCCAAGCCCCGGGGCTCCATCTCTCCACGGCTCCGACGATACACCGCTACAGCACACCCCTCGCTGCCTGCAAGTTTTGCCCAGGATGAGACTTGGACGAGGAGGTGGGTGGGCAGGGTACGAGCTCCAGGAGTTTCCCCATCCTCAGCCCAGCTCCGGGCAGGATCGCGGGGTGGCTGCACACCCAGCTCTCACTACCAACCCGCAGGCTTTGCTGTGTAACCGTGTCGGATCCGGTGATGGGAGAAGTCTTTGTAGAGCAGAGATGAGATTATACCATAAGGATGAGTATCGTATAACAGTTGTACACCAATCACATATACTTGTTTCCAGTCACCCAGCAGGAGATGTTGTTTATTTGGCAGGCATATGCAAAGATGCTAGGAGGGCAACTGAAGCAGACCTTTCCACTCAAAAAGTTTCTCTTCACCGCACAACTGCGTTAATGTTAATCCCTTATAATTGGATCAGCAAGAGCTGTGCTGAATGTCTTGATTCTTCCACCCAGCGAACAGGTTGCAGGGCTGAGCTCCTCATGGCTGGAGCCCAAACCCTGCCAACCTTCTCCCATGTGCAATAGATGTTCAATGAGGGGGGAGAAAAAGGCTTTTAAATATATCCATATGGGCCTTGCCTTTCAACTTTTTGGTCTAGGTGCATATCTTTTTATTCAGTAAGCTAAGACACAGGTCACGTAGCTAGGCCAGCTGAAAACTCAAATATTTATCTGATGCGTGTCGGAACTTGTGGACCTTTTCTTTAAAGTATGCGAATTTGGGGCCAGGTTCCCACAAAGGGATTAACCAGAGAAAGAGTCTCATTGCTCAGCTCTCTCTGCAAGTCTGGGTGCTAAGCTTCCTTTCACGTTTTCTGAATGTTATACTCTTGTAGATACAGCAGGACAGACATAAAACTAGTTTTGTTTGCAGAACCTTTTCTAAGGGCGTTAAGTTCTGCTTTGGTTTTTATGTTGTCATGTTTAACATCAGGTCCACTCTGAAATGAACACTGAATGATCGGGCTGCTAAAGGGAGTCAGTTCGTTTAGCAATCCATGTTAACAGGATGGCATCACAAGCCAGATCAGACTCACGTAATATTGACCATTTCATTTGACTGAATATAAGAAACTGCCATTTGGAGAACTGAGATTGTAGCTGTTGGAAGGAAATGTATAAAGCAAGTGTGTGTGCCCTGAGAGAACCAGTACCAAGACCTTCATGTGCTCTTCAGGCAGTGTCTGAAGTGCTTGATGGCTTTATAAGTACAACATCCCAAGAAATGCCCTCATAGCTCACATCTAACATAAAGTGTGTTCATTAGAACTACTTTATTTTAAGCATCAGTTCCTGGAGATTATAAAAGGCATGTAAGGATACTGCATGTGTTACTACAAGGCAAAGCCTCGCGCAGTCCCGGGTGTCTCTGGGATGCTTTCCCTGTGCTGTGGACGAGCGGCTGGGGAAAAGCAGCACTGGAGGTGTCCTTTCACCTCTTCTCTCATCCCAAGCACAAGGTGCGTCCCCTCCTAATGCCTGTTCTCAGGTGCAGGGGCAATTGGAAATTGTTTCTCAGCATTTGCCTTAGTATTGAACGGTAGATACTCAAAGGAGGGAATGAGGTGGGCTCAGATGAAGTCCCTGTGGTGTGATGAAGTAGTTCAGAAAGGACTTATTACACCATGGAGGTTCAGGCAGTACAAAACAAAAATTCACAAAATCTCCTTTCAGAATTATTATTAACTGACATCACTGCACTAGCTACCCAAAATGCCTGGGGTTTACCTTATTTTTCTCACAAGACAGACCTTTTTATAAGCAAAATCCCCACCTTTGGTAGCACCGCAGTTCTGCTCTTATCCCTAAGTGCAGCATGATGTCTCGGGCATCACCTGGGGTAGGTCAGTCACACACTGGCAACTTGTTCTGTCATGGCCTGGGGAGGCCACTGTGTCCAGAGGACTGGGATGAAGGAAGCATCCATGCAGTTCCCCAGATCTCTCCTTTGGGCAGGCACTGGCTGGAAAGGCAGACTTGGTTGCTATTCTTCGTTCGTGGTTCCTGAGACCCTCACTCTCATGGGAGACGAGCACACATGGGAGCGCATGTGGTAGAGCAGAAGGTTCGGCTGCAACCTTGCACAAGTGATCCCATCACCTTCTGTCTCACCCAAGTAGGATGTTGCCCTGTCTGTTTTGCAGTGTAAAACATTAAGATGAATATCCCAAAGCAGCCCATTACTATGTCAGGAAGCTCTAGGATTTTAAAGAGGGTGATGTGCTATGGCTTTCAGTCAGGCTGTAATTTCCTCCAGGTTTTGTATTGGCCAGCAAAACCACATCAAAAGGAACGAAGCCTTGAAGGCTTTCAAGCGGTCTGTTAGTACTGCTTAGTGAGAATCCAGCAGAACACGTGAATATTAATCACAGCTAGGTTTCAGCAGGGATAAAGGAAGGAAGAGAGATTGCCAGTAAGCAGCTCAAATCCTAGCATTTTCAAGGAGAGCTCCTAGGCAATGTTAAGTCTTCTCAGCATACGGAGGGTTGGAACAGATCTAAATGGCTCTTTGGTAACACCTGAGGTCTGGCTGAGCAAGGCAGGGCCTCTGCTGCTTCAGCTGTGCCTTGGATTCGTGCAATTATGGTGTTTTAGCACTTGTCCTACTTGCAAGTCATTAGTTGCCATGCACATGTGGGAGTTCTCCACCCAAAGTGGTTGTGATCTGTCCACACACAGATGCAGTCAGACCTTGCTGGTTTTGCTGTGATGAAAAGGGAGAATCGAGTGGGTGAGGAATACAATGTCACCTTGAGGAACTGTTGGGGAGAAATGAGGCTAGACAGTTACCTTGAGTGCCTGCGTTTACAAAGCATGGTGCCTGAAGCACAAGGCGCAGCTTCAGGTCCCTCACTTTGTGCAGACCTGTGAGGGGACAGCGGGGCCTTCGTCATTCGTGGATGGTGCTTGAGATTCAGCAAACTAAGCTTTGTCTCCCGCAGGCTGACTGGGAGTTAAGTGCTAAAATAGTACAAGCTGTATGAGGGGCCATTTTGTACCTGGGCGAGCCATGCACTGTCCTGTTCCACCCAGGATGAGCTCCACGTGGTGAGGACAGAGGGGAGAGCAGAGAGGACTCTCACAGCACAGTTCAGTGGCAAGGGACCTCCAGAGGTCATCTGGTCCATCCTTGCTCAAAGCTTGCTCAGGGCTGTGTCGCATCGAGGTTTGGGGCAGGGATTTCAAAACCTCTCTGGGCAACCTGTTCCAGTGATCCAGTGAAAAGTTTCTTCCTTATATCTTGTTGGGATTTCCCTGCTGCAGCTTGGGACCGTTCTCATCCTGTTGCTGTGCATCTCTGGGAAGAATCTGACTCCGCAGGAGCATCCGTACCCCTGCAGTGCCAGGGAATATAAGGGAATCCCAGCGGAGCAGTCACCCGCTGGCCGCACTGTGTTGGGGCTGGGGAAATGATACCTTCTGAAGGGGTCTTGATACTGCATAGAAGAACAGCTGCAAAAATGAAGGTAAGTCCCAGAAATTCTACATCATGAGCTGTCAGTGCTTGTTCAGGTCTTTATAACTGTGCGAAGGAAAAAAAAAGACCACTCTTCCTTCTGCTTGTAGATGCCCAATACCAGTATTCACACTACACTGACAATATATATGTATTTATATAATTTTTCTCCAGTAGTTGCCTGTGTCTTGTGACCCTCTAGCACTCCAAGCACTGTCTGAGGTGATCACCACAAACTGTGGTCATGGCACACTGGGAACACAAAAGAAACTTCCTTGGTTGGCTGTTGCTCATCTTTCTTCAGGTCTTCTTTTACCCAGGCTTTTTGAACGTAGCACTTTACCAGTAGTTTTCCCTAAGAAGCTTTTTTTTAATGGTAGATTTCTGGGGCTCGTAAAGGAGGAGATGCTTCCAGGAGACGTCATTAGGGATACGCAGGGTGTATCCAGATTATGCAATGGAGAATTGGGAAAAGACTCACAAGCTAAACAGTTTACCTTGTAGATCTACAAGACACAGCACAGCTCTTTGTGGAAATACTAGATCAGGTCCAGCTGGCAACAATTCTAGTTCCACAGCCAACTACAGTAGTTTGAAGATTTTTGCATTGAATCTCCTTTTGTGCCATGGGCATACCTATGCTTAACCTACCTGGACAAATTAGCATTTTATTTTCTTTCAGAGCCCACCTCTATCAAAGGAATCCTCGTTTGCCCTTTTCCAGTGCTTAATATCACGCAACAACTGAGGGCCTTCTGCATTGTGTTTTCTGGCTTCATCTGGCATGGTTAAATGATAATCCAGTTACTTCTTGCTGCCCTGACTGACGGTGGCACATGTGCCCATGACAGGGAATCCCAGCACCCCTCACTGATGTAGCCAGACACAGGAATGATACCCAAACGTTTTGCTGCTGAAGTGCAGTCCCTCCAGAATAGCACTCATTTTGGTACCTGGGTGCACAGGAAGGTGCTGGGTGAAGTCCTTTGCCCTCAGAAGAACATGACTCCTCTTGGGCCCCAAACTATTTTTTGTGTGAAACACCTCCTCCTGGGGCTGGAGTGACAGGCAGTTGCCTCCCTCCCTCCAATCCCATCACATTGTACCGACGACAGTTGCTGCAGCCTTTGCCTCGCATTTCCATCCATCTGTTCTCACAAAAACGTGTCTAAATATTTCCGTGTTTTCTCTGTTCTATATGTTCTGAACGTCTTTATTTTCCTGTTCTGTCCTGTTGTATACTTCGTGCTTTCCACACCTCTACATTTCTTGGCCACGAACTCCTCAGAAGCCTTCACACTGCTGAGAGTGGAGCTCTCCTTTGGGGCCATCCTGTGCTCGGCAGAACGAAACAAGGATGGTGAGATGGAGGGTGAGGGTTTTATCGGAGACAGGAGATACAGTGCATGTATGTGTCACTGCTGTGAGGGACAAGAATGGAATACGAATGTCCTTTCTGCACAGGGACCAGGCAGGGACTGCCGTGCCAGAGACGAGAAGGGGTAAGTTTCCCCCCGCATCCTTCTGTCTCTAGAACTGCCCCTTCTTGAGCCCATTTTAAGAAATCCTACCCAGAGGGTCTATATTATCTTCCTTACTCTCCAAAGCCATGCACTACTTGGCAAGATCAGTAACACTCTCAGTCCCAGGATATTAGTTGCAGGTTTATTTTCTGGATCTGTATCAAAAGTTCTTGTTAAAGATATTAACTATGAATTGTTGTTCTTTATTAGGACCAAGAAATATTTTATTTACTAGATGGAAAACTACTCTGACTCAAGAGATAAATGCTCTTATGGAGTGCTGCTTTTGTATAGGCAAGCCTGGAGGGATGGGCTGGCAGATTCTTTTTAATCCCTTTGGAAGCGGGGTTGGGGAGAGGGATTATTTTCTTCAAGGAAAAATGCAGATTTGGCATCCTAAAGCTATTTGTCTGAACTTGCTGGGTAGCATGCATTCTGTTGTTTTATGCTAGATGAATAGAAGGGAGTCAGGCATCTCTGTAACTTACTCAATAGCCAGTCCAGCAGGAATGTGGAAGACCCAGTTTTGAAAACTTTCTCTTCCTGAGCAGGGTTTTCATCTCCTTCCCTGCCCTCCCAGCTCCCCTAAGAACAGGGTATGAACTACAAGGCTTAAGGGTATTTGCAGGCAGATCTTCCTCAGGGTGACTTGGTAGCGCTATGCCACACGTCATTAACATGCAGCTACTCATTGGAAAAAAGTATGCGACGGGACATGCACTGAGAGATGAGACATGCTGGGGGTGGGAGACGCAATCCAACTCCTACTCAAGGCAACAGCCCAGTGTTTTCCACAAAGCTCTGCGGTATGAACAAGGGGGTGAGGGAACTGTGCCTGGCCGACCCTTATCACTTGAAGAGCAAGGCAGGTAGAAGGCAGATGATAAAAATTAAATAACCTTACCTAGAGAATGGGATTGAACCTAAATTTTCCATGCCTCGGGTAAACATCCTCACCATTCGGCTGAAGGAGCGTGTGTTTGGGGGAGCACCAGTACTGACTGAAATGTTTGGTTTAGGTCCTGCCAAGTGGTTGCTTGATTTGGAATGAAATGTGGGATTATTTCCAAGAAAACAAAAACAAAATTTTCAGTGATCTGCTCTTTATTTATTTAGGCCAGCTCTTGCACCGAAAATATCCATTCCACGGCACATGATGCTGCCTAAGAGCAAAGTGCTCATTCAGATGCAAGACGGACAACAGCTCTTCAGGTTGCCATGCCAGGGTTTCCCAAGTATCTTCAGGAGGACAGAGATGCTCTTTATGCTTTGCATGAGAAATAAGTTCTTGCAGGTAAAGAAAACAATATCTTCTCTCTCTTTCTTTCCCTCATCTCAGATGTTTCAGACCATGCTGAAGTAGGGCTTATTCCTATAGGCGCGGCCATCTATTCCAGTGAATTTTGAATTGGTTCCTTGCTAAAAAATCTGAAAGAATTCAAGAAAGCAGAAAAGCATGACCATAGGCAAAGGAAGAGCTTGTATTCCTCTTGCTTGTTCTCATGGTCACTTGCTACAGATGGCGATTCAAAATACACATAATTTACTTGATGCTTGGCTTACTGCAGTCATTTTGATGTCCAAAGGTTTATACATAACACGTAAGAAATCTCAGAGGAAAATGAAATGTTTTGCTTCTTTGGAGTGGAAACAACTGAACTCCCTCTAGGATTTTGAAACAAGGCCACATGAAACACCAGGCTTTTATTTGCAAAATTGGCCATCTAAATTTGTGCTGAAAACTGAGACTTGCTGCCAGGTGTGTCTTTAACTTGTCTTGGTACCTTGGTAGCTAGCTGGAGCGTCTGCTCTTTGCTTACCTCCATGTAGCATAGTGCGTGCACTGTTCAACCCTCTTCTTGCCAGAAGAGCAAAACTTAAGATGTGCTTGTGCGAAACCTGTCTGCACCATCAGAAAAAACTGCTGCTTTGCACCTGGAATAATCGGTGGAGACTGCTCCAGAGCCCATCGCCCTGCTTGCCCAGGGGCCTCGTGTCTGCTCAGGGCAGTGGTCAAAGGCATCTGTCAGCCAGGAGGTTTAATCCTTCTCCTCTGAGCACCTTCCACTGTGGGTTTCTGGCTTGGAAAAGCCTTTTTTCTCCTTTTTCCTCAGCTCGTGCTGATGGTAAAGCCAGTTAGACTGAACACTCTCTGGCTTTGGCTTATAAGACATGAGCCTTAACGAGCTAATGTCTACTTTACACTGCATTTCCCATATCTTTTTTTTATGATTCACTTATGCTTTCTGGTGAATAAATTGGTATAACACATAATTTATAGAATGAATTTAAAAAGTTGCATTGTTTTTTTCTTATAATACTGTCAGAATACTGTCGCAGTCAGGATTAGGTCCTTTCTCCCACAAGGACTTAAAATCCTTATAAAGTTTCACGTGTTTTTTCCCCTCTTAGGTCACTAAGTATAGCATGGAAAAGTTTGCTTTACTAGAAGATAAGTACAGGAATAATCCAGTTTCCCTCTCTTTAGTAGTTGACTGGATTTCTAAATTTAAGGGACTGGAAATGTCCTAGCAAATGAGGGTTTGTTCAGTGAACTAGGAAAATGCTTTGAACTTCAGGAGTACATACAGTTAGTGAAGGATCTATTTATTCATTTACCTTCATTCCCTCCTGTCATCAGGGGTTTGGCAGAAGGGGCAGAATTTTGCATAGAAGGTGCTTAGCATAGCTTCCCTCTGAGGACTGGTCCTATGGAGGGTTATAATGGTAGAAGGAAAGGAAAAAAAAGAAAAAAGCAAGGGCCACCTAACCATGTGCTTTGCCAAGGTGGAAGGTGTCTGCAGTGGAAGACGAAATCCACTATATACCTCTGAACGGATTTCTTGAGGTACTGTCTGGCTTCTCCCCTTGTGCAAGATCAGGGGTATGCTGGCTTTTAAACTGACAAAAATCACATTAAGTTTGGGTTTTAAAGTTAACAACAAGAAAAAAAATTGCTGTTTTGTGTAACATTAACAAGTGGAAACAAACATTTTGAGAAACTCTGTCAGTTATAATTTTTTTCCCGTGGAGAAATCTTTCCTCCAAGAATGAATTTCAAGGGAGGGCGGGAATCGCAGCTAGCAGTGGGAACGCTGGTGCAAGTCCCTGTTCCTTATGGCTCTGATCAGAAATTTTGAGTTAGCGCTCCCAGACTCTTTGTGTGTTACCTCACTGCTGGACTACTCGGTGGCAGACGCACGTTTCAGACGTACGTTTAGGCTTTTTTTTTGGTCTTTCCTCCCCCGTCATAAGCGTCCCTTCCTTCACCCATCCACAGTGGCCCTGACGCCCCGGCACTGACCCCAAAGACCCCGTCTCCCTACAAACCTTGTGGATCTTTACCAAGATGAGGGAACACGACAAAGTCCTGTGCTGGCTTACGTGGTGTGCGCAGCCTTTGAAGTTAATATCCTTGCACCTGGTGTAACTGCTGAAGAGTCCAACCTGCAGTAGTGTTGTTTACTAAACCTTACAGTTTTGGGATCAAAATGCTTGGACAGAACCTCTAAAAAAAAGAAAACAAAACTAAACATGGCTTGGTTTCTGCCTGAGGACTTTTGCCGCAGCCCGCAGGAGCTTGTCACAGGCTGAGGGAGCAGTTACGCTCAGCGTCCATCAGGATTTTCAAAGAGGTGCCTCTGGTTCTTATGGAAATCAGCAGTGAAATTTCAGAGAAGTGTGATCCTACTTATTCCTGCTTTTCCCCTTCCTTTGACTGTTAACGCTTCATGCTTCTGAGGGTTTTGAATTAAGTATTTTCTAAGCAGAGTATCTCTCCTTCATGCTGTACACTTGGCTTGGAAAAGATTTCTACATTTTTCTTCCATCTTCTTTTTTTTTCAGGACATGCTCAGCATTATGTCATTTGGGCTGCATGCCAATAACAACAAATACATAGGGAGTAAACTACATTATTCTATGTCACAGCAAGAACAGGAGTGTTGCTGTAAAGCATAGTACCAAGGAAAACTTGAGGCTCTGTGCTGAGATAATTGAATGGACACTGAACATAATCCTATTAAGAAATTGATTATGAAAACCTGAACCGAAATTGCGAATAGGGCTCTCTGTATGACATATCTTGTCCCATCCAGATTAAGGACCAGCTGAATCCTACAACCAATTTAGAGAAAAGCAATTGCAAAGCCCTACAGAAGGTAACTGCATATTCTATTTGCAGTTTAAATTAAAGATGGAGACCCAGTCATGCGGACAGGCATAAGTAAATTCTTGGAGTTGATATGAGTTATTCTGTTGAATTACTTTATCCAGAGGATTATATAGATTATTTATTCTATGGATTTTTACATTGGTTTGGCTCTACTACAATAACAAAGACTTGACTGTTTAATTTTAATTTAAGTATCCATATTTCATTTCTTAAGCAAACACAGCATAGCTTCTGCTTTGTAACCCTGTGTGGTTTTATATTTCTATATACACACACAGAGCTGAAGAAGCCAAACTTACCTTTGGCTTCCATGTTTGAGGGAGCTTCAGTGTTTTATTCACTAAACGTGGGCCTAAGATCCATTTGATTTCTCTCACTTTTTTTCCATAGACCATTTGCAAGCAGTGATTATGCTAACTCCTTCCCCCTAGAAACATATTCTTGAACACTCAATTCAGGTCAACTTTTGGATGGCATGAAATGAGGATGTAAGTGGCCTGTGTGAGCCTAATTTCCATGCTGAGTGTTAAGGAGGAGAGAAGTGGTAGGGAAAAGAACCAAATGAGGCTTAAAGAGTGTGTGTAATTAAACATCTTTTTCCTTTATTTTTTTCCCAATGGTATGCAAATTTTTTATGTAATGCCATCTATGCCCTGCTCTGTCTTGGAGTTTCTAAAGCTTTTATTTCTACTTCCTCAGGTAGGGTCAGCTGTATTGCCAGCTTCCTAAATGAAACCAAAATAAATCCCTGGGGCTAATTCTTTCAGAGAATCGCCAATTTTCTACAACAACCTCAACCTCAGAATTTAAGTAATGCTCGGAATGATGCAACAGAAGCAATGCATCAGTCATCGCTCGCTTTCTGTAGCATCCTTGCTGTATATACTTGTACTACAGGCTCCAGTTGAGTCTTTGCTGTTCTAAGTACCATGGACATATAGACAGATAGATACATACATACATACCTACCTACAGACATACATAGATAGAAAAGTCTCTGCTCCATACAGATTATATCAAAGGATGGGCTGCATTAAAACTGTATTATTTTTTATTTATAGAATGCAAGAAGGAGGGAAGAACACAGCAAACATGGTCATAAAGACACTTCAAATAATCCAGCTGAGACATGGCACACTACAGACCACTTGCAACAGTAAAAATGTTAAATTTTCTACCTTTAAAAACTCTCATGTCTTTAAGTTTTAATTTGGGCAAAAACTTCCAGAGAAAGTTTTAGAAGGAAAAGTTTTAGAATGGAATTTTAGAATGGCTCGTAATACAAAATAATTTACATGTAACTGTTGCTAAAGTGCTTTTATTACTGGATTTCTGTTATGCTTTTATTACTGGGCAGTAACAGATTCTTAAGATTTCTGTAAAATTGGGTCAGTCTTATCAGGCTTTAATAAACTCTTCTGTTCTTTGAACAGAAATTCAGCACTAGCTAAACTTTTCAGAACATGGATGTTTTTTCCAGTAGGATGTACACACTGATGATGACCGTGTAAGTGGTATAAAAAATACATGCAACCTTTGCATGGCAATCAAGCCTCTGAAATGCCGAAGTTTGTACCTCAGCCACAGGTGAGTGGATTAGGTAAAATGGAAACAGCCGCAGGGTTTAGAACAAGGTAAAACATCAAGCAGAAAATGTTAGTGATTAAAAATGAAAAAAAATTTGCACTTTAATTCTTCTCTGATATGAAGAATGCTAAAAAAATCACCAGAGAGTCTGCCTTTGTTGAGGTTTTAGGCCCCATAAGCAGACTAGGCTTTGTTCCAGATGGGGATACAGATTTCTCAAATTTACCAAACTTTTCAGGGATTAACTAGACCTAAAACACTTCTGACCTGCTTAAGGTTCGCTCGTGAGCGAGCTGCCTCCCTTTGACATTTGCTAGCATAATACCAGAAAGAAAACAGACACGTGGTTAGTCATCTAACGATGGAGAGGTCCAGAAGAGCCAGAAGGAAGCCTGTGGGGCCTCTGCAGACCGGTGCCCTAAGGTGCTTTACATTTAATTGCTGTTCCTCATACCTACCTGTCTCAGAGAGTACCAGAAACTGTCACTCATCAGTTTTAGCAAAAACCCTTGACTTCTAACATTCCAAGTTTTATTAGCATTATTAAAGTACCTTAAACAACTTAAAGCATTCTTTGACTGATTAAGGATAAAACTTCCTCTCTAGTTTCAATAGGAAAACATTAATTGCACTGAAGTACAAAGTAGTTTCAAACAAAAGCGGTGGCTATTTTAACACATAGCATGTCTGAACGTTGCTTCCACTGAGTAAGCCGGAGCTCCTTGGTCTTCAGCGGCCCAAAAAAAAGTGCAAGTCCAAGTGACTGCAAAATTAGTGTGTACAGTCACCGTCACCTAAACAAGGTCTGTGCTTGTAGCTGCCCTGTTACAGCATACCAGCCTTTGGAAGAAGGAGTGCTGAAAACAATAGCTAAAGCTCATGCCAAAAATACTTCTGATAGAAGGCAATTTTTTGAAGTGTTAAGCTGGCTTTGAAGCCTGTGGATTGATTTATTTTTTTAAGAGTGTTCTGCTAGAAATAACACTCGAGGAAAAAATACCTTTACTAAGCTACTCTGCCTTAGAGCTGCAAGCAAGTTCAGTTCTTCGAGTTAATATACGCTACTTTTAATCACATTTTTGGTAAACCAGCCTGGAAGTGGAGGGAGGGAGAAGGGGAGATCATTGTTTGCTTCTGAGCCCTGGTGTCTGCTAGAAATTATTAATGTTTGTTTCACAACGGGGTGTGAATTACTTGGTTGCAGTCAAGCATTGTTTGGAAATATATTTTGGAATGTTTCCTTTATGAAAGGTTTTTATTTGCTTAGGATTGATGATTCTGTATTTCTTTCAGCTGTTCACATGTTCTGTGGCTACAGTATTGCTCACTTTTATTGTAATGGGTTCAACTAATGATCAGATATTTGTTTAAAACTACATCTTGAAGCATGGTGAAAATCTAACTCCTGAAAGCTGCATTAAACCAGGATCTCATACATTGTGCATTCTGCTTACAGTGGTCCTGGGATTTAACTTTTAATAGAAATCTTCCATTATTTCCTGGAAATAATTAAATAAAAGGTGGTCCTAAATTTTTGCAAGTGTGGTGAACATATTTTCAAATGTGATGATTGGGATTGAACTGTTTTGAATCTTTTTAATATGTTGGAAGACGGCAGTTGTTTTTTCCATTTTGTCTGACCATACTTGAATAGCTACATAAAATGGATCTGAGTTCATTAGTGCTGGATGATCTGGGAGACTAAGGCTTACTTTTGGCAGAGGAGGGGAAAGTGGGGTTTTCTTTTAAAAGTGTTGATTAGAACTGGATCACTTTCAGATGGATCAGTTTAATCCAAATATTACCACCACCACTCCCGATTTGTTAGAGGGAGGAATGTGCCTGTGGGAGGGACATAAAGGTGGTTGGACTGGTACAAGCATTAGTGTTGGGGTGCCCTTCTCACACAGTGCCAAGATTTGAAGGACCAAGCTGAACAGCAAAACTCAAGACTCGGGCTTCTGGCTCAAAGTTACAGTGCTGGGTACCCAGAATCTACTGCTAATGGGACTGTATTTGTGGCTTGGTAAGCACTTTTGAAGACAAATTTTGATTTTGGGACTTCATAGAATCATAGAATGGTTTGGGTTGGAAGGGACCTTGAAGATCAGTTAGTTCCAACCCCCCTGCCATGGGCAGGGACACCTTCCACTAGACCAGGTTGCTCCAAGCCCCATCCAACCTGACCTTGAACACTGCCAGGGATGGGGCATCCGTAGCCTCTCTGGGCAACCTGTTCCAGTGCCTCACCACCCTCACAGTGAAGAATTTATTCCGAATATTTAATCTAAATCTACCCTGTTTCAGTTTAAAACCATTACCCCTTGTCCTATCACTACGTGCCCTTGTAAAAAGTCCCTCCTCATCTTTCTTGTAGGTCCCCTTTAGGTACGGGAAGGCTGCTATGTCTCCCCAGAGCCTTCTCTTCTCCAGGCTGAGCAACCCCAGCTCTCTTAGCCTGTCTTCATAGGGGAGGTACTCCAGCCCTCTGATCATATTTGTGGCCCTCCTCTGGATTCACTCCAACAGGTCCATGTCTTTCATATGTTGGGGGCCTGTTGTGGTTTAACCCCAGCCAGCAACCAAGCATCACACAGCTGCTCGCTCACCCCCCCCTGCCAGTGGGATGGGGCAGAGAATTGAAAGGAAAAAGGTAAAACTCATGGGTTGAGATAAGAACAGTTTAATAGGACAGAAAGGAAGAAAATAATGATAATAATAATTAAGTGACAATAATAATAAAAGAATTGGAATAGACAAAACAAGTGATGCACAATGCAGTTGCTCACCACTCGCCAACCAATGCCCACTTAGTTCCTGAGCAGCGACCCACAGCCCCCCTGGGCCACCTCCCCCAGGTTTATATACTGGGCATGATGTCACATGGTATGGAATATCCCTTTGGCCAGTTTGGGTCAGCTGTCCTGGCTGTGTCCCCTCCCACCTTCTTGTGCTGCTCCAGCCTTCTTGCTGGCTGGGCATGAGAAGCTGAAAAATCCTTGACTTAGTCTAAGCACTAATTAGCAACACCTGAAAACATCAGTGTGTTATCAACATTCTTCTCATACTGAACCCAAAACATAACACTGTACCAGCCACTAGGAAGAAAATTAACTCTATCCCAGCTGAGACTAGGACAGGGCCCCAGAGCTGAATGCAGGACTCCAAGTGGGGTCTCACCAGAGCAGCTGGTGATGTGTAGCCTTTGTGTCACAGTTGCCATCTTTCATTGCGTTCGTTACGTGGATACAGACAGATACAGCTTAGAAAAGACCTCCTGAATCACCTAGTCCAGCCCATTGCTAACTTAGCCATATCATCTATAGCTGAGAAATTTGTCTTTACAGACTTGAGTTCTAGACACCCTATTTTTGAAAGGCTGCTCCATAGCTTTGCTTTGTAGATGATTAGAGGCCCTTCTCCAATTACACGTGAATATTGTCAGTCAGAATTGCCCTTGCAATTGGTTTGCAGCATCAGTAGCTTCTTACATCTGTGCAGAGGAGGCTTATTTTGTGATCTGAAAGCTCTTTATATATTTTAGCTTCAGTATAAATGCCTGCTCCAGATAAGTGCAGCTGCAAAATGGCATCTGGATTTGCTTCCTTCTTTCACCATTTTTCAGCTTGCTGCATTCTGTGTTCTTCCTATAAAAAAAATAAAAGGACTTAGGGCTGAAGTATGTCAGGAAGCTATCCCTGTAGAAAGAAGAGTTTGGGTTTCTTCCTTGACGTTTCTTATTTGCACATTATTTCTCTTATTTTTCATTTTGCTTTTCCTCAGGTTTATTTGTTGTGTTTGTTTCGGATTTTGGAAGGTAAGTGTAGACCTTTGTGTCCACAGTCTCACTAAAGGTTACAGTAGACCACTAGAGTACTATGGTAGGAGACCACAGTAGTCCATCCCCTGCTTATATTGTGCTTTGCAAACTGGAAGTCTTGCTCTCCTTCCCCTCACCTCTCCACACTCTCAGGAAGAGCAGATGAATCTGGGAATAAGTGGGATTGTCGCGTTCCTCTGACTAGTCTGTTATTTTAACTACGCTGAATGGTTCCTTTAGCAAATACCATCTTGGTTTTGCTGCAAGTCATTCTGTTAATCAGAGGTGATGGAATTCATTGTAGAAGACAAACCTGGGCAGTCCTGGAATCCTAGACATCCCCCAGGCGCTCGGCTCGTCTGTCAGGGCTCCTGCCTGTTCTGCAGGACCATGGCTCGCTTCCCCTCTGGGCGGCTGGCCTGAGGTGCTTGTTTCCTCTCCGAAGGAATCCACCTCTGTATTATTTTGCATCTCCTGTACGAGATTTTATTTTCGGATGCGGAGGCCGGGCTGGGCCTGAGAGTGCGCAATTCCGTGGGGGCAGCTCGCCACGCAGGGCCGGCGGCCATACAAGGCGTTTGTGTGAGGAAGGGGCTGGCGGCCGCCCGAGGGACCCTTCCCACCCATCAGCCCCCAATGGCGCCTGCGCACACGGCCCAGAGTTACGTACGTCGTGACAGGCCGAGAGTTATGTACGTCCTGACGGGGTGAGCGAGAGTTATGTACGTCCTGACGGGCCCAGAGTTCCGTACGTCCTGACGGGCAGCGCGCAGAAGCCCCAGCAGGGTGTGATGGACGCGAGAAAAGGCGGGAACCAGGCGAGGAAAGACGCCGCCATGAGGAGCCCTGTGCGCCCGCTTGCCCTGACTGGGCCTCTGGGCTGGCCGGACCCAGGACCGGTTTTCTTCTTTCTCTCTCCTTTTTTACAATCCTTACACCTCATCCCTTTAGACACAAACTGTTGACTAAGTCTGGGACTAGGAGCGGATCCAGCCGCCCCTCGGCTCCTCGGTGAGAAGGATCTAGAAAGCAAGGGGGTCCGCTCTGAACCTCCTGACCCAACAGGAGGGCTCTCCTTAATTTCTTCCCTGAATTGATCCCCAAATAAGCAAGGCCTGTAGTGTATGTTTGGTGATGTATGGTTAGCACGTGTTACATAGTTTACTGACATAGTTTCCTACTAATTCTTGTTGTGAGTGAACTAAAGTTGAGTTTTGTGAGTTAAAGGATCCCTGGTGTCGTTTCACCTTAATCCTGACCTGGGAATGAGTGAACCTGAGTTGTCATCCTGAGAAATTAGAGCATGACAGATGTCCAGAGGTCAAACAGAAGAGTGTCATGTGTCCCTTTTCCTGCCTCCTGTGATGATAATCTCTAAGAAAGAGAATTTCAGTTGGTGCTACTGTGACAGTGAAGGATCAATGACTTCTTATTAGAGATGAGACTGGATTCAGAGTTTATAGATGTGCTTCCAGTTTCTGCTTAAGGGAAACCCTTCAAAAATAACTTCTATTTTGTAGGAAAAAAAACATTCTCAGTAATACTTTGTTTTCTGATCCTGGTACATTTTGCACTGTGTATAGCTTGGGACTGTTATATATACATAAGGTTGCCAGGTCTCAGTTGAAAATGATATTTTAGAAGCGTGGAGAGAACTGGCAGGCTTCAGATACTACAAATCTTACATGTACAGCATTTCTCAGTTTTCTTCAATGGAGAGTGAGCCAAACATTGCTGTGCTGCCTGGTGATACTGCAGTTTTATACCAATCACCACTGTGAAATAAATACAGTTACGCTTATGCCTGTGGGTTTTAGTGAGTGTATATTTGATAGGTTGTTTTCTGAAAGACCTGATTCTGTTACTTTTGAAGTCAGTTGGGATTTTACAAACATCTTTTGTGCCCAAACATACAGCATGCTTAGCTAGCCAGTCAATGAGTTACTCTCTGCTCATCTAAGGTGCAGATTTGATTAAATTCCCCCCCCCCCCCCGTTGGGCATTTTCCACCCCAAATTTTTTGCAACACCTGACCAAAATTGATTTTTTTTTTTTTTCATTCTGAGTTCTTCTGGAAGTGGTTTAAAATTAAATTGGAAGTTGATGCCATCAATGGTAAGAAAAGCAGAGCTAATCAACACTGTGCATACCCAGCTACTCAGCTGCTATCCTGCTTCCTTGCCAGGCTTTGGGAAGCCTCAGGGTGTATCAGATTGGAGCTTAACTTCTTCCGCCCTTCCCGTTTATCATCATTTAGCAAAGTAATTCTCACCAGCCACCTAGAGCAGTGGGTGAAGGAACCATCAACTGACGATGGTCCCATGATTTTCCTGTGTCAGTCCAGATGACAGTGTTCCTAAAGCCGAATTAATTGGGATTGTTTCCTGCCGGTGTCCCTGGGGGCAAATGGAGCTGAGTGTGCTCTGAAATCATTCCCTTCCCAGCCCCCCTCCCTGCAGGCAATGGTTGGGAAGAAAGGGAGCTGATTTGATGGGCACGAGAGCTATTTCCCATTAGGGGGCAAACTTAAACAGCAAGATTTTGGAACGAAGTGTGTGTTATTTGGACTGCTCAAAGTTGTTAAACAGGGGAGAGAAACAGCCAGTTGTGACTCCCCCATTTTTTATATGATGATATCAGTTTTCAGAGAGGAGAACGGATACGAGTGCCCTATGCTGTAATCACTGGATATAAGCACTGGCAGGACCCCCAAACCTTTAGTCTTTCTGCATGCTCAGAGGTATGGGTGAGAAGGAAAGGTCTATCTCAATGAACAGCAGCACTGTGTCTTAGTTTTCATAGCCTCTCTTTCATAAAGACAAAATTTAGGTATATTCAGTTTGTAAATTAGGACACCTACATTTAGTTGCCTACATGTAGGTGTCCCCATGTGGGCAAAGTGTTCTCGACAGAGATTAGAGAGCTGTTCGGGAGCTCCAGACTTTTAGTTGAGGTGATTTGAGCATGGTGGGGCCTAAAGCACCTAGCTCATATGGGGACACCTACATATAGTCATATGTAGGTGCCTTTAGCTGAATCCTACCCTTTACGTCTATTGTCTGCTTCGCTGTTTTTTTTTGTTTAGGGCAACAATACTTACATTCTCCCATCAGAAGTCAAAGAGGACCCCAACAATGCAACAGAGGCTGGCACCAAATCCTTGCAGCAGCTCGATCGAAGGCAGTGATACTGCCTGCCTTCCTTTTGCCATCCTGGCAAAGGCAGATGGACTTTTCATGTTTCTTGAAGAATCTGGGCTAGTGGTGCAAACTGGTGGTGGGAGAAGAGCAAAGGCATCAGCTGCTGCCAAAGCTTAGCACAAGGAAAGCAGAAGGGTAGCTGATGCCATCTCTCCAAAGAGCCTGACATCCACCCACCTTTATGAAGATAAGCTGTTTCCTGTGTTTCTAATTAATCAGAATTAACTGCCTTTAATAGTATTCTTTCTCCAGCAAGATTTTATCTTGAAAAAAATCTTGTCATCTGTCCAGCTGGTGTTAATGAACGTGCAAGTTTTGGCTCAGGGCTGGTGTCGGCCAAGTGAGATGAGCTGAGTCAATATCCGTATTAGTGAAATGAATCCAGTAACATTTAAATCAGATGTTTTCTCCCTCACTCCCCTTTGCATTCAGACCGTGTTTCACCAGTGTACTGTACTTGGCACCTGAATAAACACTTGCAAATATTTATAATTCCCCACCTTCTCATAGGGGGCTTTCTGAGATCTTTCCCACAACTCTCCCATATAAAACAGTTGAATCCCTCTTCTTTCTTAATATAAACATGGAGGTAATGTGCCCCTTGTCACAGCAGACATCTGCTATATGTATAGTAGTTATTCTGTAGCTCACAGATTAATCATTGTGCTGCATCTCATTTTGCATTGCAATCTGCAAATTACAATGACTCCTTGAAGAGACAGAAAACAGGTTTGTTCTTTGTATTATTAATAAACTCTACATCACTCCCATATTCGTGACTAGTTTTATGTAATTTGTTCCATTCTCCAGATGACAAATATTGGCTGCTAAAGACACTTTACTAAGATGGGCTTTGCTAATTGCCATGAATGAAGCTTGAACTGAACATTAATTAACTATTTCTGTAAAGGGCTTATCACAGCAAAACCTTCTGCACTTGTGTAAATTTATATTTAACATCCCATGACAAATGCATGCCTTTCAACAATTGGTTTCCAGCTCTTGACAAATGTTTCTATTTCATTCTGTAAGTTATGAGTTCAGTCACCGCATCAAAAATAGCCATAGCTTAGATTTGCATTAAGACAAATTACTCTTGAAGTGCATTTCCAGTCTTTTGGGAATCAGCATGCTTTCTCTAAAATGAGGATCTTCCTCCCATTTTTCCTGAATGTATATGTTTTTATATAACAAGATAATTAAAAATATCCATGAGGGCACTGCAGTAATTCATATGTAGGGGGGTGATGCAGTACAAGAATTTGTTCCAAACCAGTGTCTCTTTCTCTGTGCTTTTTTTGGATTAGGCTTAAAGTTTCCTTCACTGGAAAATAATTGGTTACACTTGGGACCCATTCTCATTCTTGCATTGCCACCCTCCAAAGCTCTTTGATATGAAGGAGAGCTTGGGAGAATGCAGGGTCAGCTCTTTTGTGACCATCTTCATCAGCAATTTTATTCTTTAGGATGGAAATTTGGTGTTCCCAACATAATACTAAATGGATTTATTTTAGGTCTGCAGTATCTCATAATGGTGCATACTGGAGAAGCCAGTGGCATTACCTTGATGCTGAAGCACCAGAATGAAGAGTTAATCTGGTCCCTTGGTCTTCCTCCTTCCTCCAGCAGTACTGATAGCAAACCTTGCAAAGGATGGTGGTCTTAGGAGATGCGGGTGTAAACAGCAGTGATCCACACTGTTTATAACAGTTCTCTCTTGGTGTTCTGAAAAGTGAGCTGGCTCCTGCAATTGCTTGGATCATGCTACAAAGACTGCTTCTCTATGGCTAAGCGTATTTTACAGTCTCCTACTATATGTTAGGATTTTAGTTTCCATATATACAATCAAGTGGTTCCTTCTGCAAATATTTGAAAGCTAAGCTGAAAGATGTGGTGAGCACTCCACCCAATTTCTGGTATGCAGCTAAACAAAATTTTAGGCTATTTAGATGTTGAATAATTGCTAGGAGGACAATACATCCATCTAGCAGGAGTGTGAAAGGACTGAAAATGAAATTACAACTGCCCATGAAATCAAATATTACGGGTGAGTTCTTTGTTTGCTTTTCACAGCATAGCTTTTTTAAAGTCTTGACTTCAGAACAAAGAAGCTTAGCCTGGAAAGAAGAGTTCAAGTGTGATTTCCAGATATACCTCTAGAGTATTCCTTTAAATATATATATGCATGTTTGTTTGTTTTTTTTTCTATAGGCTTTTGTCTGACAATTAATTTCCCTTCGCATTTGGTTTGCATTACAGCATGTGCTCAAGCAATTGTTCTTGGAGAAGAGTTGTGCAAATATATATCAATTTAATCTATTTGTGCTAATAGAAATGATTCTCTGTGATTTTCTTGGCCCTGTTGAGTTTATGCCATGTACATCCACTTTACTTTCCTCTTTCCAGTGTTGTCCATGGTTTATCATCATTAGTCTCAGGTTTTATAATACTTTTTCCTTCATATGGCTTGAATTTTGTGCAGAGCCTGGGACTGCATACATTGGGAACTAGCCTGGAATTCAGGAGAAGCAGGGTTGCTTTTCTTCTCTATGATTTTGAGCCTTTGTGACTCCAGACAAGTCCTTCAGTGCCTCTGACTCCTCCTGCGTTTTTGTTGTGTTAGAATCTGAGAGCGAGCTCCTCAGGGACTCTGGCTTTGTGCCCACATGGTGACTTGAGAAATCTATCTGTGAGTGTCTAGGTGCCACCATGGTTCCCAAAAGGTGTATGCCTTAGGAGAAAAGTTTTCATCAGAAATAGGAGGATCTATTTTTAGTGCTTTTTCATGACCTGCTAAATCCATCTACAGGCTTGTTGTATGGCCACAAATGTTTTTGCAGCTACACAGAGGGAAAGATGCATCCTCCTTCTTGGAATGGGGTCCCGCATAGACTTCGCTTCTGCAGAGACACTTGTATGCTCCTTTCCTTTCAGGCCTGTCTCATTTATTGTCTGGGCTGTGTGTTTGCAAATCTGATTCTTGCTGTATAGATGCAGAGACTCTGACTCCTTACGGGTGGAGGAAACCACAGCCAGCATATTCTGCCTTGGGGTCTGCAGAGTGCCAGGTTTGGGTCAGTCAGCACAGTCTTCAGTAGCTGGATCTGCTGGACCTTTAACTACAAGCTCATGCTGCCCACTTCTTGAAACAATTCTGCAATTGGTAGTTAATCCTGTAAGATTACACCCCCATTATCATTAGACTTTTAACCCAACACCCTTAACCTTACGTGTTAGGCTGGCTGAAACTAATGACTGGTCCCTCTGCTGAGCTCAGCTCTGGTGTGAAAAGGTGGGTGAGGTTGGCTACTCCTGTTCATGCTCTGAAATTATGCATCTGCTCATTAGGTAAAGTTTTTGGGTGCTGTTGCTTGGGTGTCTGACAGCTGAGAAAGCTGCCTCAAATGTGCAGTGATTTGTAAACACAGGCTGGCAGATGCATTCAGTTAAAATCAATTCCAGGCTTACCATTGAAAGGCTTTCTTCCATCTAGCAGCACCAGCGAGCTCTCATCCAGACTGAAGCTGAGCCAGCTGTCTGTCTTCCAGGTACTTATCTTCTGAGGTGCTGAAACATCTTATGGGTTTCACTGCCTTCTGTGTCATGGGAACCCCAGTAAAAGCAAATGACTGGAGGAGAGCTTGCCTTTCTAGCATTTCCAGGCACGGCAATGAGACAAGTTCATGGAAGAAAACTCCACCCAGGCCTATTAAACGTTAAGATCCTGATGCAACCATTGGCTCAGGAAGTCCTAGACTGTGCAGTGCCAGGAACTGGTAGAATATACAAGGGAAATATCTCTGTCTGCTTGCCCTGTTCTCTTACTCTGTTCCAAAATATTCACTACTTTGAAATCAGCTTCTGAATTAAATGGATCTTCGGTGTGGTCCTGTGGAGCTGGACTTCTCTTCTTAACGTCTTAGTGTTTCCCATATATTTGAAAGCATTGTGTGGTCTCCACAGAAAGTTGGCAAGGGACCCAGATCACAAGCTTGACAAAATGTGTGCATTGTATGACATTTAATATGAGCGTTTTAGTAATCTCTAGTGGACCAAAGGAGTAATCCGGACTGGGTGGAGGCAGTCAGCCAGCAGGGCTGACTAAGGAGAGTAGGAGAGAGACTTTAAACATTAAGTCGACCAGTCCCATCAGTGTTCCTATTTAGATCACGTGTTCCTGGATGGCTATGTGCAAACTGGGGCTGGAAAAATCCTGCTGAATAGTCAGAAAAACTGAGCTAGATAGATTGTCAAGGGGCACTTGAATCAGCAGAAAAATCTGACTCCAGAATATAGGAGGCAGCTGGGGAGGTAGGGATGTCTCTCTGAATTCAAGGTCCCAGGACCTACAGCAAGGAGAGGCAAGATAGTTCTTGCAGAGTGGAGATGAAATAGCCAGGCGGGAGCTTCCTTAAGCATGGCTGGGGATTTTCTTTGAGTTATGATTTACTGAATTATCTTTTCTTTCTGTGCTTGTATCTAAAACCCCTTCTTTAGATCTTGCAAAGTAGATAGTCCTGCTAAAAATGCCTATGCATTTGTCATTAAACCTGGGTTGAAGTGGGTGAAGGTGATGCTGGTAAGCTTAGGGTATGCAGTTCCCATGGAGGTAGTAGATCAGAGTAAAGAAGTGTACAGGTAAGGTAAAGGGTTTGCTAAAGGAATTCAGGGATCATAGTCTGCTTCCACTAAACCAGCAAAGTATGGGCTTAGTTCTGACAGATGCTCCTCCTTCCTTCAAGAAGGGAAGTAGTGGGGGGACTCCAAGCCTGTCCCAAGGTAACAGTCTTACACTGAGGAGAAGAGGTGCCATTAGCATCTTGCATCTGACAGCACTTCTTATATATTCTAGATCATGCCATGCCTTGAGATACAGCACAAGTAACAAATATGGGGCAAATCACCTTTTTTCTTGGACCATCCCTATGTGTAATGGGGGGCAGAATAATATCCTTAACCAAAGGCAGGCTAGAAAGAGAAATATACTAAAATAAGGTGAGCTGGTCAGAGAAGATTGGCAACAATGGCAATAGAATTATTTTAGCTAATTATAGAGGAAAAAGCAAAACTAACTTAAGGTTTCATCCTGCTCTTTGGCTCTGAGGCAGAGTTCAGTCCTGCTTCACTTCTGTCATCTGAGGAGCTGTAGGCAACACTGATCAGCCACCAGTAATTAATGGTTGTCAGAATGGATCAAATTGATAGTTTATTAATAAAGATAACAATTTGGTGTTACAGTCCTATTATTGCTTGTTTGCTGTTCTTTTCTAAATTAAAAAAACCCCACATAGATATTAAGCTTGGCAACAGTTTTGTCTTTTGCGTGTGTAGTGTACACTCCATACTACAGTGTGTACTTAATTATAGCACTTAGTCATATACTGTGGTAATAAAGGGAACATTTTCAATAATAGCACCTCACATACTGGGTAGTCCGTTTGAGTGCATGGACACGAATTGTTGAATAAGTTACCATTAAATGTGAATAGCAGTCAGTGGCAGACTCTGCTTCTGAGATACTGAGCATTTTCCTTAAGTAGCTGGTACTACTGAATGCTTGACAGTTCCACTGTATGATAGTTTTCATGAATTTCCTGCCTTTGAAATTCCAAATGGGCCACTTCAATCTCTATAGAAACATTAATTTTACATCTGCTTTTTTTTCCCTTAGAGCTGAATTTTTTAATTAACACTAAATAAATAATATTTACAAAGTGTTATACACAATAGCCATGAAATCCAGTGGGTAACTGGTTTGAACCTCAGCTGTCCATTTCCTTTTTACATCACTGGGGGCAACTCTGTCTGTGCTTTGTTGCGTTTGACCTCTTCAGCCCATCCCCTCTGCTCACATACACCTCTCTCCTCCCAATCAGACCATTGCGATTCCAGTCAAATAGCAGTCTATTAGGTCCCAGTTTCTCAAAGCATACAGTAATTTCCCATCAACATCAAAGCAAATTACTCTGATTTAGTTTCTCTTTAGAAAAGGAAGTGTTCCTTTATTTTCCCTCTGGAACTCGTTCATCCTTGCTAGGTGCTGCTGCAGATATCATTCCCTCCTTACAACTTCCTTTTTTTTTTTTTCCTTGAGAGTTGTGAATTTCAGTCAGGAAGTTTTATTTGTCATTCTAAAGGAATGTATTATGTCAGCGCAGCTCTCGCTCTTGTGCTCTTCTAAAGTAATGGGAATAAATTAATTTGGCCACACACGAAATAGTTTTACAAATTAGCTTTGAAAAATTAGAAGAGCTATGACAGAGCAAACAAATAAATTTATCATATTTTGTGGCATTAAGGTCTCACTTTCATATCAAAACATATAGATTCCAGAATACTCATCTCAGAGCTTTAAATTAATTTCTGGTTTTGTACGCTTCAGTTGCACTGCTTCAGGGCAAATTTCTCCCTTCATACATTGCTAGACATCAATTCACAGATGGACTTCAAATGCCAGTAACTAATACGGGAAGTGAATATTTGGCATTTTTTCATAGAAAGAAAGAATTCACAAAAATATTAAATGAAAACCCATCTCCCTCCAGACTTCAGTTGAAAAGTGAGCTTTCTACAAATTTCTAAAATTTCTTTCTGAGATTTCTAGATTACTCTTAAAATAGGAGAGGAAGAGGGTGAAAACTTTGAAGAGGAATTGTCAAGCTCTTTAGAAATCACCGACAATTTAAAAAACAATTTCCTTCTCATAATTATGCATTTTCATCTGTTTTTTTCGCTCTTACTCAAAATTAGCTTAGATTTATGCTTTTGAGACTTCCTTAACTGTGTTTCCTGTCTGCGTTTGGAGAGAAGAGATTTAATGAGGCAAAATGGCTGATGATTTGATGTTAACCATCATTATCAGCATTTGTTAACCCCAGTTTCATAGGCATTTATGTCCAATTGCAAAAGCTACCCAGCTTGACTGAAAAAAACATTCAAACTATCCTCTTGCATGGTCTGATGCTGATCTGGTAGATTACTGATACAAAATGTGAGTTCAAAGTGCAGGTTTAGATATAAATTGATAATTTCTAAAGCTTAAGTTACTAAGGTTTTCTAAGGAGCCCAGTGTGGGAATTTGGACTTGTTCTCACTACAGGTGAGGACTTACTGGACCTGCAGTCTTGGCTTGGGCCCATATCCAGCAAAGATGGCAACGAGAAACCGTGAAATATAACTTTAACCCAGTTCTTCAAAAACTTACAAAAAAAATTAATTAATTTGTGTTTCTGGGTTTTGGCTGGAGAGATTCTAACAGATTTCTGTGTAGATTTGTCTTTAGTGTTTTGAATCAATTTTATCTCCCAGATCCTTTCAATAAAATCAAAGTGCAAGAGTATTCAGTGTAGATTTGCTTATACTCTGTTTTAATTAATAACAATGAAAGCTGGGAGGGGACAGAGGGCAGAGGAGTTGGTTTGGGGTTTTTTTTTCATACCTGATGTTGCAGGCTGAAGATACAAGCTATGAAGAAAGAAGGTAAATATAGTTTTGGCAGCTTCTTCTATTTAATTTATTGGCCAAATTTCCCAGTAAGTAGGATTCCTACCGCTTCTAATTAATTAGATATACTAATAGTAAAATGTTTCTCAGCTTCCTTATTTTGAAATAAAATCTCAAAGTAACAAGTTTTGGGATAATTAGTGAAAAAAAAAAATTTTTAGCCAGGAATAATATAATGCCTGGAGAAAATTGAAATCACAGTTCATCTAGGTTTATTTTTTTTAACTAACTCATCAGGACGTACAGAGTACTCCTGCATTCCCCTGCCTGCGCAGCAGCCAGCTGTGGGGATTTTGCTGGCTGTCCCCAGGCTCACAAAGACAGGCACGTAGCGGCTCAAGCTGTGTGTGAGAAAGGACACATAGGAAGAAGTTACAAAGCCCTTTGCAGATAATGACCATTTTTTCTGATTTACAACTAAATAGTCTGGTTAGTATTAAGCTGAACAATGAATAATTTTTACTGAAGTGCAGTGTGAAAAGCAAACACCACTGCAATTCTAAGGTGTTTTTTTTTTTTTACTGTTACTGCTAGAAGATTTAAAGGCTTATGGAGGGCACCAGGAACTGTTGGGATTTCTTCATGTAACTATTACATGATTTGGGATGCATCTTTTAATCTCTGCTCTACAAGGAAAGACTCGAATATCTAGTCTAGTGGGAACTAGAAAGGTGTAGAGCAAACCTTCCCTGTCACTGCCCTTCCTTCTGCCCCGTCACTCCTTCTCAGTTGGATGAGATCATGGCTCACGTACCAGCTTGCAATCCAAGCTCAGAGAAGATACCTGGGTTTACATGATCCCAATCATGTCTTTTCTCCCGTGATCTTGGGGGCAGTCTTCTTGCCTAAGCGCAGAAGTAGTATTTCTCCTGCCGATATGGAGTATCCACCCATGGGTTTTTTTGCCTTTGTAACTACTGTGCATCCATAGTTCTATGCTGGAATTTTGTAAAATGAAAGTAATAACAATTATGAATTTCTGTTTCCTCAAAGGGACTCCCCGATGCTTAGATACACACTGAAAAGGACTTGAAGATCCGTGGGTCACACGTGGCTCTGCTTGCGTTTTGCGATGCTGGGCAGGGTTTGACAGCTCACCCTGGTACCCGGTGCCAGGGAGTTGGGACTGTGGGTGTTAATTAGTGTACACCAATGCTGGAAACCGTTCCACTAGGCACCGTACCACGGCCGCGTGAGATGGGCTGCCTCTTTTCTCACAGTAGGAACAGACAAGTTATCCAGAGGGCAGGGACTTGGAGAGAGCAGTTTATATGACCAGATGGAGCCACTGTGATAATCTGGTATGAGCTTCCAGATAATTTAATAAGAATTGGCAAGAGCAGGATGTCAGTTCCTTGATGGTTTTTTGATGAAGGGAGAGAGTGGTGAGGTGTTAATTAAGAGGGAATTAGCTCTCCTTAGCTCTGGATGTACATGTTCAATGATGTGCTTTTCTTTCTTTGTTCTAGACAAGAGCATTGTACTACTGACCTTTAATTTGAGAAATAGTTGAGAACCGGAAAGCCAGAGGAGGAAAGCAGATACCAGGGTATCCATGGTGGTGGTGCAGGCAGTTCATCTAAATTTTGCTCAGTGGAAAACTCGGTCTTGCTGCCTGACCCCTCTGCAGTGGTGGAGTCACAGCTCAACACCACGGAGTGCTAAGGTGCCTGTGTTAGTAAGGCTGGGGTCTTCTATTTTGGATCCTGGTAAAGCTGATAAGGTTTAAATACGAAGTCACAGTACAAGTGTCTGGGGCACGTTAGGGTTCCTTTGTTAAATAGATGTCCACAGCTGAAACACAGTGCTAAACCTCTCTCAAATCTCTCTTTGGGGCCCAATCATACCCGTGACATGTATTCTTCCTTCAGTCAGGGACCAAATATATATGAGGGGTGCCAGAGTGATGAGAGCTCTAACTGCAGGAAGCGAGGGGAGGTGAAGGTCATCAAGGGTTTGACGGAGAAGAGCAGATTCCTGAGCTCCTTGTTCAGGGGCTCGCTGTGGGAGCAGGGCTCTGCCACTGTCCTGCAGGGGCTGCCAGGGAGAGCCACTCAGAGAAGCCACTTTTCTTCAGGCGTTGCCAAAACCGATAGAAAAAAACAGCAAACATCTGGAAGAGGAGCAATCTGAGAATTTGCTTCCTCTTGATAAAATTATCTCTTCATCTGTGTATGTGTTTCTGTGAGACCGCCGTTCCTCTGCAGAGCCGTCAGCTAAATGAACAGTTGAATACCCACTTGTTCACTCAGCACTCACACACACTGAAAAGCACAGTGGAAGTGCTAAATGCTTTTCTTTTTAACTGCTGAGCCTGTTTAAACTAGTAAAACTCTTCAATATATTTCTTGTTTGGTAAAAAGGTGGTCATATAAAATTATCAAAATTGCAATAATTAGAAAATTGCAGAGAAAGGTCTTTAGGACTTATAACTCCAAAGTGTAGGCAATAGAACTGTAATTTATAGGCTGACACACCAGTCCAGCTATAGGCAACTTCAGCAGTTGATTTACTACTCATTAAAATAAGTGCACAGCTATCAGACTAATTATAGCATGCAGCTATGTAGCAAACTAAACCCAGACAGTAAGTCAGGATGCCTTCTGACTGAAGCAGATCCACAGGTCACTGCAGACTGGAAATCCTCCTGCTTTTTAACCTGTTGTCTCCCTAGATATGTTTGTAATGCTGTTTACTTTGTAGAGCTTTCTTTTGCTCTCTTTCCCCTGCCTCAGTTTCCCCAAAAATATCATTGTGTCTCAAATAAAGAGTTACCAAAGGTGCTTTGGATGCGGCAGCTGCTGCTTTTGTTTTCTGCTCTTGGAGAATGCAACCCCGTCCTGGTGACTCCCACTCTTATTATTAGAGCATAGATTTCAGCTGCTGTCTGACCATGTGAGAACAAAAAAAGAAGAGATTACTTTTTTTTTCCTGCCTTGTGCCCTATTATAAAGGGAAAGACTGGATCCTATTTTAGAAATAATTGCTGCTATGTTAAAATTGTGATTAGGGCCATGGTTGTGTGTTAAACTGTTTTAGGTGAACAGATGACTCAGGTGATCCTGATACCTTCCTGGAAATGTCAGTTTTTGTGAAAGGTAACCAAATTTTGAGTTTTCTTACAGGTCCGTTGGTTAATTTGTCTGCCTGTCTGCGTTCATGTTCCTGTAAATAGAAGTCAGTCAGGTGCTACTACTCATTTTAACTATGTACATATATAAAATAGCCAACAGTTTTGTCTCAAGACCCTTTTCAGTTAATGAGGCTTAACTAAACTTTTGGGAAAAGTGCTGTATTTTATTGTCTTACGGCAGCCAGTGTGTGGCAGGCAGGCTTGGTGGGCCCTGCTCCGGAGAAAGGGGTGTCCCTGGCTGCAGCACTGGTGTCAGCAAGTCACTCCACTCTTCTTCAGAGCAAGTTGTACATGTTCTCTGTTCAGAGGGATTTCTTCTGAGGGTAGAAGCAAGCCGGCCTTTGGCTTCCCTCTGTAATAAAAGGCTGTGAGCATTTTCCAGCATGTGCTCGCATCTTGGCTCTTACCCAAGTACCACACAAGCATCTTCACTTCAAGATGCGAGCTAGGCTTGCTAAATTTTGGAGTCCTAACCTGAACTTCACTGCCTTCAGCTACCTCTTAATCATATCTTGATTTGTATGTTCTCCTAGAGAAGACATTACAAAAGATAAAACAGATTTGGCAGCAAAAGAGGGGGAAAAAAAAGGAGAAAAGCCCTAAGATCACGCATCTGGAAAAAGCTTTCTAATCCATCTTGACACATCTGTTGCTTTAGAAGAAAAAAAATCTCCTGGCTGCACTGGGGCCCTGCAGCTATGTGTGTTGGGGGCCTGGCTGTATAATTTGTGGAGCACAATAATTCTATAATTATATTGCTAATTGTGTGCTACCACTTTTTTATAATAACCAAGTGAAGTGATTTATAACTTAACAGTTTTACGGGAGCTTAGACAGACTGTTAACTGAAAATGAGCACTTGCAATGTAGCTCCTAAGAACTGCTATTGTTCAGGGCATGCTATCAAGCTGCCTGAATGCCTTGCTAGGAGGTGTAGCCTTGCGGAAGTATTTCAGACTAAAAATCTCAGCAGTGCAGTGCCTTTCCAGTCTTGCCTGCAGGTATAGAAAAAATTACAGGAGGGAGGATGAGAGAAAGGTTAAGAGTAACAGGAAACTAAGTCTAAGCGATACCCACAAAGAACTCCAAAAAAATGCAAATAGTAGGAAAAGACTGAATTTCAAAATGGAAGATGTATTTGTAGTGAAAAGTAGAGGAACTGGATTTTGGGGAGGCTGAAGTCCTTTTTTTTTCAGTAATGAGGAGGAATTGGCACCTTAGGGATTAGACAGGATCTTCTCTCGCAATACTTAGAAGATCTAGAAATCGTGAACTCGGTTGCAGAGGCAAGATACTTACCTCCTTTTCGTGGTGCTTTAGATGATTGCTTTTTCCAAGCTGAATTTGAGTTTGGAGAGCCACAGCTGCTTTCTCTGTCTCTAGAGATAGTTTATCTGGGTGCTAGCAAAGCTGCTTTTGCTTCCCAAGGTTGCCTTGCTTGGCTGGAACAGAAAGGAGTAGCTGCACTGAATTGTTCAGGCAACACATGGTATTGGTGGTTTTATTCTTCCAAATGTTCTTCCAGAGGGAAAGGTACTGTATTTTACAGAAATAAAGGGGTAAAAAAAGAAAAATTGAAAAAAAAAAACCCCTTTCATGCTTAATTACATGGATGTGTAAAAAAAAGCATAGATAGGCCTTTTTTTTACCTTTCCCCCAAAATAGAATATTCTGCTGTCTGAGTTGGTGTGTTAAGTGCATTGCAATAACTACCTGTTGCAATTTTTGACTGCATACTGCTTGCCCTGGGAGTATTTTAACTTTTGAAATACAAGTTGCGGTATGAAAAGAGCAATTCTTCTTTCAACTCTGTGTATTAAAAGATGAAACACATCCTATATTCTTCCCTCATTCCTGCAAGTGTAGTTTTATTGTAATGATTCATTCAGGAATTCAGCTTTTGGAGCTGACAATTTACTACCTTTGGCTTAGATTTTTACTGCTTGCAAAGCTGAGTGTATAGGCTTATCATTTCAGAAATAACATGACCTAGGTTATGAGATCATTATGAAAGATTCTTCATTAAGAATCATACAAGATTCATGGAATTATTGTATTTCAAGGGATTTTTTTTTCCTTATTTCTCCCTAGAGAAATTTTCAAGCCAGTTGGTTCTGATATGATATAAAATATATACAATACTAATTTTGTACTCAAAGTTGCTTGACATAAAGATCAGTAGATAAACCAGTATATGCTTTTACAGGGAAAACATTTGAATTTGTAAACCATATTAAAGTGAATATGTTTCAAAAATTAAATCACAGTATGTGTGTGATTACACGTGCAATTTAAGTGTTCTGCAAAATATGATACTAGACACATTATCTAACTCAATCTCTATGAGTCGTTTTGGCATGTTCAGAATTTGCCTAATAGACTGAAGTCAATAGATAAGAATAACTTGTTCAGCATGTCCAGACAAAGTAGTTAAAAAAGAAAGAAGGGGAAGAAAAATTAAAGCAGTGGAAACATTTTAAGTAAGGGACAGGAACCTGGAATATGAGAAGTGAATTAGAGTACGTGAATATAAGTGATAGTTTGGTATTCATTCTTTTTATTGTTCCAATTAAAATAGTTCAGATCTGCTGCTGCTTCTCTCAAAATCTGTAACAAGGTCTCGGTTTTCATTAGTAGGCCATGAGCATAAAACTTCTAGTATACATGTCCAGCCTATCAATAGTTATTTTTTTCTTTTTCAGTGTGATGAAGCTATTGACTTTGGGCTTTTACTTGTGAGAACTGCACAGTCTATGATGAACACGTGCCATTACTATTGCTAGGGAAGCATGTAAAGTTCTGCTGAGAGGAAGGTAGCAGATGATTTTCTGCTAAACTGGATTTTGATTTTGTCATTTCACTTACTGGTCAAAATACTAAGATAGGTACAGCCTTTCAGAGCTCTAGTTAAATGCACTGCATTAATTCACAACATTTGCCTTTGTTTCTCATAATGTTATCCTGCTAATAATCAAAACTTCTTTTAAAGCTTGTCTCCTGCAGTGTTCCCCTGCACAGTTTAATGTAGAACCTCCATTCATAATCTTCACTGTTTTGCATTGTTTAATCTGCTTTAATATTTGACTTTACTGTATGCTGTTCTGTAGACGAGACAGCTACAAATTGAAGTACACATCCAAGCTGAAAGCCAGGGGAAAGGAAATTAAAAAACCTAAGAATATAGACTAGCTCCTTCTTCTTGCTTATGCATTTCTCCATCTGTGAAATGGATATACTACTACTTGCTTTGGATCTCTGGGTGAAATTTTTAAGCGAAAGATTACCAGTATTGTCTTTTGCTCCATATTCTTGCTCATGGCTCTGCTTTCTACTTCAAAGTAACAAGTTACATGAGATGCCTCTGGAGGCAAATTTTGGTAGATATCTTTTCAAGCAATTTAAGAAAAGATTAGAAAGTTGTCTGAGCTAAATATGTACAGAAAATTGATCAACAATAAGCTTTTTTTGTGTGAGATATAAAATACGTTATAGGGTATTGTTCTGTAAAACACGCATCTCCTACTGTTACAACTATTTATTCCTGTTATATCTTTTTGTTTTATAATGGGCTTTAATACATGGACTTCTGCTAGTCAATAAGGGTTTTGTAAAGACAAGCATATAAAATTGTAAACATTCTAAGTTTCTTTAAAATATGTACTGAAAATGTATTAATATATTCCAATCTTAGAATACATAAATTTGATATGGGCATTCAAAAGGGACTTGTTGGAGAAAATAATTCCTTAGAGATTATAAAAGCATTAAAGAAATGAAATTCCATTTCTTTCATGAGGTGAATTCTACAAAAAGGCAAAAATACCTTTATCAATATTGAATAGCCACAGCAAACCCACCTGCAACACTACTATGCATGTACTTTTCCTGGGCATGTATGGTCCTGCACAAACACCATTTTAAATGCAGCAAGAAACGGGGATCTTTTGCAAAGACACAAGCCTCCCTTAGTCTAGTCCATAGGCTGGGCTTCCTTAGCCAAGGAAAGTTTGTGGCAGCAGCTTCTGCACACTGTGATTCAGGGACATAAAGTTAAATACCTGTTGTGAACAAGTGCCACTCTTCTGCATCTACACCTATAGTCAGCGAAGGGATGCAGGACCTGAAGTGAGCTTTGAGGAATAATTCCCATAATTTGAGCTGGATCGCTCTTTGTCCGCAATGCCTGAGTCTTAAGCTCAGGCAGTCTGGCTGAAGGCTGAGCAGTTTAATTTCACCATATCAGTGGTTAAGCTTTCCCAGTTGCTGAGTCTTTTATATATATGTAAGGTATCTTCTAGATCATACTCCTACCCCTCTCAGAAAGATACTCAGCTGAACATCACTGTGCGTGTGTGCAGTGTATGAGGCTGGCTTCCTACGTGCATTATTTAGAATTTGCTGAATCTACCCACTTGTGACAATTCAGGGATCCTTTGGAAGAAAAGATATGAAAAGTTCTTTTGCATCAGTATCAGAATACAGAATTCCATTAGCCTTCAAAAATACTTTATGCAGGTATCAACCTCGACAACATGTCAGAGCAGAGAGTTGGAGTTTCTGAACTAAGTTTTAGAACTGTTTTCAAAGTATAACCCTTCTGCAGTGCACAGACCCTTTAAACTCCTCAGTCAGCTGAACTATAGTTGCCTGTCAGACATAAGGGATATGGGGCTGTTACAACTAACTAGGATTAGCTCCTGTCTTTCTCATCAGTCAAATTTCTGATACTGGTTAAAAAGTACATTTTACAACATTACATTTTGTGGAAAATATGGCCACAAAACTGGATGCTGAATAAATTTAGTCCTTTGAATATACTCTCTGCACCTTAACAAAATACATCACAGTGAGTTAATAATTACTATTTTTATACTGTGTTATTTTATGGAAAGTATCTCTCACCAGCAGGAAAGTACAAGGACTTCTAGGAATCACTAGGGTATAATGAAATTTGCCAAAAATGTAAACTAATACAGATTTTCTTATGAACCATGAAAATATTATGTTTAAACTAAAACCATAACCTTTAGCCTTTGTATGAGAACAGCAAAAAAATATGAACAGGGATTTTAAAAAAATTTGTGTGTATATAGACATCTGAGGTCTCAGGCCCTATTTTTCCATTAAATAAATAGGGCCTGAGACCTCAGATGTCTAGAAAATACCAGCCAACTAAACCAACATCAGAAGATCAATGAATGATCTGTGAGTAAGTAGAAAACTTCTAGTCTGATTAAATCTGCAAAAAGACTCTGAACAGTGGGGTCCCCTCATTTTGCTTCTCCAGTGCCTTAATGTGCATTTAATTGCAGCAAGATACCTTTTACCTCCATAAGGGCATTTCTTTCTGAGATTTTTCCATTCTGCTCTTACTTCTTCCACTCTGTAAGCCAACAGACTTCAGCCAACATACCAGCAATACTCTGATAACAAAGGTGGTCTACCCAGCAAGCAGCACCCAGCAACGCAGTATTGGGACAAAAGAAGTATTCCTCCTGAAGAGGCAAAAATAGTAAGTTCCCAGGATGCTACTTGCTGGGGAGTCAGTGTTGAAATGTGCCAGGAGAGCATTTCAACTTCCTAGACTGAAGATCAGCTGTGGGGGTGCGCAATCAAACCAGGAAGCCTATGAAGAACAAAGATAATAAAAAAAGAGAGAGATCTTTTCAGTGATTTTTTTTTTTCCTTGATAAATTCAGTTGTGGCTCAGTCAAAACCATTTACTAAATCCATATTAATAATTAGTTTTGGCAACAATATGAGAACTAAAATTAGTTTTCTCATTTTGAAGTTTAATGGAAAAAAGAACCATTTTTGAGGATCAGACACAAATTCCAGAACAGTGTTGAATATCTTAAAAATGGAGTGGTGTGACTTCTCTATTATAAAACTTGTTTCCCTTTCAGAATAGAACAATTTTTTTTTTGTTTTTGTCGCTAAAGGGGATACAAGGGTTAAATAACCTGAAAGAAGAAAAGGATTAAATGAATGTTCTGCCTGACCTCAAGCATTTTTTTCCAGCTTTGGTTCAATAACCCAACTAAAATATCCCTTGTTAACACGATTCTAAGTACAAGGTACCTTAACAACAATTCCCAGGAGATGTTGTAACACCTTTGTCAAATTCAGTTTAATGTCAAAGTGGCTGAGAACATGTTCATTCTATGAAAAAAGAGGTATTTCAACATTTCCATCCTAATTTTGGAAGAAAACAAATGTTGAAATATTAGAATTTCCCCCAGGATGAAAATTCTAATATTTTGCTCGGCTCTAGTTTCCAATAACTCTTACACTTTAATTTTGTAATATTTAACTTAATGTTTCCCATGTGAGTATTATAGCACTAGTGGGTAAAACTTTAGTCACCTCACAGATTAGGCATGCAAAGGAAAACAGTTCGTATATGTAGAGGGACAGATTTCTCCCTTCACAAGTGCCTTCCTCTTGTTTCCCCTGCTGATGAGATGTCAGTTTATTACAGACTTGATGAATGGAGTTTCCTTTCTCAGGAAACAGTAGTCAGGCCTATGGAAGCATTTATGTAACAACATACGTTCCCTCCATGGAACGTTCCTTATTCTCCCTTCCCTTGGCTACGTTGGACCGCAGTCAGGGACAGCCTGAAGGGAAACGGTGAAGTGCGGCTGCTGGGACATTTGTGGGAAACAAAACTTAGCAGTCCTGGTCATAAGAGTTGTGAAGCCACAACCGACCCCGGCTTGCACCTCTGTGGTGTGCTGAGTGAGATACCTTCTGTGCAGTTAATCCCTGCGCGATTTCCCCAGAAAGTCTGATGTAGCCTGCTTTTTGTGCCTGGGTAGGGAAACCATACACGCACAGGCATTGAGCCTGATTTCATTGCATGCATCACGTAAAATCTCTCTTTAGGGCTTGAGGTTGCTTCCTACCAGGTTGGGTCCCAAACAGCCCAGGTCTACGGTTGCTTCTGGTACTGGGCACCTCCAAACCAGCCAACCAAAACAAATTGCAACATGAAGTAGATCTAGTTCCCATTCAAAGTTAGTGCAAAATAATAGGAACTCCTCCATAGCATACACTTCCCTAGATCTCAAAATACTTTATAGATTAGCTTGATCTGACTACTTCAGTTTTACAGATTGGAAAACCAAGGTGTTGACACAGTTAGCAAATCATGCATCATGTTCTGTAGCAGAATTAGGCCTGGAGCCTGTGACACCAGACTCCAGGTCTTACACTTCGATGTTTGACCGTGGTCATCAACAGGTATTTCACTGGATGTGTGTTAGCAGGTCTTGGTCTTGATTCTGTTTTCCTTTCTTAAATACATCAAACCAGTGCCTGTCTGCTGTTGCTGCTGCTGGAACAGCTCTCCACTGCTGCTCAGCTGTCGTTCCTGGTAAGTTCTTCCACCATCATTTCTAAAAGAGGGAGTCTCTTCAACTTGATAGATAAAAAGGGAGGGGAGGAAGCAAGGGATGAATCCAGCTACTCAAATAATCCTTTATGGCATGACAGGTTAGACTGGCTCAAGATTAGACGGTAATAAAGCCTCTCTCTTTCTGCCCTTGCAACAGGTAAACCAGAGGAGAATACCTGGCTTAATCCTTTCAGTGTATTAACTCAAAATAGTATATACAATGTTTTCTGCTGGTTGTTGGGGCTTGTCTTCTTTCAGCTCGGACTTCTTGTTTCCATGCTTGAATTTGCTGTTTCTTCCATGCTCCATTGAGACTTTCTGATAGAAAGTATGGTGCTAGGTCAAAATATGGTGCTATAGATCAGACGCAGTCAACCTTATTAAAGGGTTGTGCTGGCATATTGATATGCTAGTTTCTTGTCCTCCCTTTCCCAGCAGAGCCTAAGGAAATGCTTTACGTTACAGACTGGCGTATTTTCATTTTGGTGGGTTTCAGAATTATCACATCCTTTGTTCTGTACCTCAGCTGGTCGCTTACCACGGGTGGGGTAGAGCTCTCCAGCTCTGACTCTTGGAACCTTGCTGTGGTGTACTGCTCCGACTGCCACTGGTGGTGGTCAAGGAGGAGACTACCACAGACATTTGCTTTTAAGAGTACAAAATGAGGACCAATATACTTTATTACTCTTTCTTCCACCTGCCTGCCTAACAACCAATTTATTTCCTCATACCCACCTATCTCCGTTTCTTGTCACAGTCTTATGACTAAACTAGCACGAATTACAATGTGGCTTTTTTCTTACAAGGATCCATTTTTGAAGGTATACTAAAAAAAAAATATCTTTCTCTCTTTTCTTCATTGGTTAGAAGGTCTGAATTTTATTTAAATACATGTCTTTGTTATTATTAGCTTTTTCTGATAAAATACATGACCTTTGCTGAAATCTGTGATAGCCTAGCACCTGAAATGTTCATGTGTTAGTGATAGTGCTGGAAAGAAGGAAAAAAAAGTGAAGAGGAAATGTCCTGCACTGATGTTCTTGTTCTCTTCTTGTCTGTTCTCATTTGGCTTTGAGTAGTTGGGTTTTTTTAGAAAAAACTGTGTGCTATTCCTAGTTTATTGTCTTAGTGACTCATCATAAGAATCCTTTTCAGGATCATTTCCTAAAAAGCGGCCCCATGTATTTATGATATGTTAAGTCTTACTGATCATCTCACTCGTCCTTATTCAAGCCAGCACCTATATGTTGTCAGCTAATCCATATATGCAAACACTCCAGAATAAACTGTCAAAAAGAACAACTAAAGACGAGTACTGTAGTTCATAGGCTCTGGTGCCTGCTATTCATCTCATTTAATTGGCTTTCTCTGCACTTTTGGACTGCTTGTGTGTTTTGAATTAATAAAATATTAGATTAAAATATGTAAACAGCTTGTGGAAGTGGGATTGGGATCCAAAACTCCTCCCCATCAAAGGTCAATGCCCCTGCTGCTGGGCTGCAGAATCATGGTGGGCTCTTTTGTTGGGTCTCCCCTTGCCTGATACTTGCCTTTTATCCTGGTCCATGTGAAGGATGGAAAGTGGTCGGTCTGTCTGTCTCTCTCCCCAACCAAGGAATGTCTGGTTATGACTGTCTCTAGCAAAATATGGGTTGTGGCTTAAAAAAGCTGAAATGGAGAAGTGCTCTAACCCTGTCTTGCAAAGATGTAGGTACCACTACTGCTGACTTTATTACAGTAGTAAGAGTATTTTTAAGGGGTAAGTCTATGCTCCCATGCCCAAAGACCTGTTCTGGGGGAGCTCAGTTCTTGCTGGAATTTCAGACTGTGGTCCTATATGTGCATGAGACTTCAGAAAGGTCAACGTGCACGCTGTGTGAATATTGCTTCTGAGCATCAATTTCTTTCTCCTTCCTTTATGCTCTAAGTACCTAACTTAGCTTTGTTAGATGTAGCCCAGGAACAAAAACTACTGATAAGGTAAGGCCTGAGGTGGCCCTTGTACAGATGTGAACCTCAGCTTCCACACAGACCATTCTTGTACTCCTAGGAACATCCTTTACTGTCACTCTTAATGAGGAGTGTCTTATGAAGCAGTTAGATTAAGTACAACTTCAAGTAGAAGCAATTTTTTTTTTAAAAAAAGCTCAAATCTACAAGCTTGGGTACAGTTATGATTAACTCCTTTTGTGGAGAAAACTACTGAAGATAGATGTTAAAATATGTACTGCAGTTTATACAAACAAATATATTGTTCATGCTAATATATATTATGTGATAAGATACAATGATGGTACTAAAATAAAAAGCTGTACCAGCAAACCTAGAAATACCTTAAAACATTTATAACCAAAATGGAAAATGATGTCATTGTCAGTTAAATGTTCCTAAATTTTCAAATTATTCTTCCAGTACATTATGCTTCTTGGCAAATGTAGCCAAAGAGACAGATCCAAGAAGTTCAGGTTTCTAGTAATATAATAAATAATGAGATTTTCCATCTTCCCAGCATTCAATGCAGCAAGTTACTTTTCAGGAAAATATTCCTAGGTTGTACATAGCCAGGAAGGACACTAAACTGATGTTGGTGGTGAGACAGAGTGAAGGTTGTTTCCATGCCTTTAATGCACACTTCTAAGTATTTCAGGTTTATTTTATCTCAGAACTTTCCATATGTCCTAATAGCTCTTCAGTTCTCAGTATTTTAGTTTTTGCTTTCAAAGCTTTTTGTCTGCAAGTTCATCTCCTGTGCATCATTCATCGTTAGCTTTCTGTGTTTTTAGTACGCTTTATCATGATTCATCTATCAAATATGATTCTTGAAATACTAAACCATTCCTGAGAACTTCATGTACTGAAAGTGCGTCTTTTATTTCTGTTTTCTAAAAAACAAATGCAGCTGAATTGACCTCTAATACAATTCTTTGTGAAAATCAAAGTCTTCCACGTATTGCCGATGTTGGTTTTTTAAGGAAAAGTAAGTAGAAGCATAGGATCAAAAAAAAAAGGAAAATATTTTTCTTAATGACTTGATATTAGTTGGTTTTATGAGTGCCTTTGATAAAATCTGAAAAAAATGTATTTTGAGTCAGTTAAGATGCTGAAGTTGCACAAATCCCTAAAAGATTTTTAAAATTTCTTTTTCCTCCAAGTTTTCTTGTAAAAGCTGAACTCTCCATTTCCCTGTTCCATTGTATGTGACATGTAGCATCATCACAGTCAGCTCATGAAGCTGTCAGGAGAAGTCTCTCAAGACTTCTTTTATGATATCGAGATGATGGCAGAGGGAATGTCTATGCAAGTTCAGCTGCTATAGGTAAAACAAATAAAGCTTGCTTTAAATGATATTTTGTTTGAAAGAAACGAACCATAGCAAGGAGATTCTGGGTTAATGCCTCTAGAACCCAACCTAGCTCTTCTTAGCCCATTATGAAGAACTATTATGAACTATTATCAGTGAATATGACAATGGGAGGTGACACTGCTGAATCTTTGACTTTGCTATAGATTTGTTAAAGGCTATAATGAGACAATTTTTCTGTTGTTTTCTTATCTGTCAAGTAAGGAAAGGAAGCTGCATATATGCAAGCAGACAATATGTGTTCTTAAGTGCTAGGTAGTAAATACTCTATGATTAAAAATTAATACCACAGTTGTGGTAACACAGAACAGTGATCTGCACTGAAGAGAATATTTGTTCCTTCCTGAGCTAAGGAAGGCTGGATGAATATATTACGTATGTCTTGCCAAATTTATCTAACCTGTTCTCAGGAAGTACAGTGATAGAGATCTCTGATTTTCCTTAGGCAATCTTTCACAAGTGCTTCACAGTACCTACCATCTAACCTGAACCTCATTTGCTTCAGTTTAAAACCTTTACTTCTGGTTCTCTGCAAGATGAACTTGCTGAACAGATTTTTTTTAAGATTTCACAAATCAAAGATTTTACAAAGAAGATACTTTTATTTTGTAGATTGATTGGAAATTTCAAACATTGCTTATATTAATTATAGCTCTGACACATCCACCTGTTTTGTCAATCTGAACAAGCTTAGGCAAAACAATCTTTGTTAAATCTTTGTATTTTGTTTCCTCTGTATGATTTAGTAATACAGTTTTCAGTATTATTTTTTTTCTTATTAAGCTTAGTGTTGCTACAATGAAGATAAATATTTATGCAAAAAGATTAGTGATCTGTTTTGCTTGGGAGGTGATGTGAGATAATTGACCAATGCAATAGAAAGGTGTTCATAATCATGGACCAAATTCCCAAATCCCTCTCTTTACACTTGAATGCTTCATTTCAGACATTCAGTGTTACACACACGAGGAAATACTGTGGTTTTGAGGAGAGGATTTCTGAGAGGGCCTCACTCACTGATAGCATTCAGGCTCAGGAATTCAATATTGACCCCGTCAATACAAGTGTGCTGAATTGCTTTACAGTCATGAGCAGAAATTCCATCTGTTCCTCCTTTGTGGTAGGAATGATAATATTAAGAATAAAAATATTGCTGTAGTGAGAACGGGATTGCTTTTTTTTTTAAAAAAAGATATAAAAAGACATCCCATTTAATTCCCCATTCTAAGGACTGGAACCCGTGGTTTTTGTTCTGACCCTTCAGATTCCCAGTACAGCTCCACAAAGACTTTCTTTGAATTTTACTGAAAGTAAGAGCTGGCTTGTTTGCAGTTTAACTCTTGAGGAGGCACACGGCGTGGGGGTAAGCAAACAGGGCTGTAGGGATTGGCTTAGACAGAGGTTCCTCCAGACATGCTACTGCCTTTTCTTCAGAGATAAAAACCAAGAGATTACAGATCAACAGTAAACTTCCTTAAGGTGAGGCCCGTGGTCTAATGACTCTTTCTGTTTTACAAGGCCCTGGGTGTGTTTGGGAAGGGAAGCTATTAAGACAGCTGAGGTTTGGTGATTGTGTTTGGTGCTTGTACGGGACAAAGGGATCCTTTGATTCCTGCTCACTTCTATCCTCTCGGTCTCCTTGGAGGGGCCGTGCTAGGAAATCATCAAAGGACCAGATGTACTTAAACCCCTTTGCAAATGGTTTTGTTGTTGTCGTTGCTGCTGCTGTGTCTTAAAAGCTGGGTCCCTTCTGGGGCCCCCAAGTTTGGCCCAGCTGGGGACCCTCAGGGGAGAAGTGGCGGAGTGGTTGGGTGCTCGGTGAGCTGCTGGGAAAAGGAGTAGGTGGAAGTGAAACCGTAGGGCTCCCTAAAATGACGTGATTGCCTAAGGCAGTGGGATACAGAGATGGAGAGGAATGAGGAAATGGTGGCTGCTGACTGCCTGTGGTGTTCTTACTGAAGAACGGCTAGTGGAGGAGTATCTGCTCACCAAGTGCCTGGTGATGCTGGTGCTGTTGCAGAAGGAACATGTAGGGTGGCATGAGGGGTGACCAAGGGAAGGAAGGGGGCTGTTACTGGAGGAAGGAGATGCTTGCTTTGGTGAGGATGGGCAGGACGGTGAGGAGGAAGAGAGGGAGGGAATCAGCATGTCTAATGTGTGGGGGAGGGTAAGGGCAGCCTAATTACAGCACAAAGGTCTTTCTGGCCATAGCGGGAGGTGAGGGCTGTCCCCATGCTGTACTGAAGAGGAATAGTTTGTTGGATGGTTGGGCTGGCGGACATGGGAGAGATGGAGGTCTCTGTCCCCACTATTCACCACTGCTGGTAAACTTTCTTTCCCCTTCCTGAAAACCCATGGCTATTGCCCTGGCTCCCATCCCCTACAGGCCTACTGATATTTCCCAAAGCCATTCAGTGATGCAGACGCTTGTGAGGAGCTTCCAGCAGCTCCAGACCAGTTGTTCCTCTGCCTGCCAGGTTCACACACACGTAGTTTTGCCGGAGAAGTGGAAAATGACAGAAAATTCTCCTGCTCCATGTGTCCTGTCCCCATACTGTGGGACTCCTTTTGGAGGAGCTTGCTGTCTTCAGACGGGCCTTGGGAGGTGCAACTGGGCAGGAGTGGGGCCAGGCTGGAAGCATCCTTGGGGAGGCTGGGAGGTGGGGATGCAGCAGCCCCTTCCCACCTCCCCTGTGATCCCCTTGACCACATCTCCTAGGGCAAGATCTCGCTAACACGTCCTAGCTCAGTGCTGGGCTCTCTGAAAGGTGAGGAGACATGCAGCTGTCAGTCTCGAGTCTCTTCAATGCCTCCACTGAGCAAAAAGTTGCTGCGATGGATGCAGCCCATTTGTTACCAGTATTGAATTGTTCGGTGCTGGTGGTGTAGAGAGCAGGTTCTAGAGGGAAGGATAGCTGTGCATTTTGTTTTGATCCTGTGACCTGTGCCTCAACTTGCATTACACTCTTGCAGCTTTTTCCATGCCTGAGTGAATTGGGAGGGTTTATTGTTTCAAGAAAATACACAGGTGATCCTTGGGCTGAGCGCTTGAGGCAGGCGTGTTCAGTGCGTGCTAATGCAGCGAGGTGCAGCAATGTTTGCACTAGCATGAACCATCATGGCTTGGGCACTACAAGCAGCACAGCTATGCTAACAGTTCTCTGGGGTGTAGCTAGCAAAGAAAACCAAGTGTGGTAGTGCATGCTACTACACCCAGACACCGGCTGTCCAGTCCAGAGCCTGCTCAAGTGCGTCTGGATAACCCTGCAACATGCCATGAAAGTATCCCTGCTCTTTCACAAGGAAGAAAGATGATTTGAAGGAAAAAAGAGGATTAATAGGTGGTAGAACAAAATCTTAAAGAAAATTTTGGATGAGCATAGAGAAATGGAGACATAATTGGTAAGCAAAGAAGAGAAAAGATATAGAAACATTATGAAAGTCTTGAGCAGACAAATTAACATGGAGAGTGAAATGCACAAAAGGAGGGAAGAGGTATTCTTTAGATGTCCTGCAGCTTAGACTACATGAAGCAGAATAGGGCATATAAGTGATTTCTAGGGTAACATGCACATTACACAATATCTTGATTACTGGAATGGTGTTTGTAGCCCAACTGTTGATGTCTCCTGGGCTCTCTTTGGCCTGTCAGCCCATATTTGAGGTTACTTCTGCATATGTTGTCCATGAACAGGTGGCAGCCTTCATCCTCATGCTCCACGCAGACTGAAGTGGGTTAAAAGCTATTCCCTTCTTGTAATTTTGAATTTATTCATGAAATGAACATGAAATGAAACAAGAAATCCAGACCAGACTTCTCTGCAGTTCACAAAACTCTCTTCCAAATATAGCTGAACATGCAGGTTAGACTAACACTCACTTTCCTATTCCTTTTTTCCAAGCAATTTGTAACATAGCAAAAAAAGCACAACATTTTTATCAGGATTATCGCATGCTCTCTTGTTAGGTTTTTGGACAAATACTTTCAACTAGTGTAATATAATTTAAGCAGATATTGCCTATAATAATAAAGAAATCCTTACCAAAAGTGATGGTTACCGTGAGCACACCGTACATCTGCCCATCTCTAAGAAGAATTACCAATTAGACCAGATGGCTAAAAGACAAATAATGATTCAGGAACGCTGAGAAAGAAATCAAACACATTAATAACCATGCTTCAGTCTTCTCCAAGAGCAAAATGACACACTGTGAATGCATGTTTATCTAATCTTCTGTAGTAATAATAATTCTCTGTCCAGGCATTCTTCCTCTCAAGCATATGGTATATCAGGCTTTTCTTTCCAGCAGCGGAGTCCCTAGTGGAAGGACTGCGTTGCTGTCACAGTACTAATACAGATATGCAAGACTGAGGAGTATGAGAAAAGCTTGTTTGAAATAGTTGGAGACAGGTGCTGATAAGCATTGTCAATCGTGTTCCTGTCTTTAGTTCTTTGTATAATGGATATTCTTTTAAAAAATACTTAATTATTTGGGCTAGAAATGTGTATTTGACTGTAGAGAGTTCTGGTAAGTATTACTTGGGGTGAAGGTACAAATAAAGTATATTCAGTTTCTGTAAGCAGAATTATATGTACCTTCCAAAGTATCCTTCATCTTATGGCTCTTCATCTATGAGTTGCTGAAGGATATCTGTGAACAGCTAGCTAAACCAGCCTTCTTCTTATGAAAGAACACAGGAACTTCTCTTTTTTTTCCCCTTTGTTGTTAGGAGCAGAATGAAGTAATTCACTTAGTTCAGTCTTAGATTTTTTACTAAAGTTTTACCCTTTTACCTTGCCTAATGACAATTTTCCTCTTATTTTAAGCTGGAAGATGAGAAACTGCTCTTGTTTTGGTACAAGCAGGATTTACTTGATTATTTTTTTCCTGAATTTTTTGCAGCTTGTGGGTTTGTGCAGAGCCTGAGGAAAGGGGCTGAGTGGGTAAAGAAAACATACTTCAACATTTTGTGTTCCTTGTGAGCAAATTAATCACAGTTACAATTAAATATGCAATGACATTTGCAAAGATGTACACTATTGATGAATTGAACCTAACTCATTCTCAGCAGACTTGTTCTACATGAAATGTAAATACTGAAAGAGAATAGGACTTCTTTTTTCCTCTGGTGTCCCTCAAGACTCCTTGCTAAAGTCCTCACCAACATACTATGGGCCTGATCCTGATATGCTCATGTGAAATTGATTATTATACTCTTTTAGTAAAAAAGGAACTTGAAATGCAAATGTAAATAACTTACGCCAATATTAAGCAATGTTGTGATGCCAAAGCAGTGTAAAGAGGCCTCAATGTAAATGAAAATCAGACTCTGTATGTTTATGTGAATTACACATCTGCAAAATATCTATAATATAGAATATAGCAGTTGTTTAATTTTTACCTAATTAGAGAGGCTTGAAAACATCTGGTAGTTGACACCAATCCATTTTTTCCATTGTATCCTTTCTTGGTAAGTTGGGAACGGAATACAATATATCCCATGAGATGCTCTTTAGTTTATGACAGGTGTGCATTTCCTAGCTGGTCATTGCATGACACTATTTGTTTCCCACAGATACAGCTGGAAATACATTTATTTGGCAGTGAGGAATTGCAAGGGAAAGAGAAACTGGTTTAGGAGGAAACTTACATCAGAGATGTAGATATATAATGTTTGCACAGAAATCTCAATGTGGCATTTCATAACTTTCACAGGCATTTTACTTGCAACCAAAATACCATAAATTTAATAAAGAGGGTTGGTGCATAATTTCCAACGTTAGTATAAGAAGTAAAATGAAATGTTGTTGTCAAACTATAATCACCCCCCTAGCATACATAACTATTTTTATTTAAGCTGTGAGTGAGTTACTCCTGTTGTGCTTTCTACCGCTTGGAGTAAGGGGAACAGTGAAGTTGGCCAACTTCTGGCCAAGGGGTGGTTTGGGCTACGTGTGGGGTCCATAGGCACGGACCAGCAAATTGAGCTTTCTCCTCCTTCCTCTTCCTAGGAGATGTGGGAGCCACTGGGACTGCACGAGAGAGACTGGGGGAAGAGCTTAACCTAACTCAGCATGGAGACTCATCTTCTGATTAAAGAAAGAGCAGCTCTAGCAAGGTTGCTCACAGAGTGTTCTTTGCTTTAGCAATAGCATCGGTCTGGCACTTAGTCTAGACTAGTAAACTCAACAGGGCCAGACCATTACCTGGCCCTGAGGCCAATATACGTGGAGCAGCTCATAGCTACGCTATTAAACTCTTACCCTCCAAAACAGTCATGCAGACCACCTATTAGCAATGGACCCAAGTTAACTTCCAAATTGTGCCTGGAAATAGTTTGAGAGTGTTCCCTGTAGTGTAAGTCAAATCCATACCAGAAGGGAATGATACACACAGCCGAATTACAGTGCCTGGGAGCATCCCCTTGTGTCATTTACCGGTATAGGCATAGTCCAAGTGTTCCTGTTTCATCTCTTGTTCTTGACTTGGACTTTCCCTGGAAAAGCATATGAGGACAAGTACAAATCTGTGAAAATTTCTAGTTTACCTGAACTTCATGGCATAAAAAAGGCAATTCCTCTAGTCCAAGACTTTTTTCTTGTAACACTTCTGTTTTTTTCAAACAGGAAGCTATCTTTTATAAAAGCTTCCACAATTTTTTTAGAATGGAAAATGTCTTGTAGCCCCTTGCCATATAAAAAGATGTAGGACGTGTGTGTGTGTTAACCCCACATGAGTGCCTCATGAAGTATATGCACTCGCATCACAGGTGGGGTGATCCTACTGCTGTGTAGCCCAGGCTCCCTCCTTGGGCTCAACCAAAGGAAACTACTATGTTTAGGATTTTTCCCCTCAGACGCATGAAGGAAGATGATTGATTTTCTGTATTGGATTTGGCACAAAAAAAAAATAATCTGTCAAAGCTGTGTAATTGGGAAGGGTTTTTTTTTCCCCCATATGGAATATAGAAGCACCTTCACTGCTGGTGGAAACAGGCCCAATTCAAATGCTGCTGGATATAGAGAAGTGAGGTTGGTGTTTTTTATAATTATTTTTCTCTGAACTGTTCGTGTTTTCTCTCACTTCAGATTTATTATTTTTTTGAATTTAAGCTTCTGTCATTCCTCTGAAGTTGTTTCTTGCCCTGACCAAACCCCTCTCCTCTGCCCCCAAAAAGCCGGTGCTTAATCTGATGACATTGTCAAAACGGATTTATGGATTTGTTTACTAACCAGGATTCAGAATGGGATGAAACAAGTTTGCCTCTGGGAATGGATATGACATGCTGTTTTCCGAGAGTTGATTTTTGTCACAATTTTTTGAAATGGATTGCTAATAGAAAATGATTTGTAACTAATGGAAATTGAGGGTAAAAAGCTGTGTTCTTATATAAGTTCTGAAAATGGTAGCCTGGCATTTTTAAAGCCGAGAGGTGAAATGTAGCTGCTCTGTGAAAAGCATTTCCTCTTTTCTTTTTGGCATGTTTTCACTTATATCCAGGGTGGTCCTGAGGATTTGTGGGCTCAGGGAGAACAGGACAGATTTCTCGTCAAATATTCCTTTCCCTCCCATTTCCCTCTTTTTTTTTTTTTTTTTTTTTTTTTTTTTTTTTTTTTTTTTGCATTTTTCCACTCTCTCCTATTGTGACCAGGTCTGAAGAGTAGCATCTCAAACATTTAGTTAAGGATATGTCCTGTATCCATAAAAAGGCACCACACGCAACTCTCAGCCCCATCAGAAAATGGCCTGTTGGCACAAAATGTCTCAGGCTGGTGTGTGGGAGCAGCTGGCGGCAGCTCCCAGGGGCTCACAGCTTTGCCGGAGGGCTCTGCTGCTCCTGTTCCCCATATGCCCCCTCTGCCTGCCCTGGGGGAAGGGGAATTCTGCATTGTTTTCCCCCTTCAGGGGACAGGGAGCCCACCGGAGGGATGAGGCTTTCTTTCCTTCTGCCCCGTTCCTTGCAACTCCACTGATATTGGTTGTTTCAGTTATTTTGGGTGGTTGGTTCGTTGCTTCTCAGAATTGCTTTAGATTTAGTGCAGTTGTGTTTTCAAGTCTCTGACTGAATCTTCTCCCAACTGCTTTTCTCAGTCACTGCAATCTAATATTCCCTGGTTTTTACATTGAAAATTTAAGGCCTTGTTTCTTCCAAAATACACATATTAATGCTATTAAACCCCCCCCAGACCTTAAAACCTACTCAATGACTTCAGAAAATGAAGGTTTTTATCCATTGTGGGAGGAAAAAAAAATCTTGCCACTTCCATTTAATAGTATCACAGCCAAACGCAATGATGTGAGAGAGCACATTGGCATTGAAATAGCCCTCGCTGAGGAGAAGCACATTCCAGAGGAAATTGATTTTCATGTCACCAACTTACGCATATTTTGAAAATTAGGTTCTGAGCCACAGGGTTCACAGTTGATTTATTTGTCTTTACTTTTTGCTAAACTTATTCAAATGGATTTTTAGTGAACTAACAAGTTGCCTCTGACACGGACTGAGGAAAGGTTCATGCAAAGAATGTACAGTGCGGCGCGGCGTGTAAGTGGAGGTCCAGACAGCCTTGTGGAATGCATAAGAACAGTTGATGGCAGCGTATGACTAAAGTCCAGCAAAAAACTCTGGGATTCGTAAAGCCTAAAGCTGGAAGGAGATAATGTGGTCTGCTCTCTGTATTTCACAAGCCGCTACACTTCATCCCGTTATCCATGTTGAACTCAGTGCTTCCTGTTTAAGTTAAACATGCCTTCCAAAAAGGCATCCGGTTTTGATCTGAAATTAAGCAAGGTTTCTTTGATAGCTTTTTTTCGATGATTGACAAAGTCCAAACAAACGATTACTTTTAATTTAACTTTATCTGGCATCAGCTTCTGACCACTGAGGATTATGCTCTTCGATTAATGAGCCTGCTATTTTTCCCCATGACGTACCGGTGCTGCAGCCGTGTCACCTGTCAGTCTTCTCCTTGATAAGCTCAGTCCTTATGTCTGCCTCTCGAAGATATTTTCTATACCTCAGACCCTTTCTTTTGGACCTTGAAATAATTCTTTCAATAGCCTTTTAGAGATACAAAATGTGGACCGTAGCCAGCATCTTAATATGTTACTGTGTGTCTCCTGGTAGTTACGTCAATTAAGAAAATCAGTTCTTTGGCATAACATATAAAAGTTGAATACATTAAATGAATAATCTCCATATACATTAATGTAAGAGTATGAATCCAGTCAGTTTCAAGTGAAACTTCCAGCTGATGACAGCTTGCCTCCTGTCCCATCAGTATGTATATGGCTGGTACTAGTTTTGCAGGATTCTGTAACCATTTTAGCCTATGCCAGAAAGAATTTTTTCATGAAACTGCTACAAGCTTTAAATTAAAAATTTCTGTTCACCACATACTGTGAAATGTTCTCGTCATGTTCTCATGAGCAGTCATAAGGTGTTTGGAATTCTACTGGTTCTTTTTTTGAAAAAAGAAGATTGTTCTAGTCTAAATTGGTTTTTGTTTGTGTTTTCTTTGATAACATGCTTTAGTGAAGGAGTGAGAGAAGAGGAGAAAAGCCTAGGAGAAGGTACAGATAACTCCTTAACTGGTTGTTTCCTCTCAGGCTGGAAATTGGTGATAATAAAAGTGTCATTCCCATGCTGAGGACCTTCTGTTAGCTCAGATGACTTCAGCCTTGTGGAATCTCCTGCACCTCCTGGCAGCCCAAGGGAGATAACGATCCTCACCAAAGAGCTCCTTTGCCTCGCCTTGCTTTCCTTAGCTGGCATGGCTTTGCTTATCAGAACCGTTCCACTTAAGACTGTGCATCCGTGGGACATAAACTTGGCAATGGTTTGTATTGCACATGGTCAGTGCTTTTCCCTGTCATTATTGGTCTCCTAATTGTGTCTGGAATTCTGCAAATGTGAGGCATTCAGGCTAGATATGGCCTGGATTTTTCACGGCAGTTGCACTTTGACCCTTTTTAGGAGATGATTGAAGGGGATTTCTAGAGTTATTAGTTTTCTTTATTCCTCCCCAGGCCCCTCCTCCAAATAAGACCCCCTCCAAACTATTCAGTGCAAGATGTCTGCTTGCACGTTGGAGTTAGTGCTAGGAGAGCATGCCAGTGACTCTGTGAGTAATGTATTCATTGCAGTTATTAAAGAAAACAGACTTTTTGTGAAATAAATATTGTAGAGCTAGGGATAACTTGCAAAGTGATGCATTTCTTCCATGGGGATGGGTAGGAGAGAGATTTTTTTAGTAGTTCATGTCTGTGTCCCCACTCCCACTTGGAGTCTGCTCTTTATTTTTATCGGCATGTTGTATTCTGCATGTGCTAAATCACTGTTTCTTTGTCACTTACAGGTAAAGTTAAATCTTCTGGCGACTTGTGTATTGCAGCTCTTGCAGGAATGTTTGTAAAACTAGTTCGCTTGGGTTTTAGCTCTTTTCTGTGATTGAGGTCACGAACTAGGCAGAGGTTCATGACACACATCCCATGATGTGCTCAGTGACACTACGCGGAGAGCCACAGGGGTGGTGTGTGACCTGTTCAGAAAAATATGTGCCTGGAAACTAGCAAAAGGTGCTTAGGATATTTGTGTCCTAACATCTTGGGTCCATTACTTCCTAAGTTATGTATATGACCACTCAGATTGTAAGTTTAGCGATTTTGAAAAGAAGAAGTTACTATTTCTGTCACGTTTAGGAAGAGGCTTCTAGAAATGTGCTTGCAGATCTCAGTGTATGACAATATGTTTTCATTAATACTCAGTTTTAATTTCACTGAACTGAGCTGCCGAGGGCTGATGTGTGAAGTGACCCTGATTCTGCAGCGGCTGGAGAAACTCAGGAGATACTTGGTGCTCCCAATCGCCATGTACTTCTGAATGAGCTTGGTAATTTGGGTTCCCTACCTGTCACCTCATGGCTCTCAATGTAAGAGCTAGAAGAAACCTATTTGTTCATTAGTCATATGTTAGCCTCACTCTGTAGTTTTCTTCCGTGAAATGCATATTGGAGCTAAAATGGTTAAATTAGTACAACTTTGTGCTGTCCTCGTTTGGTATAGCAGCGATCTGAGTGGATTACCTGTAAGTAAGTAAGTAAGTGCCGAGTAATCCTTGTCTCAAACTGCCATAATATAGCCAGTAATAAACAGCATCATAAAACTGACATTGCTTAGCCAATGTTTTTCTTTAGACTTAAATGATGTTTTGTATATGCTTCAAAGAGAGAATTCCTCCTATTTGAAAGTCTGGGAGAAGCCACCTGGAAAGTAAACTGATCTACAAGTGTATGTTTTGAGCCTAGCGTAGCTAAATCATTTTAAAAGACAGAGGGAGAAATAGGGTAGAAAAAAATTAATGTGTATAACTCCTCTGCCTTGTACATTTTGCAAGCAATATCCATTGGGACAGCTGTGACCTTAAAGTGAGGTTCACTTACAGCACCATGGATTTATCTTTCCTCATAGTTAATACTGTTAATATTTATGAAGAGTGGGTTGCTTATCCAGAACATTTGCTTCCTTTCTAAATAAATCATAGCATTAAAGAGCCAGTCTTTTAACACGCAGAGTGATGGAGCATTGTTCTGGATACAATACAAATGCTTTTTTTTTCCATAGCTGAAAAGGAAATATGTATTTTCAGTTTGACTCTAATCTGTTTGCATTACAGTAGCATTTGAAATCTCAGGCTGGAACCTGCCATTAGAATGAACTTCATTGTATGAAGAAACATTATTTAAATATTTAATATAGTATTAGTTAAATTCTGGTAGCCAGCAGTTACAGATGACTGTACATATGTACATAAAGAGGAGCAAAATCATTTGCCCAAAGTCATAAAGTAACAAGCTGTTGGCAGAACTCAGACATTTAGATTTATTATCCGGTCCCTTGCACCTAGACCCAGTTGCTGATTAACTGATGGTATAAATATACATCTCTGTAGGAGAGTATTTGATGAACTTCCTCTCTGATAGCCAGGCTACAATAGCTGAAAGGGTTTTTTTTAGGTACATGCAAAGAAGTACAAAAAGTATTAAAAATGCAAGCCATGGAACAGATCTTTGGAGTTTCATGCAGTTCACTGAAATCTCAGAAAACACGACTTTAATAAGGGGCTTACTGCTGTATAACCTCAGGAATGAAAAACCAAGCACTCCATAGCTAGCTCTGCTAGTGTTCCCTTTTAAGATATTGACTAGTTTATTTATAGTTACTTTGCTTTTTGTAACAGGGATAATGTCAATGACAAATGAATATTATAAGAAAAACGTACTGGTTTTAGAACTCTTTAAAGATAGACTTATATTGGGCGTTTAGCGTTATAAATAGCAAGTTGGTTTCATATGGGGAGAATTTACTTCACATAAACATTTTTCATGTTTTTAATAAATTGAGAATATATGGGTTTGGGGTTGCATCCAGCTTAGAATGAAAATACAGAGAGGAAAAATGTGATGGAAAGGAGTAATGAAAGCACAAGAGAAAGATGAAGGAATGACAGCAGCAACATGAGAAAGAATGAGAGACACCCTGTTGGGCAGAAAGGGACAAACCTGAGTCAACTGGACAAATTTATTTATCTATCTATCTATTTATTTATTTATTTAGCTGAGAGCTGTATAGCCTTTTCATAGGCACAATATATGTCAGAAATGAAATACGTCAGAGGTTATATGAAATGAATTCACCAGCCATATCTGGCCAATACACCATTGTTTCCCCATTTTTGACCTAGATTAAAACCTACCTACTAAAAGTATCCCCATTTCTTTCAGGAGGGAAAGCAAGGTTGTCTTGTACACTCTGCACCATCTGGGTAGCATGCATTCCTCCCCTCTGCTTGGCCTTCTTGCTGTGGTACATATCACAGGTTTCTCCCTCGCTGGAAAACCAATGTTTGTGTTGGATGGAACTCAGGACAGGGAACTGTGTATGTAGGCATTAATTGTAGGAATCAGGTTCATAAACTTTCCCTGTTAGAAAATTAAACACAGGTTTCAATTTTCGCAAAGCTGCTATTTCCTCCACACCTATTTTCTTATTGCAAGAGATTTGTACCAATTTTCTGTGGATTAGTGGGTGTCAGTCCACATTTAACAGCAATACCATAAGTCAGAGTCTTTCAGGCCTTTTAAAAACGTCCTTGTTTGTTTCCAGAGCTTCAACGGTTGCTCCTAAAATTCTCTGAAGCGGAGAAGATACAGCAATATCATCCTGGCGTTTCAGCGCAGCGTTTGCTGGCACTTGTTGAATTACGAAAGCCTGAACACAAAGACTGGTACAGGACAGTGGACAAGATGGACTTACACCAGGTCCTTTCTGGAATGGTGCCCACGGGGGATGGCGTGGGAAGGGCAGCAGTGGGAACCACGAGGACTGCAGCCGTGGCTGCGTCGGAGAGGCTTGGCATGCTGCAGAACAAAGAGGAGCTAATGCTGTGTCTGGCCACGCGATGAGCTGTCAGCGCGTCTCCGGCTCGTTCAAGCTTGTGAACGGATGTTTTATATGCAACTTTGTTGGGTTAATAAAGCAAAAGGAAGGCAAACACTGGGGACTTCGGATGAGGCTGGGTAAAACCCTAAAAGGAGAGCTGCTGGCAATCTATGGTTTACTTTGGACATCCTCACTAATTCTTCTTAATTCTTCTAGTGTGTAGCAGAGAGGTGGTTGTTAGGGAGGTGCATTTCAAGCCACCATATTAACTGAGGTGCTGCAGTCTCTCCTATAAAGCACGTTGCTGTGGAAAAGTTGATACACAAACTGAGGAAACTGTCATTATGCTACTAAAGCTAGGCATGCCAGCTTTTGCTTTTACGTTGTAATTGGTATGTCACTGTAAATAAGGACAGAAGAAATTTAGGTTAAAAAAATCCACAAAACTGTTTTTTTCTTCCTGTCCTATACTGTCTGAATCAATTCTTGTCACATAGATGTGTAATTCATCTTCCTTTTAATCAAGTGCAAATTATAAAATGAAAGTCAAGGTATTAAGCTCTTTTCTCAAACTGCTGAGGTGATTAGGTTCCAATTTGATGTTTTAATTTCCCATCTCAGGAGTTTTACTGTTTAGCCTTAGGAGGAATGCCTTGAGAGAGTTAGCTCTATAATTCCCAGGACTCTCAGAATACCATTCACAAGTCTGAATAACTCCAGACACTACGCTGGCTTCCAGCTTGTGCTTTTGACAGCTATTTTTAGGCTGTCCTATCTCTGCCTTTGAACCCTAGCCCAACCGAGATCCGGACTGAAAAAGCTGAAACTGCTAATCAGTATTTTGCCTCATGTGAGTGCAAATGATCCATCCATAGTTCGTGGCTTTACGCATAGTGCTACCCCTGCGGAAGGAGTCGGACCTTGGCACGCTGTGCTTGTCATCAGCCTTTTCCAGAGACCCAGTTCTTCCAGTGCATTGTCGCGGTGGCTGCCAGCGCTGTCACCTCCAGCATCTTGTGCCTTGTGGCACCCATGCGAGGTTTGGTGACTTGTGGCTCCCATGACAGGCATTCTCAGCCTCTCGACTGAGGCGTTGTCACCACCTCGCTCCAGTTTGGTAAAGTTTAAGGCTCGGATCCTTAATTTGGGGTGAGTGATAGTTGTAAACACCTTCCACCACTCCCAAGATCCGGTATTTTTGTTTGGTTTGTTTCCTGCGTTACGCTGTAGAGACTCAAGCCTACTTTGACGCCTCATCGTCAAAGAAAGAAATCTGATCAGGAAGGCAGCAGTGGTGGTGGTCTTTCCACCACTCGCTCAAACCTGAAACTGCAGGTTCGCTGCCCCTCCTGTGGGGCTGTCTGACAAAAAGGATGCTGGGCTTCACAGAGCCCCTGGAGCAACGCCAATCCACTCCTTTCCAGCACCCTGGGAAAGGCCGAGAGTGTCTGTCTTGTGGCCTCTGCGTAACTGCGGAGTGTCATCTGGTGTGAGCTATGGAAACGGGGACACTTCTGAGTCTGGTCCTGCTGGAACTTGGAGGGAAAGTGGAGGCTGCTGATACCTGACGAAGCAGAAATACAGCTTAAAGCAAGAAGGGAAACCGGTAGAAGGAACCTAATTTTTTTAAATTACTGCTGAAGTACTTGACATATGGTGATTTTTTTCAGGCAGTTCAGGGAAAGGAAACAACATCATCAAAGGTGGAATGGCACAAAAAATTAAGAACAAGTGATACGCTTTTAAGTACCAATCAAAACCCTGACAGCAGTTTGTAAATGATTTAAAATGAGGAGTCAGGCTACTGCATCTGCAAGAGCTAAATTGAATCTTGGGTAACAAACCAAGTGGGGCTGGAATCAGGGTGAGTAACAGAGGCTATATCTAAGTTAGCCAGAATGGTGGTGTAACAGGCGCTCATCTGCCGATGCTGCGATGTGATGCCTGTACTGCGCATCATTTGGAAGTTTTGCTTCGATCTAGCTGTCGTCTGGGCCTTTTGATTGAACGTCCATCAGCACATTGAGGGCACTGCCAGTTTTGTTTCATCTGCGAGGAGTTCGGTGTGTACGCTCCCATCACCCAAACCAAATGCGGGAAGTGGAGACACTGGGACACTCGCTGCAGAAATGCACTCTGTCAGGGTGTTGGTTCAAAGCAGAAAGCGTGCTGGGGCTTTAGTGAGAGGTAGAGATTAGTAGCTGTCAAGCAAAATAAGTCCCTGTAATACAGTTCATGGTCAGGACTCTGTGTTGGGTCCACAGAACATCTTGGTGGGGTGGAGTAGGCAGGGCTGAGACAACGCAAGCCAAGATGATGCTCAATGTTTGGGAAAACAAGCTAAGACTCCAACAAATTCTACCATTTTGCAAGGTCCAGGCAAAGATCCTTCTCTTGGAAGGAAATATTATCTGCCTATTACTAATCTTGAGCTCTGGAGAACATTTTGCAAGGTGTTGGACCTTTTCAGTTCAAGTGCAGAAGCCAACACTATGGCACAGTGATATTAACACTAAACAGCTCCAGTCCATCTTGCTTCCCTCTCCTGTCCCCACCTAAAGCAGAGAAGAATAAGTGTATAAACCCAAGGGCTTTCACCATTTCACAAAGAAAAGAGAAACTAAGGAGGACAGGTTTTGGTAGCGTGGAGTCCCAAAACTCTGAGGGAAGTATTTGAGGAAGATTGTTGTGGAAAGGTGAACTCTTTCTTTACTGCACAATAAATAGTGAAAAAGGCCAGCTACTACATAACTGGTCCACTTTTAAAAATTAAATTTCTTCTAATCCTCAAAAAAAGGCTGAAAAGAATGGCTATTCTTTCTTATTATAGGAAAAGATGGTAATGCGCAAGTTCCTGTAGCCCTATCTAACAAGTTGGCAGAAGGTAAAGTTGAAATTAGTTAAATACTGATGGGAACTACTCTGACGTTGCACAGTTACACTACCATATGGTACCTGGGAAGTGTGGGCTCTTGTTGGCTAACTTTTCTTTTTTTAAAAAAAAGCTAAAATCAAGAATAGCTGCACTGCCTAAAAACTGGTGATAGAAGCAGTGGTGTCAGTTATTTAGAACAAAATGAACTATTGACATCTCCCCATGTGTGTACACACAGACTAGCTATGCCTGGAGTTTGATATGATGTTGTATCCTCCCAGCTGCTGCTCCTGTGTGAAAACGTTGTGGTAGATACCTGTGATAGAAAATAATGTGAAAAGCAGGGGTGCTGCAAGAGGTGGTGATGTTGAGCCCAGATTACGGTGCTCGGGATAACACTTTTTCCACACCCCTGTGTTTAGCTGTTTTGCCTAGCAAGGTGTGAGAGAGAAAACTGCTCCATCAAAGTGATTTCACAGAGCCGGAGCACATTGTTTATGAGACGTAGTGGGCTCTTACAGTTCCAATGGCTGTAGGGAAACCCGCGAGTCCCCACGATTCACAGCAGAGCAGTAGGTCTCCTCAGGACTGTAGGGTGCCGTAGAAGGAGACCAGCCTCTGCTCCAGGAGCAAAGCGGCCGAATCCACTGCGGTGAACTGAGGATACCACGTACAATTTTGGAACACGCTTGGGTGATGCTGGAGTAGGGGATCATGCACCATACCCCACTGCACTGTGCAGACACATCCTTTAGGTACTGACCCTTTCGGGATAACTACAGAAATACCGGGCTTAGTCACGCCGCCGAACTTCCACTTGGACTGAAATAGCAGAGCCTAAGGTTAAAGGCAGAGCTCTATGGGTCCAAGCTAAAATTCGCTGGAAGTCCCAGGTCAGAAATGAACTAAAGCATCAGGATTGAACTGATTTAGCTGATGCTCTGGCAGACTTCTACAGGAGAGCTGCTTAATGGAAAAAAGAGCGTAAGGCCACGTGTGCCAGTTACAAAGGGTCACTGAGTTATATGGTATATTGGGTATCTGTCTCATCACATCTTGTGCACTTTGTTGATGTTATCAAAGACCTTTATGGTGGGGTGTAGATGTATGTAGACCTAAAGTATATTGCTGTGTTTGTAAGTGGAGGTAACCGTGCACGACACAAGACAAATGCTAACTGTGTACTGCTGTGTGTGCTCAGCAAATAGCTAGGATTCCTTAGGGGTTTTAGGAGACGGCTACATTCCCCTGTGCTTTTGACAACAGTATGCTAACAAAAAGAAAAAAAGAGAAATAAGAGGTTTAAAACTGTCACTTACAGACTTGAAAGTGTCACCTGATGAAGCATTACAGATTTTCCTGGAAGCCTTTCACAGCTTTATTCAAATTTCATACCGGCCATACCAAATTAAGCAAAAAGGAAATAAAATTTTAAAGGGAGCCATCTTTCAGTAGGATATGCTGAATGTTCTACTGAATGGAGAGACCATTCTTCTCCCCTGTTTTAATTTAGCAGGGGAAAACCTGATATCCCTGCACTTATTTGTGCAAATAAGTGAGGTAGCCTGTAGCTAGGAATCTTCCAACAGAACTTTGCAGCGAAACAAATCGCTAAACCAACGTATCCAGAATATTTGTTCTGGCAATAATATTGATTTGACTAAAGCTCAGTAAATCTGCCTTAGATTTCCAAGGAAACTATTCCTAGATTTCTGTTAGTTTTATCCTGATACAGGGAATACACACATTGGTATTTTGAGCAGACGTCTTTGAGGTTTTTGTCCACTTGCTCAGCGAAAATAACTTTTTCAGTGATGTTGTTAGTGATGTCTGTGACAAAGTCATTTTCTCTGAGCAGCTATAAAAGCGATCCATGAAAATTCTTTTGGTCCAAATTAGGTACTGAATAATGCATATTTATAAATAATGCAGATAGATAAGGGAGGAATTAAAAATATATTCAGAGGCCTGTCCAAGGGAACAGAGATTTTTTCTCCTTAATGCGTTGGAGTGAAGTTGATAGTAACCCTATAAGGTGAGATGTAACAGGGTTACAATGATACAGGACATAACTGGAAACAAGGAGTAAAAACGAAACAAAACTGCCAACAGAAGCTCTAGTTTCTAAATTTCCAGGCATCATCTCATTTGACATGTACACAAAATAGCCAGTTTTAAACGGTGATGTTATAATTTGTTGTGCAGAGCTATAATATTTTCCGCTCACGCCTCTTTGGTAGTTTCACCTTTTTTCTTCTATGCTGTTTCTGAGATTGAAAAAGAAGTGTAGCAACATCCTAAATATTTCAGCATAGTGAAATAATATTATGATTTGAAAGTTGAAACTCACATGGTTTTGAATTTGGAAATCCTGGGGCTTCAGAATTGTAGTTTGTGAAGTTGTCTTATATGCTACACTGGTTATTATGAGAGCTTTTATTTTTCTTTAGTATTATATTTCACTGATTAAGAGATTCCTTCACTTGATACATTGGAGAAGGAGTAAAATTAAAGTAGCTTAACTCACTGAATTTAGAGATGTACCTATCATGATGCCAGTGTTCCAGTTTTTCTAGCTTTCTTTTTCATTGACTATGAAGTTGATATTGAAGAATTTTTCAAATATTGATGGCCAAGTCTTTTCTTGTGTGAGACTTCTTACAGTGGAGCCCCATTTTGAGAGGCTGACTTTTGTGACAAGCTGATATTGGGGAAACTAATTTCTGACAGGCACTTCAGACTTTACAAACTGAAAGAGTTTTCGTCAATCAGTCTCCTACTAATCTTTCAAAGCTGTGTCTAGACTTTTCTGCTGGGGCATGCCGTGCATGTCCTGGGGTTCTGGTCCATGCACCGCTACAGATCTTGCCTGACCTGCGTATTTGGGTTTCCTTTCTGTGGAGAGTGGGGAATGATATTGTGCATTCAGGTTTTGTCCTGACAGGGAATTGGCTGGGGCGTAGAGCCAAATGCAAAGCAGGGAAACATTCTCAAGTTCCCTGATGCGATACAGCCTGAGACCTGATCTATGAGAGCAAGTATTTATCCCATATATATACGTCTCTTTGACGTGAGGTCATTAATGAGCAGCAGAGGATTATACTGTCTGGCATTTCCATTTGTTTTTGTGTTGTTAGAAATCCTGAGATAGTGGTTCCTTTAAATTACCCAAAATTCTCTAATGTTTTTCATATTTAAGCAACTAAGGTAGGCGATTATAGCTTTTGAGGTACCAAGTGACTTGTCTGAAATTAAATTAAAGCTGCTTTCCTAGCTCTTAAATCACATGGACAGTCTAACTCAAGCATGCTTTCTTTTAAAATGTCGGTCATTTTATTAAAAAATTGTGATGTAAATAGGCTGAATGGAGACAGTAGATTAAATTTGCTTGTAAAGTTGTCCAAGAGGCCGGAATCCCCTGCCTGTGTAGAACATACAATCTTTACTGTTATTGCAGGCATTATAAAAGAGTGTAGTTTTTGATAGCACTAATAGCTCTACTGCCTGTCCTCTCCTGCTGGGGATCAAAAGGTCACCTTTGTGAGCCTCTTAGACCAGGGCGGGAAAGCCATGCTAGTTTTTGTGGTCCAGTATACATTATGGTTTACAAGACGCTATGGTATACAGAGAAAAGTCATGCCAAGGATCACACGTGGCCCTTCTGACCTCTCAACTCAAGTGAGTAAGCACGTAAGCTCCCTTTAAAGCTGAATGATTTGGAACAGGCTCTAGCATGAATCTGGAATGAGCATTTAATTGTTCCTCCTCTGCTGTGAGATGCATAAACTCTGCCACACTTCCTATAGGAGTGTACATTATGTGACAAAACATCATTTTGATACTTTCATGGAAAAGACCAGGACTTTTTACTGTTGACCACAGCTTTTTACTGTTGGGTTTCACAGTGGGTGAAATACTGGCTGGTTTGAAGCTAGTGGAAGGTCTTTGTTTAACCTCAGTGAATTTTATGCATGGTGGAACTTATCCTTAATGAAACAATTTTGTCAAATTTATCAGTCAGTTGGAATTAAAACATGAGAATTTTATGTACTGCTAATTTAGTTTACATGGTATAGAACATGAAAAGGCAACAAGGGGAACATAATTCTGCTAAGTCCCAAATAGCCAAAGAGGACAGCAGACAGTTCACCTGATTCTGCATACCCAAGGTGATAAGTTATGATAGAGTTGTCATCCCACCATACACTCCATACATTCTCTTGACTAATTTACAGCTATAAATTTATACTCTGAAGTCTTCATCTTACAATATCATTATGATCTGGATGTAATACTTGAGACCCCTACTTTTCTTGCTCCTTGCTAGGTATCTGTCAGCCAACATAGACTGATCTGCATGGCAAGTCCCTGTTCCTAATGGATTACCTTAGCAAAGCAGTTCAAGTGCTTCAATTAAATCAATAATTCAGGTGCCTCTTGCTCTCACTTGCCAAGCAGAGCTTGAGCTGAGTCTTGGTGGACAATGGAAACTGATATTCTGTGAAGAATCCCCATCCAGGATCTGCCTAACCCAGCTTATACCCAAACGTGATGCACCTTTTTTCTCTTGTTATCTCCCCCTGAGCAACTCAATTAAGTCTTTCATACCTAATCCTGCTTAAAAAACAGAATCTAAGCCATGTGGCACCTGAGACCCCGCAGGTGTTTTGGAAGAATCTCTCGCTACTGCCATGTGGGTGGAGCACTGCACAAAAAAATGCAGTTGTAGCCATCTTTTGAGCATTTGGCAGGGTGGGGAATGCCTATTTCAGGAGGTGGCTAGACTATACACCTGGAAAATGAGGGACCTGTGCTCTTGAGTCCTGCCTTTTCTGGGAGAGTATCCCATCTATGGATCTTCTCTCCGGGATAACCTGCCTGTGGGACTACATGGAAAGTCATGCGGGCAGGCAGGGAAAGGCAGCGCTGCCTCTGCAGCTGAATGGCCAGGGTGACTTTTTTGGAAGAAGGATAGTCAGTCCTTGCTTAGGACTCTTTCCTGGGAGGAAGAAGAGGGAGAAGGGTCTGTCACGACAGGGTAATTGTGCGGCTTTCCCGCCTTTGATATCAGGCCTCTTTATTCAAAAAGATCTTGACCACTGTGTGCGGCATTGTGTAGGCTGTAAGGATAAACTTTATGTCCTGGATGAGACCGGTACTACAGAAATACTCTTATGGCATCGCTTTTGCTTGGTTACCTATGGGCAGCTCCTTACTCGAAGTGGCTCATTTTTGGCTCAGCCTCTGAGGCACCCAACACCCTTGTGTGCCAGGGGCAGCCTAGGTGCTAACTTTGGACTTTTCGATTCCTGACTGGAGATGAAGTCCCTGAAAGGTTCAAGGTCCGCAGCACCTAACTGGTAGGTGTGAAAGCCAGTTTACTGGGTTATGTTCTCTCTTGAAGCCACTCTGTAGCATCCTGATAGATGCTGGTTAGGGCTGAGCCAGCCTGTTTGGGCTCACTCCATTTGAAACCGTTTCCAGCAGCCTGGGGTGTAAAAGCAGGCCCAAGTAAACTAATACTATATTTTTCAGTGATGGAAGTGTGCAACAGGATGGGTAAATATCACGTCTCCAAACCAGTCTTAACAAAGTTCCAGCAGAGCTACCTTAAAAATACTGCCAACAATTTCTTAAATGTAAATATTTCATTTAAAAAATACGTGCACCTTGGTTCCTTTTATTTCTGTTTTAAGTGATGGTTAGGTACACAGGATTAATTTGTTTGACTAATTTTCCTGTTACAATGGTATAATCTAATCCAGGTAAAGATACACAATTGTTCAAAGCTTTTAACATTTGCTTTCAATGTTAAGTCTCCAGCTGTGATTAGAAAAATAATTCTTTCAGAAATCTGATCTGCATTGCTTCCTTTTGTACTGCTTTTGGCTTCTTTCAGCTCTCTTCCAAACCTGCAGTAATGGCATTCCTCTGTTATTCATATTTGCTTTCACAAATCCTAGCTAAAGAATGCAAGCAAGCAAGCTCTCTTTTAAATCAGCAGTGATTTGAACTGAATGGAACAAAAATACCATCCTGCTACATTCTTTCATGAAGTGCTTTCATTTAGCTCTTGTTAATTAAAACCATCAAACTTCTGAAATTGTACTCATGTTGAAAATGTAGTTCTCTTTCACTAAGTATTATTAAGAATAACCTCCAGGAATAAGAAAAAAAAAAATTAAGCCTTCAAAATGGCATGGTTTACTTTGTTTAACACAGGAAGATGGTAGTTCTAGTATTTTGCTTGATATCATTCTGTAAAGGAAATATTTTTCAGTCAAAGCCACTTCTAGACTATCTTAAGGCAAATAACCAGGAACATTCATAACCTACTCTTGCACATTATTTCAAAACAAGTTTAAACAGGATAGAACAGTGCATTAAATGCATCACAGCTGTTACATATACTCTTAAGTTTTGATTTACTTCTGTTACAGTAAAACCAGCTTTTTATAAATTAATGTTTCATGCTCTTCATTCTAATGTATGACATACAGTAAGATTCACATTTGCCCTAAATGATGGTTTTGCCACTGTGAATCCTGATCACAGCTGTTGAACAGTGACTCCAGAGCAGATAATTTCAGCAAAGACAATATAAAATCCATGACTGCTTCATATTCAAATTGAATCCTTGTTCGGAGGCTCCTAAAATAAAGGCTTTCAAGTTTTTCATCATGAAATACAGTACTTCAGTGTTCTAAATTCTGGTTACATCTACAAGTGATAAATGTCAACCCAAATGGGCTTTGGGAAGAGGACAGCTTAAAATGATGTTACTGTGTGTAACTGCTGCTTAAGAGAGAAAAATAAAGTGCAAGCTGCAAGACTTGCTAATTTACTCTAAAATAAATAAATCCAATGAACTTAGGAAATGGTGACATAAATTTGTTTCAAGAAAATATGGATGACAAAATGTCTTATGTTTAACTTGTATTGCATAGTCTCTTTCTATTAGAGATACTGGTTTGTTGTCCTCACCCTCAATTTTTATTTATTTTTTTGGCCACGGTGTAATAAGTTAAAAAAATGCCTTTAGAGGTCTCTTTGGATAACGCTTAAATTCTTTCTTCCCTTTCCTTACTTCTTGTTTAATTTTAATATTTTAATCAGAAGAACAATAAACTCCTTTAGTAAAGCTCGGGAATAGTCCTAATCAAGAGCTTAAGAATAGCACAGTTAAGACTTCTATGGCTTTCAGAAATTATAATTATGCAGGGCAATAATGCTTTCTGGTCAGATTAGTGTTTTTATGGTTATTGTTGGCTTTATTTTGTCTCTTTCTTATGGTCTTGTAAAAATAGAAGAACCCAATTTGGATTTAGTGTTTTTATTTTTTTGGAAAATGCTAAAATTTGAAAGTCAGCAAAACATTTAGAAAACATGTCTTCTGTTCAATGTCAGAAGGTTTCCTTAGCCCCTTTTGAATTTTTTTTCATGATAAATTGTAAGGATTAAAATTATATATGTATTGTATAAAAAGGTACTTGAAAATATTGATGTGCATAATAAAGGTCTGATTTTGTTACATTGACTTACATATTGAGGAGTACACTTTCTCCCGTGTTTTGTTCTGCTGATACCAGATGGAACTTTTTGAAGGGTGGAATATTATCAAGCATAATCAGGCATTTGAGAGTCAATGAAAAATAATTTAAAAGCCTTAAACCAGAAATAGTCTCTCAACTTTCTAGAAAAAAATTTTGCCACAGGTATATTCACCAAGTAGATAAGCTTGGAGATATATTTTATTGAAATTATCTTCTTATAAGTACACTTCCTCCATGCCTTCCACTTTTTTTTTTTATTCTAAAGCACAGAAGGTTCTGTCAATTCAGGCACTATATTTTAACATATCCATTTAGAAAGAAATTTCATTTTTTTTAACTAGTGTCTCCTTATAGGGGTATATTACTGAGGAGAAGCATCTGTCTACAAAAACTGTAGAAAAGAGATGTAGGCTGTAATCCTACAAAGACTGTGTGCATGAAGACAATAGGACTACTGATGAATATGAAGTTAAATGTGCATTTAATATTTTGCAGTAATAACGTTAAAGGAAGTATGGAAGGCATGCTATTGTAGCAGCTAATATTATACGAAATAGTTTTTCATTGCTTCTGAAGCCCTCTGTTGTGTAATAATCTGTGCTTTGGCACGAAGGAGAACGTGTGCACCAGTATGCACTCCAGAAGAGGAGGAAGATCACATAAAATCCCATATTTTGCAATGTCTAAACGCATAGGTTGCTTGCTCTTTTTTGCCTATTTCAGAAATTGAAGTAGCTTATTTTCTCTTCTAGGATATGTGCCAATCTAACACTTCAAGTGACTAGGTATTTCTTATGTGCCCCAAGGCTAAGCGCTGGAAATGAAGGTTATGAAAGAAGCAATGGAGTAATATCTTGATGCCTTTGAAACTGAAAGAGCAGGATTTTGCACAAGATTTTAAAAGGCTTATAGTACTTACTGGTATTACAATGAATATCTCAGTTGTATCTAAAATAATATCCCAGATCAAAGTACCATTGTTAGAGGCTGTTCAAATTTATAGGGTAGGGGAGTCTGAGAAGAGTTGAGACAGGACAAAAACAGAAGTGAAGTCGTGGATAAGTTTATTCTGGCAAGCAGCTGAGGAATATAGCAGAGAATTAGTTTACATATAAACTTTTTAAATTAGAAATGTATTTTTAAAGTTATTTTGTGAGAATGTGCACTTGTAACCAAAAACGATGTGTTAGAGAGTTGCTTTACAAGTTCTAATATTTTCAGATAATTGTGTTAAAAATATGTATTTGGTTTTTCCACCAGTAGCTGTGTTTTGATAAATCAAGCTTTGACAAATATTATGAAAACTTTGGAAAGATAACTGAAAAAAAAAATCTTTTTGGATAAAAGAAAACAACTTTATAGTTGATGATAATAACTTTTCACTAGTCCCTAGATGTTTGACTTAGTTCAGGCTTTGGATTTAAACACCTCAAATGCCTGAAAGCCGGATCTAGTTCTGACAGATATAGGTGTAACTAGGAGAATTTTTTCCTTGAAACATACAGGAAAATGTATAAAAATATGTAAAGACGTGCACTTGGTTAGAAGCGTATCATAAATCCACTAGTCCTACACTTCCTCATGCTATCATAAGTATGAAGTAAGCCAAGAGAATTAAATTAATTTATTAGAGACTCCTACTGCAGTAGAAGAATTTTGTCTCATTTTTGTTTTTATCATTTTTCCTGTTGCAAATCCTAAAATGTTTGGACTGGGACTTAATTTCCATGCTGTCCACATGTAACAAAAAAGGCCTTCCAGAATAACTATTCCTCTCTGGTATTTCATGTGACAGGAGGGAAAGAAAAGCCCCTCTATGCAATGCTGAGCTTAAAAATAAACTTTTCATGTTTGCAAATAAGTGAAAGCACAATGGGATCCTGTGTTTCAAACTTGTGTGTGTATTCATCATGGATGCTTAATTATGAAGCATAGAACTAAAGCCGAACTGTGTACCCCTGGTTACAGGACCCAGGGGATGACTGGATTCACTGCTTGGTAACTTGTTCCTCAGGGGCCAATTAAAAGCACACCAGGTAAAGTTAAATACAAAAATATATAACTCCTGTATACTAGGGATTTTACTTATTGCTGGAAACTGGCATCAAGAGAACCTCGGTAAACTGCCCTTTTTATTACCTGCTTTATACGAAACATTTAGCAATACCTGTAAATTCCCATTTATGTCACCATTTATTGTCAGAAATACAACCGGAGGAAATTTTTAAATACATAGTTCTTCTACTATCCTTGTGAAAGAAGAGGTATGATCTTAGCTGAGAAACTGCACTCTTACAGCCCCTACAAGAAAATATTCCATGTCTTTCTCTGCTAATGTTCATGTAGAGCTCCATATGAAGGAATTTCAGATTTTGTTTATGTCAGTAATTTAATCTTAAAGTCATAACAGCATGTTTATTTTAGCTCTGCTGGCGATGAATTCTTTCTGCTTTCAGATAAATCACAGTTAAGAGAGTTGTTGAATAATTCATCAATATCATTTTAAACACTTTAGTATATCAGATCTCAGAAAATATACCTAGAAAATGAACAGGAGAAGCATGAAGCACCCATAATGTATTGCAAATGTATGTGCATGAAAAATATGGGCTTTGTCTCTTTTTTCATTTTTATCTAGTATTATGCTGGTGTGGTTGCTTGAGTTTAATAGGAGTAGCTCCCAGTTTGCAATGGTGCAAATGGTAAAAGAAACAGGAATATGATCTGATATGCATGGATGAAATGGAAAACACAGGAGCAGATATACCCATTGCAGTAATGTATTGGCTCATGTTTAAACATAAATGACTGTATCAACAAGCAAACAGTCATTAATAAGCAGCTGCTAACCCTGCTGGAGATTTTATCATATGCATGAGTACTTTTTGCTAATGAGAAAATGCTTCGTTTATCAAAGTAATGTTGGTTTCATAGAGACGTAATTCCAAGTTTCTTGTGTTGTACTGGGAATACCAAAGGAAGTAAAGAATAAATTAACTGGTATTAGTATACTTGAACAGATTTAGAAAAAAATGTGAAGAAGTCTGCACTCTAATAGGACTGGAAAAGTCTTTAGCTGAGAAACATATTGTTTGTGGAGGGTTTGCTAACAAACTTGTGAAAAAACCAATAAATATTCAGTAGGAAAAAGGGCAGGAACACTGATTATCTGGAAAACCCTATCATTTACACTTTTGGTCAATAAAAACAGTCTGAACTACTCATTTAAGTACACTCTGTAGGTAATCGGGAAAAATAAGCATTTCCAAAGGGCTGTACATCCTATCGTCTCAAAAGTAGATGTTTAATGTAAGGGATATGAATTACTGTCTGCAAGTTCTCCTGTCTCTCTGGTAGATGGGAGAGTTGCTTCCACGAGGGTCCCATGTCCCTGCAGCACACACATAGGTTTGTTAGTCATTAACACTAACTAACTTATTGTGGTACCGTACAAAGCACACAAAAGACAAGTAACAAAGAATGTGAAAGCAATGACTAAATTAATAAGTAGATATCGAAATGAAATTCATATTACATGACCTTCCAACAGTCCGAGTTTGCAAATATTAAGTGGTGTTTATTGTTGCATATAAGACACCCGCAACAGAACAAAGGATCTCTATATGAATATTGTTTCCCTTTAAGGTCTTATAAATCTGATGCTCTGAGACATCTGGACACTCACAAAAATTCCTGAACTTGTAAACTTGGAAGGTCAGGCTGAAAACTTATCCCCAGATACTATGGCAAATCTGGAAACAACAAAATAAGCAGTTAATTTTTAAATGGTTCAGGTTTTGGTTTTCTTTCATTTATTTATTTAATTGTTAATTCAGCTTGTTGG
>NW_010973231.1:3611379-3611933 GCF_000737465.1 Haliaeetus leucocephalus
AGATGCACGGGTACATGAGTTGTGAGAAAAAGCAATTGGAAAAGAGGATTCCTCCTGGAAAAATGCCGTTCCAGTTGCCAGCGAGCAGTTCCCATGACAGACTATAAAAGGGCTGATCTCATTTCTGATCCTCTTGAAGGGACTTCTGATTCACATTTGCAAAAAGTGAGTAATGAATGCTGTCGCCAGGATTAGAGGGGCCCTGCCTCCAGCCAGGTGGAGGAAAGGGACAACTGGGTCTACTGGATGATGTGGATTCAATGGCCTGGCACATCAGACCCACAGGAGTATAAGGCTCTAGTGGACACTGATGCACAACATACCCTAATGCCATCAAGCTATAAAGGGGCAGAACCCATCTGTATCTCTGGTGTGACAGGGGGATCCCAAGAGCTAACTACATTGGAAACTGAAGTGAGTCTAAGTGGGAATGAGTGACATAAATAACCCATTGTGACTGGCCCAGAGGCTCCGTACATCCTTGGCATAGACTACCTCAGGAGAGGGTATTTCAAGGACCCAAAAGGGTACTGGTGGGCCTTTGGTATAGCTGC
>NW_010973231.1:3612554-3612922 GCF_000737465.1 Haliaeetus leucocephalus
AATCCAAATCCTTCTGAAAGCTGGTTTTGCCATAAAAGAAAGTAAGGTCAAGGGACCTGCACAGGAGATCCAGTTTTTGGGAATAAAATGGCAAGATGGACGTCGTCAGATCCCAATGGATGTGATTAATAAAATAGCAGCTATGTCTCCCCCGACTAATAAAAAGGACACACAGGCCTTCTTAGGTGTTGTGGGTTTTTGAAGAATGCATATTCCAAATTACAGTTTGATTGTAAGCCCTCTCTATCAAGTGACCCGGAAGAAGAATGATTTTAAATGGGGCCCTGAACAACAACAAGCCTTTGAACAAATTAAACGGGAGATTGTTCATGCAGTAGCCTTTGGGCCAGTCTGGGCAGGACAAGATG
>NW_010973231.1:3613237-3757917 GCF_000737465.1 Haliaeetus leucocephalus
TCCTTATCTCAACCCATGAGGTTCTACTTTTTTTTCTTCCTCTCCTCTCTCCTTTCTGATTCTCCTCCCCATCCCACCGCAGGGGGCGAGGAGTGAACCAGCAGCCTTGTCGTGCTTTGTTACCAGCTGGGCTTAAACCACGACACTGGCCTTTGTGTTTACAGCCAAACTGAACAATGTGTGAGTATGTGAAGACTTGAAATAATCCTATGGAAGTCAGTAGTTGTTGTAATTCCATAATTCTTTATTACAGCCTGTGGCTGGCGTTTTGCTATGTGTATTATATTCGTTCTTGACTTCTAAAAGTCAGTCAACTCTAAAGCTTTCAAAATAAGTGTTGAGTTTGGAGAGGGTCTTTATTAAAAAAAGTCTCATCAAGGTCTTACAGAAGTTTGTGGAATCATGAACTAATGAGAGATGATCTCTGCAAAAGTCAGACAAGCTTGGGCTTCATATTGATTGCCACTTTTGGTTAAAGAGCGGTGTTATCTGGTACGTGAATTCCAAAGAAGCCTTAGTGTGAAATATTTCATTCTCTGTTTGTGCTATTTATAGCTACTGACCGAGCTAGTGCATAGTTTCATAGGAAATATTATTAGACGAAGAAAGGTTTAAATATAAGAAAAAGGAAACAGAAGTACCTCTTCCTAGGAGTGTTGCCATTCTGTCTGAGCTGATTTAAACATTACTGCCTTGGAAAAAAAGATGTGGAATACTAGATTGTTTCTGGTAAGTCTTATTGTTTGGTTCCCTATCAGTTGTTTACAGCTCAATGCTCTCTGAAGCATCTCCTGCTATCTTGCTGTAAATTTGGACCAAACCTGAAATGTTGAAAAAGGCTTTTTTTTACCACAAAGAACATTTTATGTGTCATATGGAAAAAATTGTACTTCATATTGTCAAATAACCATATAAGCATAAAAATCTCCTATATGTAGACTTCTAGACATCTCTAGCACATACCTAAAAATGAGTTTCATTGAGGTAACTGATATGAAATACTAAACATTTGCAGAACTCTTATCAATAATATGGGAAAATAGGAATCTAGTGGTACTAGTTATGTTTTACACATTAGTTAACAACATTGCGAAAATTACTGCTTTCCGAAGAGCATTGACATCTAAATGTGGCTTGCTTTAGGATAATAATTCTACTGTTACATGACAGAATTTCTGCCAGTGATTTCAGTAGTAAGAGAGGCAGTTGACACAAGCTGGAACATGGGAAATCCTGGTTATGAGGATACAAATTTTTATCCTGAGAGTGGTTAGGCACTTGAACAGGCTGCCCAGAGCGTCTGTGAAAATACCATTCTTGGGGATATTCATTGACTGAAAGCCTTGAGCAAGCTCGTCAGGTTGGACCTGCTTTGTGCAGGGGTATTCAAACATTGTCTGAACAAATGGGACTGAAAACCCCAAATGATGGCTGCTGGGAAACGCTCACTGTAAGATGAACTGTCTGAGAAAAGGCTGCTCATGGCTGCCCTGTCACTACAGGTGAGACCTTGTTAATGATAAAAAAAAATTCAGCTAAGGAGATGAGTTATATTTATCACTACATGAGCTTTCCTAATGAAGACAAATCATCAAAGGGGTAAATCTGATTCCATGATTTTTGGAAAACAAGATGATTTGCTGAGATAGCATAACAGTGCTGGATACCAGAGATCTATTTGGGCATAATTAGTTTTCCTACGCTTTTGAGTATCCTGTGGGGCACCCTAATGTATACACGCTCCTGTGCAGTTGATAGTTATTATACAGGATATATGGGAGTATGAGAGGTCCTTGCACTTTGGGATAGCAGTTGAAAGCTGGGGTACCCTAGTGTATATCCCCATCACAGATGGCACTCGATACTTCAGGAGTAACTGAGTCAAGCTCTTGGCGGTCTTAATTCAGACCAAAATTCAGACCATGGCCAAGCAGTGCCGGTCAGAAAATGTGCTTTGTTGGAAACGGCTCACTAATACAATGCAAAATGATGTATCCAAAACACCACAGGATTTCAGGGGCAATTGTAACCTGCCTGCCCAGCAAACTGGCTTTGGAGAATCGCTCCTTTTGCATTATCTGGCAGAATTGTTGCCAGATAGATCTCCAAAAAAAAAAAAAAGGGGACCAGCCTTGGCATGCCCACACAGTCAGCCTGTCTTGGGCATGTAGACCAGTCCTTCTGGCTTGTGTGGCACCTTGTCACTGCTCTTGGTGAGACATCGTGGTGTGACACCAGTGGCTGAAGGCGGCAGACAGTGGCAGGTCCCTGGCCAGTGCTTCCAAGATACCAGTCTCTAAGGGAGAAGCCTGAAAGTCCTGTTGTTAACTTGGATTCAGCTTCCAGCCCTGCCTAAAAGCCTTGATAATCCTGGCTGGAGACAGATGAGAGTTTTTGAGCCTCCCCCCCCATTATAGACTTGAGACTGGGAACAGCTGAAGGAAGCTAGACAACTTAGGCATTTTCACATTTAACAAGAAAGCCAGTTTCACAGAGCAGCTGTGCAGAATATTAGAGGCTAGACTGCTTCCAAAATGTCATGTTTCACTGTTCCTGATGTGAAAATTTGTATGAAACTGACAATAAACCTGACTTTTTTGTTGTTTTGTTTCCTTTTGGGTTTGATTCAGATGGAAACTATATTATTATTAATATTATTTTCAAGCAGGAAACTGTTTGCTGATCAGCTCTGTCTCCAGGTAGTCTTCAATTTAATTTTCTAAAATCATGCTCCGTCCCAGTTCCTTTGGGTTAGTCCTGAGACATACAAATTACTTTACCAGACTACAACAATCTACTTTTCTCTGGGAAAGAAAAAAACACCCAAACAAAACAAAAACCTACAAGTGTCTGTCTGAAGGAAGTGTAACAAATTGCTTACGTCTTCTACAGTCTCTGCTTTTGGAAGAATCACTGTCCTAAATTGCCTTTGGGGTTTTGTTCCTGTTTTACTAAATGTGTGCTCTCTTCAAATATCAAAACATCTTGTTCTGCCTGTTGTGCTCAGCTCAAGAGGTTTGGTAAATGGATCTGGTTTCTTGTCTCCCCTCTCTACAGGGAATGGAAACAAATCCTTGTCACTAAGCATGACTTCTTTGGCTAGGTTTTCATCAGGCCCTGGCCTAGTACAAGAGATATATGACATATAGTTTTAGAAGCATCTAGATGTTAGAAAAGCGCCAATGTTTGGGTGTAGCACCGGGAGTACTCAAAAGAGGTTAACGAGAGAAAGTGGAAGCCTCTGGGAAGGACGATAAACTTCGGAAAAGCAGAAGACTGATGGCTACTCTTTGGAACAGTTTGAGGATGCTGAAGGATAAAAATAATTGACAGCTAAGCCAACTATTAATTTTAAAACAGTAAGGAACTATGGAGTTCATGTCCATTGAGTGCATGCTTTATATTCTTTAAGGGCTGCTCTCCACGCCTGAGCCCCGGTCTCGTGGCCACGGTGTGTACGCTGTGAAGGTGTGTGTAAGCACTTTGGAGCAGGGAAAGACTTGTCCTGGAAAAGCAGCACTGCCTATATCACTCCATATAATAATTATATGGTTTTAAACATTGTTTCTGCAATTCGCGGTCAAACAGTCTTTTACCCTCCAGGAAGCCTCTGTAAAGGGAAATCTTGCAGGCTGCAAGTAGAGTCTTTCTGAGAGCCTTACTTACAGCAGGAGTTCCCAGCTTCACACCCAGTTTAACCTTTTCCCAGTATTCAGGTAAACTGTAGACACTTTACTCTTCATTGTCGTCCTTCTTTCTTCTTATGACACTCCATCAGACTATTTTATTTTCTTCTAATAAGAGCTATTGGCAAGGCACAACAGATTATCAGCCAAAGCCTTAACATCTAGTCTAACTCCTGTCCATGATTTAAAGCTGCATTTCACTTCTTAAGGAGGAATTTACTGAATGTCAGCCTATCATTCAGATGCTATCTAGCATACGTGTGAATGACAGTTGTAACATGAACTAAGTGAAACTTAGTGAAAGTGAACTAACTAGCAGAATTGTAGCTGTGTATGTGAATCATGACCATTATCTATTAAACATATGTTTTCTGAAGATGCTCTAAATTTGGGTTACCTGTGGGATTCTCCGCTGTTGCAGAATTGCTCCCTCTTACATCCTAACATGCAGCTCCAGAAGCTGAATTCTACTGAGCAATGCAAAACTGAATTTATGTTTAAGATATACAATTGCTTTTTTCCATCATCACTGAGTTTTACAGTGTTTGTTTTGATAATACAGTCTGTGATGGTCCAGAGGCACAGGAACCACATGAAGCAGAAGGCATTACTGAAGTGACCTCTTAGATGAGCGTTACTCTTAAAGAAGCTCTTGGTGTTGGACTCTGCTGAAGGCAACAAACTGTAAAAGGAGTTCCTGCTGTATAAGATGAAGCACGTTAGAAGTATGTTAAAGCAACAGGAGTGCTTCTTTTTCAAAACAGTCATGGAGCAATTCCATCTCTCTGTTCTTGTTTCGAGTTAGCTGGCAAATGCTGTTTGAAATATCGCAGTATTTCCACTGTATGCAGCTGCTGTCAGGTAGGTCAGCTACTGAATGAACAGGAGAAAAAAATCCTGCCTGCGCTATTTAACTTGAAGCATTGGGACAAAGTCAACAGCATGGCTTTAATTTTTTGTTATTCTCCCTGTCTCTTTGTAGCTTCCACATGGCATAGTCTCTGCTTTGCTTCATGCTGAAATGCACAGGAGTATTTATTGTTTTGTTGGCCAGGTCAGGGTTAGGATTAGCAAAGGCTAACGCTAGACTACCAGAAAAATGGCTAGAAATATTTTGCAGAAGTGTAGATTTCCTTCCTTCATCAAAATTAAAAAATTCTGCTAGATGTTAATTTTGAAATTAGGGATTTCTAGACCCAGTCTTTTTCTTTCTGCTCATATATGGGTTTCTAGCCATTGTTTAGACTCTGAATCCCTATTTTTTTCTCATTTGAGAACACCTGTGAAGATTTGGGTTCTACCTGGTTTAACTTCTGATTGATGTAACGTTGTTCTTTCTGTGAAGAAATAACCATCTATTTGCCCTAAAAGCAACATCTATAACTTATGTACTTAGAACAAATTGTTTGGGTTAATTTCCCCAATTTTTAAAATTGAATCCAAATTTAACAGCAACTGCTTATAGCAGGTGACTATTAAAATTCAGCCTGAGGTCAGCTATTAGTTCACGGGTCCCTGTAAAGTCACAGCACTAGAAATACGCCTGTTTTTTTCAAAGCTGCGCAGATGGTGGTGAGGTCTGTCGGCCAGCTCAGTGACCTTTATGAAATTTAGCCTCATGACAGGCTTCATTTCTCTTCTTGATCCCCAAGTGCTCCATTTGCACCTTTCTTCAATCTTCTTTTCCATTTCTCCACCCTGTGATAGCTGAATGCGGATAGATTTCTTTCACAGCACCACTGGAAGAAAAAAAAAAGTGTAAGCATCCTATTTAAAATAGAATTGCAACTCTGTCTTATACTGACAAAGGCAAGGAAATCTGAAGCAGGAGCTATCTTGTTCCTTGCTAGTGTACAGGTGCTGGTGTGGCATGCCAGAAACAGTCAGCTTCTGTGTGAACATGGTGCTTTCAGGTTGAAAGAGTATCCTTTAGAGACTGGAATATAGTGTCAGTGATGGCACCAGAGCCACAATCACAAAAAAACCAACCAACCAAACAAAAAAAACACCAGCAAAAGGAAAATCAAATTCACTGAAACACAGTTTCTTTTTCATCCAAAGTGCCTATATACACTAAATGTTTTCAGATGAATGGCTGAGTTGGCACGCAGCTCACATCACCCAGCTCTTGTGCTTTTCTAGCAATAATCCTTATGTAATTACACATTTGACATGTGAAAACTGCCAATGTGGTTTGACACTGCTTAACAATGTGTAATCTTTCATGCTACAATCTGTAATTTTCTTAGCTGTATGAGAGACTATATGCTGTCAACTCTCTGCAGTTTGGGTTCATTGGAACTGACAGGCTGCATATTTGTTAGCTTATTTTTGCTTACTCAACATGGAACTGTATATTGAATTCAGACTCTGATTACGTGAACTTGAGAGGCAATTTCTACAGTTAGAATTCTGTTAATTCACTCTTGCTGTTGTAAATCTTCAGAATGGATGGACTGGGATTACTGTTGCATATGGAAGACAGCCTACTGGTCTCTGATTTTCCATCAAAAGCAGATTACCGTTTCCAATTTTAGATATCTGTTCTTCAGATGATTTCCTTATAAATAATGAAGAAATGTTGTAAGCATTATAAAATAAAGGGAGCTTTGAACTGGAGACAATTTCAGAGTGTCTGACTCTCAGTCTTAATCAATGAATTATATATGGGAGTTTCCAGACTCAGAATCCACTTTGCTATGATTTGTACGTAGAATTATGAATGAGAGCAAGAGAACAGGCATTTGAGATGTGACTTCAGTTTTCTTTGATCTTTTCCTCACACATGGAAATGTAATCATCTGACTAAAATAGAAGCACAGATTCTAGAATGGTAGGAGGGGAAAACATTTAAGATCATACAACATAGTGTGATGGGTCCATTATCGAAATTGTTTTCAGAAGTTTGCAAACAGCTCTTATATTTAGAAGACAAAAAAGCAGTGCCTGAATGGATGCACTGAACATACATTAAGAGTTGTTTGATAAAAGGTAATAGTTAGCATACCTTACTGCTTACTTCTTCCCATGGTGAGTCACTACAGAGCCCATCTTTCTGTACAAAATGTATTCTTGCTTTTTAACTTTTGGGGGGGTAAGTTACTCTATAAACAGAAGAGACCATGTGACATTCGCAACTTCATATCTGTTCTGAACCATCATAATAATTAGATGAATACCGTGAATGTATGTCTTTTAGGCTGCACACCCTAATTACAGAACAGTTTGTTTTGCTAATGGCTTTTAAAGGCTTTTGTGAAACATCCTCTTCTGCTAGTTTTTTTTTCTACTTCCATGAGCACCTGTGAAACACTCTTTTTATATACCTATTTTATATGCTTTATTTTTCAGTATCTTGAGTATTGCATAGGTAGTTCAGCTGCTTGTTTTATGAGGCTGACAAATAATGGTGAATAATCTGTGTCTAGGTAGCAAGTGGGTTGTACAGACATTGTTTGATATATGCATATAATTGTTGTACGAACTGAAAAGTTCTCTGCTAATCCATCCAGGTTCAAAAATTGTTTTCACATAAGAACTAAGCCTCTTTAGAGACTTTAATATGTTGTAATGAGTAAAAGACTAGTTGGAAAACTGTCAAATCATTTGTGAAGGTTTCCTAGAAATAAGAGGATGTAAGTGAAGAAGAAAACTAAATTCAGAAAATTAAGTTAGAGCTCCAAGTTCCACAAAGGTTCAACAGTTGTCCAGTTTTTTAAACTTTACTTTCTTCCTTCTATTTGATTTGCTACTACACACTTTGCTATTCTTTCTCTTCTCATATTCCATTGTTTTCAGAAGGTTAAAAGAAAAGGGAAATAAGTACTTCAGTTTCATACAGCAGTTAAGCTATTCCTTTGGGAATACATTTCAGGATGGGATCTGAGTTCTTGGATTTTTTTTTTCCTCTATGCATTGTTTTTACTTTACTACTTTGTGTTTTCTGCATGCGTACATTTTATGTGAGCACTGAAATCTTCCTCTTATAGTATGTTATGAAATTTTCCACCAATTAGTTGCATGAATGAACTATTGCACTTTCATTCTGAGTTTATTGAAATTAAGGGAATTTTTTTGGATCAGTCCTGCAGTGACTACAGTGTGAACTCCCTCATGAACAAATATTCACAGGCTAGCTCTCAAACATTTTCTTATATTGAAGCAAGGTTAATGTAGAAATTAATAGTGTAGCTCACACAAGGCCACTTGGGTTGTGTTATTAGTTGTATCAGACACTTAAACTTAGTCCCAAGCCCTTCAATCTGGAGAAATGACACTTTGGTACTGACATCAAATTATAGTACTAAATGACTTTATTGTCATGTCCCCACTGAGATGCCATCATCCTTCTTACAGTCCTGGCATCTCTGTGTTTGAAAAGCAACGGTTCAATAAAAATAATTAGAGAGGTGGAGAATGATTGAGTGACATCTATACTATATGTACCCACACGAACACATCATTTCCTGGCTCATGGAGCAGCAGAGGAAAATGTAATGTTCCAACTGTATGTCGCTATGGCTGGCTGGTTCTTTGCCAAAGACGGATCTAGTTGCACAGATTTCAAACACGCTGCCACTTTTGGGTTGGAAATAAAGCCCTAAAAATCAATAATTGGGCTTCAATATTAAGTTGTGTACAGTAATTTCATTGTGGTTTTATTAGATCAGTAAAATACCCGCTGTGGGACAGTATCACAAGGAACTAATTCATGTACCAAGCTTAAAGTCTAATATATGCCTAAGAGTTTAGAGAAAGGGATTTGAAAGAGGTGAAGGAGCTATATAGAGGTTTTAGTGTTTAAAAGAGTTTTCTAATGAGAAAAGAGTAACAAGAAACTGAAGTCTAATAAAGCAGATATTGTAAGATTTGAAGTTTCAGATTACCTTCATTTGCTTTGTAAATTGCTGAGGAAACAAGCTCCTGGGACGCTTTCTCTAATATGCCCCTCCTCAGCCTGTGTCTCTTTCCTCCCATCCGTGCTGTACATACAGAACTGAACAATTAATGACGTTGAGAATTCTTAAGCTTATTTCAATTAAATTTGAACCGCCATTTGATTAAAACATGTGTGATTGTGTTTGTTTTAAAGCGTTGTCGTATGTCTGCCACCTTTACTCATGCTGAGTAAAGTCTGCCTGCAATGTGTGAGGTTTTGAACAAGTGAATCTTTGTGGTGTTCTCTCATCAGCAGTTCAGATTCTGTTCTCGTTTTCGTTTGTGTGCGATCTGCCGAGCGACTTTCCGCAATAGACATGGGATTTGGAATCATCCTGGTGTTTGATATTATACTGTAGTTGTATCACTGTGCTTGGAAATCAGAATTTGAGCCTCAATCAGGAAATGAAACTCTTAACCAGAAGTTGTTCCCGCAGACCACGGTTCTTTCAGACTAATAATCATGTTGGTCAAAGATGTGCAGAAGTAAGTTGTGTCACTGGCATAGCTGGGTTGGCAGAAGTCCCTAATGTACTCACAGCTATGCCAGCAACACAGTAGGTTTTTTTTTAATTGTATGAGAGAAAGGGAAGATTTATTTATATTGCTACAAATTGGAGCTTTGCCTTATAACGTGTCAAAATGCAGTTGTACATTGTGTCTGAAAGGAATAGTCCTATAACGATAAAGCACTTTTTAAAACAAAAAGAAGCCTTAAAGAACACATTACTGCTAATCATTGCCTGATGAAGTAGATGGTGTATCAGGGCTTTTATAGTGCAGTAGCAGTGATAACAACCAACACGGAATATGAGGACCAAGTGGAAGGGAAGTAGCGTGAGTAACGCTGGTTTTGGTTTATGTTCATCTATCAAAAGAGTTGGTCAAAACTGAAAGAAATTTAACTCTAAATTCTGAGAATCATTTGGAAAGTGGCAAAAGAGACTGTACAGAATATCTGTGAGCAGTTTCACAGTCTTGAAGTTTTTTATCACAAATATTTAACACTTCACAGAGTTGAGTTTAAAATGACATAAGATTAATTACTAATTTTCCACTATAATTCCCTTGGTGCTATTTCTGTTACTTCTTTTGTCCTCATAACCAAAAGATACAGAAAGACTAATAAATGCTGATGGTAGTGAAGTACAAATTTGTGGCATGAAGTATGTGACTATAGTGCAACGGGTGGGGGGAGTCTTGAACCCCAGAACAACATAGGTACTATTGCTTTGACAAAAATCATGATAAAATTGCTGTTCACTTTCTGCGCAGTCACACATCTCAATGTTTCTGTATATTATGAACTTCCTATAATAATTCTGTATACGGGAAACTAAATCATTGAGGACAAATATGCAAATAGCTGTGGAAACACTATCAGCACATTCCAGATACAGTCTTTGATATTCATAATTTGTTTTCAATATCTTTCTCTTTGGTAGAAAAATCCACAGGGCTTGCTTTTGTCTGTGCCAGATGCCTCTCAGATGAGAAGAGTTAGTTGCCAAATAGCTCACCATGCAGTAGAAATGGCAACTGAAAGTGATTATACCCAACATATGGTCCGAAGGCAGACATCTGCTAACAAAGATTAGGGATACTGTGGCAGATTCTGACTTGTTCTAATGAGCCAAATCATCTTGAACATAAGTCCATTAGAACAAATGGGAGTAGCCATCAATGGATTTTGCATCGGACCTGCCTCCTCCTGCCTCTCCCCGTACCCTCCTCTGCTTTGCCAGCTTGGGCATGCAGTGGTGTCATGGGAGGCATGGGCATATTTGCCAGAAATAGTCCATAAAACCATTTTAATTAGTTACGAAGTAGTAAGAATAGCACCTCAGTGAAAAGGCAAAGCTAACAGTTTTAGTGAAATGCAGTAAGACCTTAAGGTAGGCACCTGGCGATTGTAAGTGTACTTACAGTATACATCGCAGTAGCGATGAAGCAAGGTAGTATCGATTGTATTGATCACACCGAATGAGGCTGGTAAATGGGGTAAAATCGGGGCAAGGAGGTTTGGTAAGTAGGGTGGTTAGTAGTACTTGCTGAGCAGTGAAAATGCTGCTGTAGCATAATCTCACTTTGAAACAGATACCTACTTCTGAGACCCTCAACAAAATTAGGAAGAAACTGGAGGCAGAGAGAAGCTGCACAGCTGTGGTATTATCAGTCCTTTGGAGAAGGAAGAATATGAAGGACTATCTTCTACACTCTTTATTTTCAAGTAGAAGATTACTTTTCCACCAGATCATATTGATGTTAAGATACTTTATGCTTTTTTCACGTACTTAAAAAGAACAAATCAATTGATTAAGAAAGCCTATGCGCCATGCTGAGGCATGAGGGATGGTATTAAAACACCAAGTGTTTGTAAGAATGTGTGTGATATGTATACAAATCCATGAGATGTATGTATATTAATCTATATTGTGCTACATATGCAGACTCAGTGTGTATATCTAGACAGAACTATAGATACAGATACAGCTGTGTGTGTATCCATCTATAACTGAAATACATACAACCTTATTAGGCTTCCTCCTGTTTTAGGGAGAATATTCTGAAGTGTCCCCACGCGCGCAGCAGAGTTCAGGTCCTCTCCGGCTTTATGAAAAAGGAACCTCCATTATGCAAGCTGGTTTTGCTGAGTCTCGGGAGTGTCACTTGATACGTTTTCAATATAGTTTTAAAAGTATGATGGAAGTGTTCCAGTAAAGAGGTGCAACATTAAATATAAGATTATTAACATCATTCCTTTTGGCTAGGCAGGTAGAAGGTGTACGTACTTTCTAACTTTTCAGGCATTTAAAATAACATATCTATAAAGTTTTAAATTTAAGTAATTTAAAGTTATGACTTAAGAGAGGTAGGGGTAAGTGCCTGATTATTTATCGGTTTTCTACATACTTCTTTTTGATCTCATAACCTAAGAAGGAGGCTAAGGATCATAAACTTTGTTCAAATTAAAATGTTTTAATTAGCTGATGTTTAAATGAATTGGGAATCTATGAGAAGCAGCTGCCTAACCCATCTACTGTCTAGCAAAAAATTACAGATTCCCGAGCAAGGGTTAAAATTTTGCTGGTTGACTTATGGAAGATACACAGTTTTCCTTTTAGCTTTAAAAATCAATGTGCAAGATTGTTTAGATATTAACATTTCAGAAGTTGACATGTCATGTTTTGTCTTCTGATTGAAGATTATTTTCCTGCCATCTGGTCTGGAGATGACATTTTGTTATTCCCCTCATGTAAAGCAGTAGCACAATGGAATTCAGACTGCTCTGGAGTCAGAATAACCTATCCTAATTTCAGGTTGCCAAGTATCTGGGTGTATGCCAGCTTATGGATCTTTTTTTTTTCCCAAGTGAAACAATGAAAGTGGACACTTCTGCTTGGCAAACACTTAAACAGTTTGTACTTATGCTTGGCCCCCTATAGAAAATTAGAAGTTAATTTTCCTTGGTATGCTTGTTCAGATGCCTGCTGGGTTCTGATTGGATAGTCAAGCCAGGGGTTAAACTGAGGTGAGAGTCTTTAATCCACAATTTGCCTGCATTTGTGTGTTCTGGCAGATTGTATAAAGGAGCATCTTCAAGATATTTCAGTGTGCAAAACCTCGTTGCATTTTTTTCCTATTTCTGTTCAAGCTTAAAAACAAACAACACAGTGCAATGTTTTGGGCATCCTTTAATATGTTAAATAAGGAAAGCTGAGGCATCAAAGGAAGCTGATCGGGTGAGAGCGGTCCTCAATATACCTCCAGAATTAGGGCTGGGGTTTGGTAGTTTCATTTAGGTGAATATAGTGTCTATATTCTGCTGAAATTCCCCTCTCGTCTCCTTCATCCATCTGCGAGGCTGTCTTTTGTTTCTATTATTCTTATATGAAGGAAAATAACTTTGTAAACAGAGAAAAAACTAATCATATATGCAGCGTCACATGTAATGTATCCGTATCATCTCCCTGCAAGTGTATGAATTGCGATGGTAGGTGGTGACAAACAAGGGAATTACCCATCCTTTGGGTAGTTAGTCATTTCTTGTTCCAACTGACTTATTTTCAAATCATTTGAAGACACATTTCTACTTGTAGATTGTTCTCCTAAAATGTATTCATGAGTCAATGTCTTAAATTAGGCCTTAATGGAAAAATGGATGCAGCATTAGATAATTCTTTCCTCCCCTAGTCATGCAAATAAAGTTAATAAGTGCTGTCTTTCAGCCTTTCTTTTTCTGTTTACTTTAAGCTGCTAATTAGTTGCAGCGATCAGAACTGTATTCTTTTCACTGTAATAAATGGAATTCCAATAAGGAAGACTGAAGCTGTCCTAAAAATAAACTGTGCCCTAGTAACTTTCAACCAGTGTATAGAGTTGTCAAGCTGTTTGCAAGGGGACGCTTGCAGCACTTCAGTGGTTTTGTATCGTTCTACTCCTGACATAGGGAAATAGTGTAGCTTTAGTACCGTAATTGTAAAAGGTGAGCCAGAAGAGTTACCTGGGTAGAGGCTGTGCAATAAATAGGAGGCTTTTAAAAGTACGTTGTGATGAAGAATACTTACAACTGCATAAAGTGTTAAAAAAAAAAGAAATCTTTTAATTGCGTTATAAAGCAAACTACATGCATGAGTAAAAAGTTATAGCTTTATCACTTCAGAAATCTTGTGTCATTTAGGTTGCCAAACAATGTGGTCAAATACTATATTTAGATGCTCCCTTTTTTAAGAAAGAAAATGACTGACTGAGGAACCCTACTCTGCTCTCCTGCTGAGCTTGAGTACAGAGCAAAAGCACTCTCCACCAAAACAGTTAATGGAGTACTTCGCAAAGTTTGCAAAGCTGGTGAACCACAAACTTGGACTAATTACTCTTGACATGTTCAAGGACATATCTTATTTTTCTGTCTTAGTAAGGCTTGATGTTTTACTGCACTTTTGCGATGTGTTTAAAGCAATTGCTAATAACAGTGTGGCTCTACTAAGAATATCAACAGTGGAGTCCTCAGCTTACATTTAATTTAAAGATTGTTATGCTGTGATATTACTATTGATACCTATATCAAAGTATTCATGGTAAAAAAGCCACAGAAGTGATTTAATAGATTTGTATCTAGTAAAACTTCTATAAGAAGTCATATAACTAGTTATTTCTAGCAAAAGCATTTCACTTGTTTTCTCCAAATTTCCATTTTCCCTACAGGTCTTATTCATTCAGAGCATTTCTTCTTCTCCCTGGTAGTGATATTGTGACCTACTTTTGTATAATTGTCACAAGCATGGCAAAGGTTGAGTGAGTTTGCTTGGTCAGTTCAATTCTTTATAATCTTTTCTCAGATTCTAATTAATGTCAACTGGCACCTGGAAAGAAATTTAGTGTAACCAAGCTTTGGTTTATTGACACCTGTGAGGAGCTCTAGAAATAGGTTAAATATGAGCTCTTAACAGGTATGTAGTCTTTTAATTGACTCTCTTCCATTAATTTCAGCTGAATGCATTTCAGCAATTAAATTTACCAAAGGCATATGAGGAATGACTGGCACAGGTCAAGTCATCTGCTAATTTCTAAATCACTTTTCAAAACTTAAAGCCTATATACAGTATAAATTCACTGCTGGTGTTTATCTTTAGGAGATACTCTGGAAGGTATACATGAGCTTGTATTCCTGCCTGTACCACCCTAGCATTCGCTCTGTGCTTCTCCAGATTTACTTTCACAGGGTGGTGGCCAGAGCTTGACTCGAAAAATCCTAGTCAGTTCGCTGTATGCTAACACTGCATGAGAATTAGTAGCTGAAACATAGTCAGTTTTCCAGTGGCCCAACCTGTAAATTCCTGGGTTTGTGTTTTCTGTTCCTTTTCCGTACTTTCTCTCACTTCTGGTAGTGGCAGGCTCTGTTAGCTGTTTAACACTTTGCTGCACCGTAGGCTACTGGTGGATCCTGTTGTGTCTAGCCAACCGTTGCTTCCTCATCTAACAAGGCAGTTTTCAGCTCCCAGTGTGCAGGTAGGCAAGAGGGAAGATTTGGGGTGAATATCTGGAAGAAACATTGCAAGCAGAGTGAGGGGGGGCGGGGAGCAGAAGGACTGTTCACTCCTGCAATGCAATTTCCAGCCAACTCGTGTGACTGCTCATGGGCTTGAAATACAACCCAGCACCCCAAGCAACTACATGCAAAAGCAAGGTACGCAAAACAGGCATGTAGAAACAGCCCCACTCCATAGCCTAACACGCACTTTTTGATGAAATTATTGCCATTATTCCAATCACGGAACCTGACACCCTAGACAAATGTACTGCTATGAGTGACTTCGTTCCCAGGTATGAAGAGGGAGAGGAAGGCCTTGAATGAGTCCAAAGAAGCAATTGAGGTGGGGCATTTATCCTCACTGCATAAAAACTGTTGAAACATCTATTCTGTGAGTAGTAATTTAAGGACATACCTATAAAAATAGAACTGTGGCTTTGTCTACCTGTGAACTACATGGCCGTCATGACTGGACCAACATCTGCTAGCAATAAAGTCAAAGACTTAAGTTCGGTCTTGACAAGGCTCTTTTCAAGAACATTAATTGTATGACTTTGGGCATGGAAAGGACTATTAATTTTTGAGAAGTCTCCTTTTTGCTTTTTTGTTTCATTTTTGCCTTCTGTTTGTTTGGGTTCTCTTCACAGAGACTTTCAAATACTTTCTACAGAGAATCTCCTAATGGAATTATTGAAACTATTTTGGTTTGGTCCTTTCTTTCCTGTCACCACTGTCACAGAGAGATGTAAGAGGCAGGAGAGAAGGGACTGCCTGTTGGTTAGTCAACTGACACTTCAGAAGCTTATCAGTGGTTGTCTGGGTCCTTTGGAGAAATCCTTCTTACTGTTGAATCTGTCATGTTAGTTGATAGAGAAAACTTTGCTGGTCCACCCACGTTTTTGCTAATCTCCTTGCTGATCCTTCCACTCACAGACATATCATGGTTGACAAGCTCTTATAGTCCTCCAGTCACATCAATAATGGTGACCGCCACTCTCTTTTCCACTCTGGGACCTTCAAAAGCTGTATCATTGATGAGTTATCCAGCTTGACAGGTATTATGGAACACCAGCTGGCAAAAGAGGGTCTGATACGAGTTTTGAGTTAGCCACATAAAAAAGGTTTGTGCTTTTAAAAAAAAAAAAGAGAGAGACAGGGGATGATGACATGTCTTTATCATGTGATTAAGCTTCCTACTCATTTTTGTTGCAGAGTTGGATTGGGCAGTTAGGGTTGTATGGGAAAGGCTGGCATACCAAAATGATAAAGGTTACAAACTGTGGCCTTGTCATGAAAAAATAAGGTAGAGAGGATTCGATTTCTTGCACACACACACACACAAAAAGTACTGAACTTCCCATTGGTTATCAGCAGAGGAGCCTGAGAATATATATAGCTTCTGTGCACAGGACAGCAGGAACAGAAGAACAAAACCTCCAGCAGTAGCAGAATGGAAGAACAGATGCACATGAGCAGTGCTGCAGGGAAACCGAGATCGAGGAACTGCTGCAGGCATGGAAACACCATATTAAAAGCTCAGGAAATTTTTGGAAGAGAAGCAGTCTGAGAACTGCTGCCTTTCAAGGGCAATGCTAACAGGCTGCAGCACTGATCAGTTGTTGGTGCCAACTCACTGCTCTGATCTGACTTCTAACTAGGCCCTTGCCAATGTTGTGTGCAGGATCGGGCAATGAGGATGTTACCTTGTGCAGGATGAAGTACAGCTTCGAGAAGTTTCAGGCACACTTTCATTGCCTCTTGCAACAGAGGTCCCTTTCCAAATGCGTCAGGACGAATCCTACCGCACCGGTCCTCCATTCTGTCACCCTGACTTGCCGACCAATCAGGTCAAGGATTTGTTAGGGATTGCCCGGACTTGGGCAGGTGAGGGAACCCCCAACTACCAAGAAAAGAGTGTTAAAATTATTAATTTGTTGAGTAAACTCTTACCCACTTCTATCTGCAAAAGCAATAAGGCCCAAGATGGCCGACAGGAATTAGCAGTCCCCTCGCTGTAGAAGTAATCATTTAAAGAAGCATCACTCTAAAACTCGGTACTATGGCACTATTATAACATGACCCACAGTATTTAACAGTCTTGGGCAGGGGGAAGATGCTTCTGTATTAGCACTTGATTACTCATCAAGTTCTCAAGTGTTTATTTATTTGTGATTTCTGTCTCCAACTGCTTAGTAAAGCACTTAAAATTTTTATATTATGACTAAGAGATCATTGTCTGTGCAGGTTCTATTCTTCATAAAATTGCTCACTTTTAGCATGCAGGTGTTACGGGAGGTGCTGCAATCCACCTATACGTTGTTGGCAATGTTGGCATCCAGACGATGGTAATGGTAGCAACACCTTGCCTCCAACTTTCTATATGTGCACACCTCTACCGTTCTGCATCCGCCAGGGATATAGGCAGAGGTTTTGTCTGATTCCATGTTGTCTGCATTCATCTTCACGAACTGGGGCAGAGAAAAGCTTGAAGAAATCCAGATTAAGATGATGGAGTTGGGAAAGGGGTTAACTATGTTTTGCCCATATCTCCTGGTACTTTTAGTTAACAACACTGGCAACGGTTACTCCCTTTATGTTCTTCATTTTCGAAGCAGTATGAATATCCTCAAGTTCTTGCCAATCTGCAATTTGTCTGTGTGCTGGAGACATACGGGAAAATCACTATCTTCCTGTCAAGTGATGTCTGTCGCTCAGCCTCCCTCGGCTTGGAGTCAGTATGTCTGCTTAACGTAACAAACGAATTCAGCCACTTTGTCCTCATCTTCTGCTGCATTCCCTTTGGTGGAAATAGGCTAAACAGCTCAAACATTGGTAACTGTTGGCAACTTTTCTTTTATGTCCCAGGCCTGAATCAGATTCCCTGCCGTGTTTAGTAAGTTTTGTCTCATCATTTCTCTTCCATATGTGGTAAAGAAAGGAAAATATTATGAAACCGTGGATACTACATATATATATATATTTATGCTTTAAAAAAATGAATGCATCATGTATTAGTGTGTAAACGGCACAATAAACTTGTCTGTCTCATGCCTAATAGGCACAGTATAGGAAATGGTATGATGAGATTCCTCTCCATAAACCAATTTAATTTAGCTCCTTCCTGAAAGAATCAATACTGTGTCTGAAAGTAAAAGTTAGTCTTCAGAAGTTTTTTAGTATGTTACATTATACTTTAGATTGCTGACAGTCATTTTTCTTATTTGGGAGTTCTTGTGACATGGACAGAAAGAACAGAGACATCCAACTTCACTGTATTGAAGCATTGTGCTTTGATAACGTTTTTGCATCTCCAGTAGGTCAAAATTGAATGCAGTAGGGAAGACGGAGTGTTGTAACCCTTTTCAGACAACTGAAGTGAGTCGTTCCTTCGTATTATTTTTAAATGTCTAATAAGATTTCCCTATTTTTTCAAGATGGTGTAACAGTAGAAAAGCACTATTATATGTGAAGAGTTTTTTGGGTTTTTTTCTGAGTGAATGAAGCTTGCTAGCATTATTTGGGAAAGATGCGTTTTTGTATTTCCATCAAAATAATATACCTCTGGTATTGCTGTCTCGTATTACAGGTATTTCAGATATACTTACTTGGCAGAAAGTATACCTATAGCGTCTGCTTAATAGAGTAATGAGTTATATCAAATATATGCACACTACCCCAAACAAGCCTATTTCAAGAGCTGCTGAAAATCTTTAAAGTTATGTTTTAACGAAAGGCACAGATCTCTTGTTAAATTAATGGGGAGGGAGGAAGCATGTAAACTAAAGAAAACAATATCTTGACTCAAGTATCTACCAAAGACATCAGTGGCTGCTATTAACACATCATCTTTGCATGTTCTGAGGAACAGCGGCAGTTATCAGGAACTGAGGGTCCCCAGCAAATGTAGAAGCAGAAGTGTTTTAGAAGAGGTCCTGCTGTTACCATTTGTGCTCTTTAGCACTTGCATGTTTCGATTCTCGTCAAATGCTGACTTCAGAGTCAGCAACTGAAATAATTGCTAAACTAGAGCACAGTAGGTTTCTTGGTTTCTTGGCTGTATCGCCAGAGCTTACCTGTGAAGGGGCCAAAAGGATTGTACTCAACTAGTATGGCCAAGGGCAGGCTTAAAGGCTTAAAGGTGAATGAAGACACATACTCTTGAAATGCGGTTCTGCCAGTATGAAGATGCATGTCAGAGCGTAACCTAAAGTCAAAGGACCTGCCATGTTTCAGTTTGGTCTGAAGCTCTTAATCCTCCCTCCAGTCTGCTGATGCACACAGGAATGTGAGTTCAGGGTATGGGAGTGATGAGACGGAGGAGATGTGTTCGGATAGCCCGGGCAGTGGTTCGGTTTATATTTTATTGCACCTTTTCAACACTTACTTCAGTTAAGTAAGTCAGTAAGCCTTCACTTACACTGATTAAGACTCTATTAAATGGATTATGTTGGTATAAAATTAGTAATACCCCAATATTCATGCACGAATTATACCACTTCATGTATCTCTACTTGTAGTATCTTTGGCCCTTGTGATCTCAAAAGTTCTCCCCAGGTGAATTGATTTCCTCTGAATTTTGTGGTGGTGGAAAATTTTTCTAAGTACAGTGTTGGGAACAATAAGAAAAATTTGAAGATTTTGGTAGCTTTTTGCTTTGGAGTGTTATATGTGTAGCACAGCTGTCCTTCATTCTTTTCCATCACCTGTTTGGGAAATGCATTTATATTTATTTTTTTGTTGAAAAACAGTGGTTTAACTTTGGAGCAGGAAAACAGCTACATTTATTATGAAAAATATTTTCTGGTGGGAATGATGCCTATAAAGATTTCATAACGTTTTCATTGTCTGAAGATCTAGTACAATACCACGTTCAGGCAAAACTTTCTATGTAATTCCATGTTAAAATGTCTCAACACTGTAAACATCTCCCCACTAGGGAGGAAAAAATGGCATTGCATAACAAAATTAGATTCATAGACAAACTTCCTTAAAAAGGTCAGGGAGTTGAGATCTACCTTTCGTTTAGGTGGATACCAGGTAAAACATAGCAGCAGATGATACTTGAAAAGACCACCTGAACCAATTAGTAAACTAGGACTTTGCTGCCAATCAGTTTGACTAGAAAAAACTGACTTAATGGGAGTCAGAGCAGAATATGCTTGGATTTGTTTACACAGTGGCCCAGAGTTCTGTGTTATTTGTACTGTGAGAAAAAGGGTTTTTTTAGCCCAAAGTACAACATCTCTGCCCTGAAAACTGCAAGAGCAATGCTGTTGAAAAGCATATCTATTGTACCATTTGCTCTCGGTTCTGGTTTTCCTTCTTTTGCTTCAGAATGTCAAGAAAAGATGTTGTGATGATAGATGCAGATTTACTGGTGGGAACCAGGGGCTTTTGTCTTTCTTTTAGTATTACCTCTTGTGCCCTCTGCCTTTTTGATGACTAGAGACATTGTTAAGTTCCCAAGAGGAATTTGACCATTTGCTCAAGAGATCTAAGTAACGCGGAAATTTGCATATTGGCTGCCCAGCGCATGTGCAGAGAATTGGCTTTGTCCAGACTTTGTTAAACATGCAGGCTGGCTACCTATGCCATTCAGTAGTCACCCATGCCTGTAGTTTTTCTAATTCATGTACGTTCCTTGGCTGCCTGAGATTTTCCAGGTGGAAATACATGCAAGATGAGGTCCAGGCTCCAATGTCCCTTGACACAACCCTTCTCCTTCCCTCTGCCATTCAGGCTGTGACCGCACTTGCCCCGGTCATTGGCACAGACTATCAGCAGGAAGGAAGAACGATCCCCTCAGCTTTTCCAGGCTGTCTGTGTCCCAAATGCACATTTCCTATCCACCACCACCATCTTGTAGCATATGCATGTTTTCTTCCTCAGTGTTTCTTGATGTGGTCACCCTCATAAGGGCCCCTGGTGCCAAATACTGCAGCTGTTTGGAATGATCTTTTGGATACATGGGAAAGCCGAGAGTATGAAGGACTGGTTTTAAATCTGGCAAACAAATCAAAGGGGTATCTGCAAATGCCCCAGACCTGCACTTTGTCCCATCAGCTATAAAAATAAGTACCTAAGTTACAAGGAAATATACATGAAAATCAGTTTTCTTCTCTAGACTCTTGGTTGTTGCTGTCCATTTTGATGCCTCCAAACCATAATGGGACTACAGGAATTGATTGTGTACAAATATTATTTAGTTTCTATATGAATAGATCGTATGAATCAGCAAGGAGCAGCAGACCAAAAATTCAGCCTTGCTATAGATCTTTTGTGCCACTCTCATGATCCCTAGAGGTTGGAAGAGTTCACTGAAGCAAGTGTAATTTAATGTAGTGGGTCTCCTCCAACTTTGTCAAGGACTTAATCACTGGCTGGCCTAGGGCAAAGGGGAATGCCCCAAAAGTGTAAAGCCAAGTTAAGATGGAGTGTAACCAATGTCTTACCCTCTCTAAATGAAATTCATTTTTATGCAGCAATATCCAAATGCTAAGAGTAATCAGAGTGATATGTTTTACTGAAGTGCTCTTACAGGGCTCTGTGTAGCAACAGGATTCAGACTGTGTCAAGAAATTGACTCTGTATATTGTCTCTGAATACTTAAACAGTTTTCTTAAAATACATTTTAGCAGCTAGGTTGTTCAGCTTAAAAACTGGTAAAGGAAATTAAAAGGCTGTTTCCATGGTTTACAAAACCACATCCTATAAATAGATTTTCCTACTGCAAAAGCCTATGTCAATTAATTCTTCCAATTAAGCCTCAATAACATATACTCCACGAGAATTTGCATTTGTGCATTATGCATGGGAATTACGCATAGTAATTTAATGGACTATAATAGTCTTCAGCCTACCCTGGGATCAAAGTTGTGTCCTTTTTCTTCCCCTGTGTTTATTGGCAGCTTTTGATTCCATCAATCACACCGAGGCAATGTCAACTTTGAAGAGGCACTGTGGGTTACCATGAGTATTATTTTGGCATGTTTGGAGTAGTCTCAGACAGAGTTCTCTGAGAGTTATTCTGGTCGATCTTTTTTTCTTCTCGTAGCTCTTCACGGTTCCATCTTCAGCCCTTATTAGTCTTTTGTTGTTTTTTAAATGCTGGTATCTAGGTTACAGTAGCCTTTTAAAATATTAGATGTACCATGCAGATGACAAGACTTCCTTTCTGAGCTGTCCCTTCCAAATTTGATTTGGTTCCTGCAGTTTCTGAGCTGCCCTGAAGACTTGTTTCTGAATTTGGGCCAAAAACTGCACAATATTTTGCTTTAGTGAGTTTTTTGACAAAACATAAGCTTTATGTGTGGAACCCACTATCATGCCGGACTAGCTTTTTCTTTGCAGTCCCTTTGAGGATAATTTTTCCATTTCCTGTCACTACAGATTGCACTCTTGGAGGCAGTTTTAAATCAGTAATGCCTTTGATGTTTTTCTTTTACCATGCCAGGAACATTCCCAGAGTGACACTGATGCTCTCCCAGGCTGTCCAAATGTGTATTCATGGCAGGCTTCCGCTAAGCTGCTGTAACACCCTCCTGCTCTGTTTGCTAGCTTGCCAGATGTGAATAAGCTCCAGTTAATTGAAAATACCAGATTTTGAATAGGTTGCAGTTAATTCAAAATGCTATGGCCAGATTGTATGTGTGTCTAAACATTATGTTGCTAAATTTTAACCATTGCATGACTCTTCTGTGAAAACCAAATGACACAAACTTTTCTCGGATGCTTTGAACTTTTTCTTCTCGGGCTTCCAGTGCCCTTAAAGAAAAATGTTCAGTGGATCTTTCCAAAGCAAGCTGAATGCATCTGACATAACTGGAGGTCAGGTAGAGTAAATGGACTAGTTGTTTATAAATGACAGCTGAAAATGAGGTGCTAACATCCTGAATTGTGCTCTGTCACTGCTGTGGATTTGCATACCTACGGATGGGAGGAATCAATTTTCTGTCTGTCGTTGTAAGAGCTTCTTTTCTTTTGCTTGTGCCCTCCAGCATGTTAAGCTGGAATTTAGACTTTTTGCTCAATGGAACTTTTGTGGTTTGGGCAAAAACAAACTAGAAAAAAGATTTAGTTTTGTTGTCATTGCTTGTACATCATATACTTCGCGGTATTTCTATTCCATCCATTTTGAAGTTGAGTGAGGCTGTTTGTGAAAACCAGGTATGAATACTGGTTACGCGTTCTCCTGGGTGTCCTAGTCCCCTGAGTAACCCCATTATTCAGGGTTGTTGTTGTCAGAACAACTGGTTATAGAAAGAGAGAAAACTTCAGGTCAGCACTGAGGAGCAAAAAAAAAGAATTTCTCATTTGTCTTAAGCTGTAGCTTCTGGGTGCAGCAACTCTGTAATTCAGACGTGGCATTTTCCCCCCAAAATACCAGGAAACATAGTATTTTTGTTATGGAAATTGATCTTTTTCTGCATCTAGGTATTAATTATGGATCTTTTCCTATGCCCGTCTCCTTGGGACGTGTCTGCACTGTTTCTTTCCTCTCCTGAAAGAGATTTGATGGGCTGGCAGTACTGGCTTTGTGATTTGTTGTAGGGAACTGGGCAGTAGGGATGTCTTCACTATTTGTGTTTCATTCTATTTCTTCATAACAGTTCCTTTGTCTAGGGACATTCGTACTAGCAGTATGCATTCATACTAGCTAGCCAGTGTTTAAAAGGGAGAGACAGAGTTTATAACAAGAAAGCAATAAGACATTTTGGGGTAAGAAACCTGAAGAGCATTCAAACAAGAGCTCACAGGTTTACAAAATCAGAAGTCTCGCATGTCAGTGCTGATGTGGTAGAAGGAGAATTATCCAAACACTATGCCTTACAAAACTGCAAATACTGGGCTCTCCTGGCTCTTCAGTAAAAGCGTTCCGTGTCTAGGATTATGAATAGTCACGCTACATTGGGATCTCTGCATGTGCTAAAGTTATACCATTTTCTGCCTTCCATGATGCTACTTGAATTACTGACACAGCTATAAATATTCGGAAAGGATGTTGTGAAGAATTTGGAAAAGCCTGTGCTTTTCAGTATAACTGGATGAATCTATTAATTTCATATGATTCAGGCAGAAAACCTGAGTTACCTTGCTGACAGCAAGGAGGCTCCAGGCAGGAGGGTGCGTGCTAAGGCCATACGAGTAGCTGGAAAAGGCAGGTGGAATGACTAAAGCCATTAGACCAACCAGGCTGACATCAGACCTAGACAGAAGGGTGAAAATCAGAATGCTGATGGGGGTTTAACTATTTCAAATTTAAAAGATGGAAATGAGTCAACCAGCTTTTATGGTGTGTTGGTCTGGTTTCATTCCTCTGATGAGATAAGTTTGGTTCATTAAAGCAATTGTTTACATACCACAGAAACTGCCTTTCGTAAAGCACTGAACTGCATGTTATTGTGATTAGAAGTCAACACTATCTGATATTGATTAAGTGCAAATTAAATGGATTTAGCCACTTGGTAGCTGGTATATGTCAAAGTGGTGTCATGCAAGATTTATCATTGAATAGCAGTATTTCAAATGGGATTTTGCAGAGATCAGTTCCAGGTCAGCGCTAATAAATACTGTTTTATAAATTACTGGAAAAGTAAATATAAAAGCAGTGTGAATAAAATTTATGGATGACATAAAGTGTGTCAAAATATTGAGAATAGAGCAGCCAAGCTAAGCAATCTGGATTTCTCCAACTGGCAGGATGCAAGCAAAAGCTGACTTCAGATGTCAGGGTTCCTGCCTGTAGTCTTGCATGAGAAACGGCATAAGCTGGAGTTGCAGCACTGCTCCTGGGCCACACGGTCCTCTTCCTTGGCATGCTTAATTGGCTGAGCAGAATGACGTGCTGACACTGCTTCTGGGACCTGAGTCAGTATCCCTTCCCTGGCTGATGCTACATGCTATGTTGGGTCTCTCTAGCTACACAGTTCTCCTACAAGTGTGGTTAGAGACCAGGAGAAGTGGTGCCACAAGCAAGGTGGAAGTTAGCTGTTGGTTTCAGAACCCTTTCTATCAGCAGAGTATGAAATTTATATTTCAAGGTCTTAAATTAGGTCTTCACTGTTAGTTGTCCTTTATCTACCAGCGCTAACCCTCAAGAAAAGCAAAAGAACACAACGGTTCATATCATGTAAAATTCATTATGGGAAGCTAAGTCTGCAGAGATTACACTAGTTGCACAAACAGAATGGGAGAAAAAGGAACTTTGGGCTGAAAGTTGATACTCTATTTTCCAGGAGCAGCATGAGCTAAGGATGTAGTATTATAAAATTAAAATGTTTGGGATTGCCGGGGTCTCTAACAACTTTAATATAATTCTGTACATGTATATACATAATTATATGTGTATGTCTATCTGCCTGTTCTCTCTCTATCAAACCGATATCAAATTTTATAAAGACCAGAAGGAATTTCAGAGACTTCAGGCCAATTACTGGCTTGCGCAGTCATTTACTTCAGGGTAGGTCCATACAGCCACTGGAAGGAGAGGCCACGGTTCTCGTTCCCACTACGTCTTTTGTGTTGGCACCATCGTATATACTGCTCCATGGTGAGGGCAGGGCAAGGAATGGTTCTTTCTAAAGCAAATCCAACTAGAAAAGGTATCTTTCAGCTCGATTGCTTCCCTGACTCGTCTCGTTGCAAGGCCATTTGGGCTCTGGTTCTGGTTCCAGGTAAGCACAAGGGAGGCACTGCTTCTTCACGGCAGTGCTGCAGACTTGTGTTGGATCGGGGCCTTGAATAATCTCACTACATACTCAAATTCAGTTTTGCAATTCTGCTTGTCATTGTCGCCATTCGCTGCTGCTCTCCTTCCTTACCTGTGGGGTTTCCAAACCTGTGGGTTACTTACTCATCCAATCCTTTTTTGCACTCCTGTTCCTCTTGAGGTTGATAGTTTTATTTCCCCAGTGGAAGGTGGTTTCCAAGAGACCAAAGCTGTCCTAGACATTGTTAAGGAGGCATAAAAGCTTCACAGATAGAGTGGAGTGGTTTCTTCATCTGTTTTGTGCCATGGTTGAAATATTCTAGCATAACAGAGAGATTAAACCAGAAATGGATCATCTATTTTTCTTTCAGGCTAGTTATACACTTTTGAGTTCTCCTTCTCACACCTGGCAAATCACTCAGTCAAAAAGAGTGAAAAATGGATGGTTTGACTCCCCAAAGCAAATGTAGTCCAAGTGAGTTACTGTATGGTACACAGCATGAAGGTATCGCATGAAAAATCCCCAAACCGCGTGAAACAAATACCAACTTACTTTAAATATACATTTTAAGAGATGGCCATGAGGAAAGCCTGACTAGCACTACAGCTGATTTCTCCTTATGTACAGGAAGGTTTACAATTCACATTTGCTGAAAGATTTAATCCAGCATTACTAACACCTATTCGTGGTGCTGTGTATCAGAGGAACAACTTGCAATAATGCCTTGCACAAGTAACAAAATATTGAGATGGGCAAAACCAGAGTGATGGTCGTAGGCCCAAAAGCTGGCAGCGGTGACACCTGAAAATGCCAGTGAGAGCCACGTACTCCAAGTGAAGAGAAGCACTTGGTCTGCTGAGAGATGGTTGTTGTTGCAAAGCCAGGGACATTACTGTTAGCATCTCTAAGATTCATTAGAAGTACATAAAGAGAGTGACCTCTCTTGGAAAATGAAGCAAAGCATTTAATAGCAGTATAGTCATTTTGCTTGCCAAACTGTTGCATTACACGTTGCCTTTTCCTTTGGGGAATAAAATATTGATCCACCTGAAACATTTCAGAAAACCTTGAATAATTGCCCCCCAGAGACCCGAGGGAGGCAGATGTCGGGTGCAGAGCTTGTTTTTAATGCGTGGGGGCAGCGCAGAGGACCTGGCTCCCCGCACTGTGAGAACTGATAAGGGGAAGAGCAGCAACTGTGGAAGAGGAGCCGATTTCATATCATCCCATCCCTCCCTGAGCTGCTACCTGGGGCCTCCCCTGCAGTTTTTGGAGGCTCGGTTATCTTCTGCTGCCCCACCACCTGTAACCGTGCTGATGACCTCCCAAAAAAGCTGAGCATCGTGCTGGCCGTGACTGACAGGGGCACAGCTTTCCAGGGCAGCTGGGGGGTGGAAAAAATACAAATCCGAGGGACATCATTACTGCTGCTGCAGGTGGTGGAAAATAAACAGCTGAGCCCCAGAGAAAGGTCTTTTCTTCAGCTGCTTGTGATGTTGAAAGAGGTGGGGCAAATTTAAATCTAATAATCTGGTTGTAGCCTTTCTCCTTCCTGGTGTAAATAGGTGAGTTAAGCAGAAAGTGAAGCTAGGAAAAGAGGAGAAGGCTGAGAAAAAATGAGGAAAGAGCAGGTTGATTGCAGTGGGAAGCAAGTGTAAATACATGGCTTCTGGCCTCCCCAGGCTTGCTTTCCACCAAGGTGTAAATTCCAGTAAAAGGCATGTAGTCTGTGAAGTAATTCTGGGGAGAAATTAAAGTACTCATAACTGGCCTGTTAGGAAGTACTACTATTAACGGATTTAAAGATCTCTAACTAGCTCTACCTGATGGGCAACTGGGGGAGCAGACTGGGGCGCTGGCTGAGCCGGTGGCAGGATTTTAGTTCTTGGCATGCTGGGGAGTGGCAGGGCAGTGGGCAAGGACCAGCACTCTGATGATGGAAACAACTTCTTTCGGTGGCATCTAAATTATAGTGGCCTATTACTGTGCTACGTAATGCACAGTGTGCTGAAGTGATTCTTGTGTTTCATGATAAAATGCAGCGTTTCTCCTCCTGTGTCTTGAGGTAGGTAGCTTTTTACATTGCTTGTATATGACTTCCATGCCCCTCTTGTCACCCTACAGGCATTAGTGGTGCTCTTGTTTATGCAAAGAGATTTTTTCCAACATTTAGTCTATAGCGAACCGCTCAGGAATTGCATTTTATTTTTTTATCATCTAGTCCTGCAGCCTTCCCATAAAATCCAACCACAGCACGGAGATATGTATAGTACATTTTAAACTCTATAAAGTCTTCCATATGTAAAACAAATTAAGCTCTAATATTCTGTCCCAGGCTATTGTACTGGTGGGAGACCAGGATTCTGCAGTTGCACTCTATGGGAACGTTGCTGCCTTTTGGAGGGGACATGTAGGTTAATGCATTATATACCTGATGTATGTTTGAAGCTGTGACCTGTGAAGTACTAGGGCAATAAAAAAGGTGATATTTCAAAGGATAGGGTGGCAACAGTATGTATTGAAGTCAAAATGATGACAGCTCATCACTTTGAGCAGTCTCAGCAAGAATAACTAGCTAGCCTGGGTGCAGATACAAGGCATTATGACATTATCAAGCTCAATGTGAATTGCAGAACCCGACAAAAAAGCTTCATAACTGGGCAGCTCAGTTTGCTGTTGCTTGATCACACCATGCATGCCCAAGCTGGCCTTGGTTAAACGTAGACAACCCCAAGACAGCACATCTGCTTCTTGTGTACCTAATGCGTGATCCCACAGGACTAAAACTGGACTACCTCAAACACCAACCATCGGAACCAAATCCTAGTCCTCAGATTGCAGTAGCTGGTGCCAAGGACTAGTTCAGCTCTCGGCCCACTCTAACGAGATCTGGGACTATTGGTCTGTAACTCTAAAATACAGAAATTACGCTTCTGCGCTTGCATGTTACTCAGAACACTCGGTCTTGTTTCTGCTGTGGACAGGTTTCACTTACATGTTAGTGACTGAGTGATTCCTCCAGATTGTTTCCTGGCAGAATGTGTCCTGTCAGGAAATGGCTTCATAAGCGTTCACACACTTTCTGAGAGCAAAAGGGTTATTTTAGAAAGAGATGATGCTTCCCTCCTCTTCTTCCACCACCTGATAAGTTGCTTCATTACTGTCATATAACTGCTCCAACTATTTTCTTATTTTTGGAAGAAAGTGGAAAGAAAATTTGCCCCTCTTTTACCCCTTCTATTTATGCAAAAAATATTTTGGAATAGATTTTCAAGGATACAAATTGCATGCAGGCCTGTCTGTGTCTCTTACTTTTTATGTTATGTTTTCAATTTTGCTCTTAGTGCGTTATCCACTCACATCCTTGCACATTAGGCTATGCATTTAATAGCACAATTTATGCTAAAAAGAACATACATTTAGGAAATGCAAGTCATATATTTGTAATCAAAATGCAGTAGATGTTTTTTCACTTCTCTGAGGTTGTTAAATTGTGAAATCTTTTCTTTCCATCTTGCTCTTCCAGTCAATTAGCCTTTTTAAACAGAAGCCAAAAAGGTACACATGGACCCAGTGTTTAGTCTGAGACTGTGAAAGCTATATCACTTCTCTTCCTAGTTCACCATAGAGTGCAATCTTTATTACTGTAAAAAAATCCCAAGTAATTTCACAATATTCTTTTTCCTTGTTTTTCTTGTTATTTCCTTGTTATTTCTTTAATTTCTGTATGATAAACTTAAAAGAGGCATTACAAAATCTTGAGCCTCTTTGCAAAGAATTCAATGCAGCTTAAAGAATTGAGTAATGATGCTTTATTTGTGCGTGCATATTTGAATGTAACTCTAGCATAAGAGAGAAATAATCTGATGCTCAGCTGACCTTTCCTTTTCAATATGAAAGTGGGAAACAGCACTTGAGTGCACTTTTACCATCATGTAAAAATAGAGTGAATTTTGACTGCTGTAATCTTTGGAAAATCTTACCTGTAGTTAGGATAGCCTCGTTGTGAATTTGGTAGAGAACTGAAATATAGAATTTCCACAATTCACACCTTATCCAGCACAGTACTGGTTATTCTGTAGGCTTCCTACGTCTGACAAAACCCAAGGCTGGGTCTGAGGTTCCCACATCAAACCCTTAGAGAAATGGAGGTGTCCGATCATGTAAGAGATCCATACTCACACGCAAGGCCATGCCGTGGAAGCTCCTCGCTGAGCTTGGCCGTGTAATGCCAGCTCCTGTAGAGTCCCATGGCCCGTCCAGCACGGCTCTGCTGCTCCGGCTGCCCTGCTCTGTGCTGGGCATCCCAAGGGGCAGCAAATTTGTGCTTGCCAACAGATTCCTCTTCAGAGGAGTGCGAGATGGGCATAACGTGGATACAAACTTGACAGGTCTGTATTCCCTACCCAGCGGCTGGCTTTTTCATTTGGTAGAAGAGTCTGGCTGGACTCTGGTAAACACTTTCCAATAAAATTTTAATTCAGTGGAAATTTGTTGTTTCTGAGAAATATACATGTTTCCATTTCCAATGAAGGACAAAAATTCCCCAGCTAGCTCTAGTTGCTACCGGCACCGAGCCTGAGCATCGCTTACAATCCCATCATGTCAGACAAAAAATCCGTTATACCGTAGAACCATATCAGATTTCTGTAGCTGCCAGGTCTCACAGATGGGCTTTGCATTATGTCCACCTGGTCCACGGGGTAAGGTTTATTGCAGATACACCAGGAAATGAATGTCCCACCATAAAGGGACTAAGCAGAGAAGACCCCAGTTTCTCAGAGAAGCAGCTGGGAAGCCAGTTGATCCCCGCAGTGGGAATATCCAGCTCGTCCTGGGCAGGCGTTCCTGGCACAAACCAACCCGCTGCTACAACTGGCAGGCGGCTGTAATGACTCTCGGCAGAAAAACCAGGTGGTGAACGGCCGTGGGGTCTGCGCTCCCCCTTTGCCCCTCAGCAGCCGGCCTGGCGCGCTGTGTTGTAGACTGATGGGTTTGGCGTTTTCACTGGCAACGGGGGAAAAAAAAGTTTCTGCTTCCGGCTGTTTTTTGAGTATCTCTTGCTACTTGCCTTTTAGGACCTGTAGTCTGGTCCAGGGAATTGTTGATTATGTTAAAAGTAGGGAGGGAGTAACACGGCAAACTCAGCGAAGTGCTCTCGCTTTTTCAGTGTCCTCTGCGCTTTGCTGGATCTGTCAGTCTCTCCAGCAGGAAACATAACTGTAACTCAGGAAGGGTTTCAATTATCTTCTTGTTTGCTGGAAATAAAAAGAAACCTCAAGCTGACATGTTTCTGAAGAGGAATCCCAAGGGATACATACTTCATACCACAGAAACCAGAAAGAAGAAGAAAAACCGAGAAGAATGCCTAACCAGCTCCAAAGGCTTCGCTGGCCAAACCAAAGGGGAACAGAACATGAGTAGCTTTGTTATCTATTTACTAGCATCTTACTGTCACCCGTGTCTCAAAACCTTAGTATGGTACATGCTGGGGCACCTTACTGTCATGCTAATGAGTTGGCCTGTCATATCATCAGGGGCCCGAGAAGGAAAAAAAATCAGAAACAGAGTTTGTAAATGTATGTGCAACCTACTGCAGGAACACATGGACTTCAGGGAATTGTGTGCTGTGGATGATTATAGAGAGGTCACAGTTTACCACCTTTAACAGTCTCCCCTGGGTTTTAAGAGGGGAAGTACGTCTCACTAGCTGTCATCATTACGTGAGTAACTACAGAACAGTATATAACACTCTTCTTTTTCCTGCATGTTAGCACCACCGTTCTCTGAAAGCCGAGGAAGTTCTGCCTTCTCCCAGCCTTCCTGAAGGCATTGCCCGGGGATAAATCTGGAGCCTAAACACTCCTTGAGCTTAACAGTCTGTTACTTCCATACTTTGGGTGCAAATACAAGATGGATTGAGCCAAGCGACCGTTTAACATGTACATAACCCTTTGTAAATAAGACGAATATTGGAAAGAGTTTTCAGGTTGTTCCAAATAACTTTGGAAAGAAGCCATCGTACAGTCTCTTGCTCTCGTGCAGAGTTTCCCCATTGCTGCTGTTATTCATATGCTGTAGACAGCAAAAAAGTGCTCCCCCATCCAATTTTTTCAATCATAGAGGTGTTTTTTTTCAGGCTGTACAGAAAGCCATAACGTATGGCGTATGTGCTACCTGAACCTCACAGAGGTGAAGCAAATGTCAGCAGTATCACCTTTTTTCCAAACAGTTCAGTAACCTGTCAACAAACAAACAGCTGGGGTCACCCCAGCTACCAGCACTCCAGCCTGGAGTTAATGGGTGATTGATTGTTCCTGTTGCTGGTAAAACAGAAATATGTTGCAGATATCTAAAAAGATAAGGGTAAGGAGCTGCCTTTTGATCTCGTACCAGTAAGCAGCTTAAGCCTATACACGTATCCCCACCCACCTATGCAAATGAACAGCAGCTCCAGATGATGATGTAGGACAAGACCACTTAGTTTCGGAACCGATTTAGGCTGTTATACTGAGGTTACTTAGGAGAAAGCAGTGCATTGGGTCAGCTGGATACTGCACGTCTTGGTCAGAGCCAGTAACTGGGGGGTATACCAGAAAAGAACTGAAGGAGAAGGACATTAGGAATTCTTTCTTAGAAATGTGGGAGATATTACAGACCTGGAGGCACGGTGTGGTCTGGTGCAAAATTTTCTTGTGGTCTGGATGCGGACCGAGGTATTATTTTTTTTAATAATCCTGTTACAAGATCACGTTTTCAAATGTTGCTGAGCGACTCTCCTGCTGATTTTTACTGTTGAGAAATCTGCTGTGAATTTTGTTGGACATAGCCATTACATGTAGTTGCTCAAGTAAAGAAGTGGAAGGCGGTTTGGATTATTGAAGATATAAGAAAAATGTCATGCACAGAGTGGATTTATCTGAACTGGGACTTCACTTGAGATAACTGTTAATATTGCAAACCTTATGAAATAATTATAAGTACTAGTGCTCAACAAATGTAAACAGCTAAAGCTTTTCCTCCCTGTCTGCTCTAAAATACCCTGTTTCCAATATCACAGTGTCATGAGACATTGCACTTGGGCTTTTGATTCACTAGCAAAACACATCATTTCTTCATTATTGAATGACCTCAAATGGTAGTGTTTCATATATAAATCTACCATTATAGGTACTGATCTAACATGCTTCTGCTAAGCCTGTGACAGGTGATGAGGTCACAGCGTCCTCTATTGCTGTCCTTCCTATTTCAGGCTTTCAGTGCAGTATAATGAAGAATGAAGGCATCTTTTTTCCTTTTTTAAAGTGCAGGTCACCTTCAAGCACCTGCCTTCTGAATGGGAGGAGACAGGCCTTCGAAACATGGCTTCTTTTATTTCCATGTTTCTAAGTATTAAAGAAGGGCAAGTTTTACTCATTTTCATTTCGTGCCGTGTTAACTGAAGTATATTTAACTACTTCAACAGCAGAATTAATTATTTTATGCAAAATGAAATCAATATTTAATAGTTTCTATGTAAATTCTGATGCTTCATTTTGGAGTACATGTTTCAAGTAATAAAATTTCCTGTTAGCTTTTTTTAATCATTTTTGGTGCCAAAGCATGCAGAAAGCTTATATTCTGCCATAGAAAGCTGAAAGAAATAGTGCTTTTTTCAGGGAATGCAAGTTCCCTTCACTTCTTGGCCTTGCCTACACAGATTTCTAAACATTTTAAGTTATTCTGGCACCTTCAGGCTATAAAAAACACACACTCCTTTAAAACTCTTCTGTTTTCCCCAGCCTATGAGCTCCCAAAGTAAGCAAAATTGTTTTCTTCTTCTGTAAGTGCTGTCACTCTAACACTGTTTTAAACTCAAAACTCCCCTGTTGAAAAGAAAATGGCATTACCTTCAGTTTTTACGGACAGCTGGTAGTATTTCCAAATTCATGTAAATATGTGCTGCAGCATTTTCCATAAGGGGTTGAACAACTTCGTCCACTTCTTCCTTCAATTACACCCTCAGTATTACTCTGAGAGAGAGTAATGAGAGGTGTTTAAGCAATAGAGGAAAAAGGGAAAAAATAAAAGTAGATGTTGTTGCCAGAATAATGGAACCCCAAGGACAGTGACTACATTTTCCTACCTATAGATCGGCTTACAGGCTGAGAGTTTTCTTAATGGTTAGAGCTAATTAAATTTCTTTTTCTGTATCTGCCACTAATTGAGCATTTATTTCTGCCTCTGTGATTAACATGGATTATGCCAAGACGTTGTGTAATATTCTGTAGACTTTTTAACTGAGAACTTATTTTTTAATCATTCAAGCAGTTCTAATTCCTTTTAGAAGTTATCAAAGTGTGGAGCTCAATTACAATCACAGACCTGTTGGTTTTCCACTTCTTAGAGAAGAGTGCAGTGTGATTCAGGAGGGACAAGAGAAAAAGAAAAAGGAAAAGAAAAAGAAACAGAAATTTTCTAGATTTTTGCTTTTTTCTGCTCAAATGAGTTAGAAGGGTCATAGCACTCCTGTAAAGTTAAAAGAGAAATAGAAAAAAGCTAAAAAGTAAGATAACCAGGCAGCCTCTATCCAGCAAACGTTTACAAATATGAATGTACTTAGCTGAAATAACCAAATAGCCAAACTTCCTTCATTGTCCATAATGGCATCTCCTGCTGGCTCCAGGGATCCTGGCGGTGGACTTCACTGGTTACAGGTTATTTGATTATTTGGTTCTATTTCTCCAGTGGCAGATGTACTACTTTCCTACTGTCTGACTACTTGCAGCAGTTGCTAAGATGATGCCAAATCTTACAGCAAGATAAATATCTGAAGGTGGAAATCAGCTGGCAAAGTGTCTGAGCCAGCGATCAATATTCACTTTACAGTCCCTGGAGAAAAATAGGCACTTACAGGGCATAATTCCTAAAGCAGCTGCCTAAAATAGCTCAGCTAAACTGAGCCCTGGAAGTGCTACTTTCTCTCCGTCGAATACAGCAGCAGCCTACAGTGCTTAGCTCAGAAGCGGAGGCAGCCGTGCCGTGGATGCCTAGGATCTGGCAAGATGTTGCCTGTCCCTCTCGGGTGTCCGATTTACAGAAGATGCTATAGGGTAAGGTGCCCTCCATGCATACAGGGCTGCTGATTCTTCTGCTGCTTGCAACACAAGTATGGGAGAGCTGACTTGACAACTGAGTTTGAGATTAATTCCTCCCCACCCCAGCATATTATACTGGGTGTTGAGAGAGCAAGAAGCTTGGTAGGGCAATGGTTTTCCTTTGCCTTGGGTTTGTGACTGGCCGTGCAGATCCCATATAGGAGGGCCACAAGAGCAGAAGTTGGAGCAAGGGAGAGCAGAATAATGGTGCAGCGACCGGGCGTGATAAAGTCTCCCTTCTTTCTTTCCTGTGGATCTCCTGAAGCTGCCATTTAATGATATTGAAAAGCTACACCAGGAGAGTGTTTGTGGGTAAATGTAACAGAATCCTTGGGAAGAAGGCTCCAGTTTCAGGACGTTCAAATGCCACTCAGCAGCAAGCCTTGGGTCACGGGGAACAGTGAAAGAATGGGGGAGACGTATCTCCTTTACAGTAGATGAAAATGTGTCCGTTTTATCTCCTGCCTGCTGGTCTTCAGCTAGAATCCTTCAGATACCGTTAACATAATTTTCAGATGGTTAGGGAGGGGAACCATTTGAATATTTCTGGTCCTTCTGTATGATATGAAGTAAGTTAAAAAACTGAATTCAGAGGGGCTATTTGCATAGTTAGGGAATCTTAAAATGACTAAGACTTTGCAGGACCGCGTTCTTCCTACTATCACAAGCCAAATACTGTAAGGGGATGGATCTTTATATGTAAAGTCCTGAACAAAGGCTCAGAGGTATAGGCTGAAAGAAGTTAACCACTCCAGCCTCTTACATATTTTACATGTTTATCTGCTGCACTATTTTGAGTATATTATCTAATCTCCCTTGAAGTATTTCCTCTTCTGATATCTCAGGGGTTTCTCTTGGCAGACTGCTCCATTGATGAATAACTCTTATTTGGAGGTTTGTCCTCACATCAAATCTAAATTTGTTATGTTTTAGGTGAACATTCTCCATGGTCAACCATGATCAAGTCTCTCTCTTTTTCATCTTGTTTCTCTCAAAAACTCCTTACAAGTTCCATATTTTGTTTAAACTACATGTCCTTTCCATCTTGTTCCTTATATCTTGCAGCTTTCTTAATGTTCTTCATCTTTGCTGCTTTCTCATCTTCACAGTGTGAAGGTCAAAGGATATCCGAAGTGAGGCCTCAGCTGTCATGTGAATACATGATTTATTACCTCCCTACTCTTTAAGTACAGTTCTTTGAATAAGTGTTCTTTATATACCAGAAGTATTACTGATTTTCATTTGTACAGACACAAAGTCTAAAAATGCATTTTAACTAGTTATTTTCCATAAGTTTTGGAACAAAAATAATTCACTGTGTACTGTAAGTAGTGACTGGGAGAGATTGCTTTTTATTAGAAACATTTGGTTTTGCAATATATACACATTCCTCCTTATGTGCTGTAGAATAATTTCCTTCCCCTCCCTGATCTGGGAACCCCATGACAAAAGTTGCTGTTGACCAGTCCTTCAGCTTTTCTACATAATAAGGACCTGTAAAGAAAAACTCCCACATTTTCTTTTAAATACTCAGAACTCCCAGAATGTAAAATTTTGTCTGGCCTTTACTGTCTTTCCCTAAGTTTTGATGTCTTTATGCAGACAGTTAGGCTCAAAGAGTGTTTTTGCCTGAATATGGACTACGTAAATCCAAGGATCAAACTAGTCCATATGTTCTACTGAAGAGCTTACTGTGACTGGGCTCCAATTTTCAGTACTTCACCGCCTCTCTAGTCAGGTAAAGTGAATTCATTGGGAAGAAATGCAGTTGCCAAGCTGTGAGTCCTCCAGAAGTCCCAGTGAAATTGTGTCAACAAGCCAGGAGTTTTACGTTGCCTTCGTGGCAAACAAGGGGACGTGCAGTCCTGCACTGCCTTTCCTACCCACGCCTGCTCTGGACCACCTCTCTGGCCTCATTTAGGATTCTCCAGTTCAAACACTTTCTTCCATCTTCTGCACTATTACATGGGATGCAATACAGAAATTCAACTAACAATAACTGTTTCAATTACAGCATCATCCTTCTCCACCATGTAGCTCAAGATCCTGTTACCGATTTAACTGATCTGATAGTCGTGCCAGTTCAAATACTAATGAACATTTCTAATAGCCCCGTCATTAGCGTAGTATGCTTAATATGGAAGGTGCTGCAGTTAAAGACGTCTTGAAAGGACTTTGAAACAAAGCTTCAAGCACAGCTGGTCAGCATTAAGCATCACAGTGCTTACAATCCCCACTGTTGATGTTGACATGAAGACAGTTTCTGCTGTCTGGAGTCCTGTGGCATTAAGAACTAAGTGTTTTCTAAATGTCCTTCTTAGTATAGGTATTCTGAGTGTTTTTCCCCTGGACCCTAAGGAGTTTCCACGGTTCTGAAAACCTATTTAATTGCCTGGTTTATTTTCTGAATGCCATTTTAATCCCTCTCTAATCTTCATTAAAAACAACATTATAATTACTTCATTAACTTTTCCAGATAAAGCATTTAAACTTCAGGAGCAAATAGCTTTTTGCTGGATCTTCTACTAATTGCTTCATCTAATACCACAACCTTGAGTTTTAAATGTATTTAATGAAAACATAAAGCTCTTGTTTAGTGTAAGCATGTTACTGAAACCTGAAGAACACGTGGTGCAAGGGTAAAGATAGTAACTTGTTGTATTACATAGCTTTTAATGATGCAGTTTGAAACGCTGATGAGGAAGAAAGCTCAATTCATCTCCCAAGGGTAAAAATAATACCCTTAGACATTAGCCTTTAACTTGTTTTGACATCTTTGTTCCTGTGTAAAGGTTAAGTAATATGGTCAAATTTTATAAGTAATGCTTTATTAACGAAGTAACTTGCATTAAGGTTGTAAAATTGAACACCAGATCCGGAAATAATAAAAAGTAAAGGTTGTATCATAAAGTTAACTGATCCGTACAGCTAGTGTTCCCCAGATAAGGTACGTGCTCAGCCGCCTGCAGGATGTGCAATTGTGAGTTACTGCTTCTGAATACCTTAACCTTTTAGTTGCTTCTTTCTTGAATATTTTCATTTATGGCCTGAATGTTGAATGAATGTAGGTTCTTACATTAATTTTTACTTTGCATTTGTTGGAAGAACAGAATGGCACATCAGACCCCTGTGCCTTCTTTTAGCTGAGCGTATAAACTACATTCTGTGTCTACACAGCTCTTGGTTCCCAGTTTGTTGCTTGTATACCCGCTAACATGGAAATCTGGTGGGTTTGCCTGAAGTGCCTGTGTATGTACAGTTATAGTCAGGGAATGGGCAGCTGAGAGACAACAACTTCAGCTGCTTCTCAGATGTGTAATTGCCATTTAGGAACTTCCAGTGCATTTCGAGGTGAAGTCAAATGACTTCAGTGGGCTACTGCAGAAGGTGATGTAGCACAGCAGTTTTTGGCTTTTCTGTGAAATGAGATGGAAGCATTTACACAGGCCACTCTGAAGTATCTTCTGGAAGGCAAAAGCTGATGAGTAGTAAAGAGCCACTTCCAAAACTACTTCTCTGCTGTGAGTCTCTGGACTGGACAGTTAAGTTGCTCAGCGTGTGCCTGTATGTCAGGAATGGCAGGATTACTCCTGGCATTTCAGACCTGCTGTATTTTCCTGTGGTAGGTTGACCCCAGCCAGCAGCTAAGTACCCACACAGCTCCTTACTCACTTTCTCACCCCCACTCCAGTGAGACAGGGGAAGAAAATAGGAAGAAAAACAGTGAGAAAACTCACAGGTCAGGATAAAGACAGTTTAATAGGTGAGGCGGGGGGGGGAAGCATGGCAAAGTAACGCAGTCACCACCCTCCAAGTCAGACCGATGCCCAGCCAGTCTCTAAACAATGGTCGCCTTGGAAGCTAACCCCCTTCTTCTTACTCTGTCTTGGTTTTTATTGCAGAGAATGACATTATGTGGTATGGAATAGCCCTTTGGCCAACTTGGGTCAGCTGTCCTGGCTGTGTCCCCTGCCAGTTTCTTGCCCACTCCCAGTCTACTCACTGGAGTGGGGCAGAGGGGGCAAAAAAGGCAACCTTGCCCGTTGAGGTGGTGCAAGCACTGCTCAGTAAGAGCCAAACATTAGTATGTTATCAGCACAGTTTTAGCCACAAAGCCAAAACACAGCATCATACTGGCTGCTGTGAAGAATGTTAACTCCATCCCAGCGAGACCCAGTCAGCCGGGTTTCTCCAGCAGTCAGCTCGCTCAGAGAAAGCCGTACTCTACACCGGGGCATTTTCTTCGTAGTTTTTTGAGGTGTTAAACCAAAATTCTGAGTGTCAGTGTGTATCTGTGCAGACCGCAACAATATCTTACAATGCAAAGTTAGCATTCTGTGTGTATAAGTGATTTTAATGGCAGTGCAGAAGTAACACTTGTGGACTTGGACATAGTAATGTATTCAGGATTTTAGGTTTTTAAGCTAACAGATCTTGTGACATGGAAAGGGAGATGCAATATGCCATTGCACATCTTTGAGGGGACCTGTATGTTAAACAAAGGCTGTTAGAACTGAATCTGCCTTATTTGTAAGGTACTCGTTGCTGCCATTCTAGCCGAGCACGTTACTTGATTTGAGGACTGAGTAATGTAGCTGAGAACAAACAATGAACTATTGAATGAATGAACTTGTTGCACCCCACAAGAACAGAGCACGCATTGTGGGATGCTCGGTGATGCACATCTCTGAGGGAAACTGAAGATGTAAAGATGCAGATACCAAGATGAGGTATGAAATCTTGCCCATAACAAAGTGAAAGGAAGTGTTGCCATTGCGTGGAAGGAATTAGGACTTCGAGAATGCATTAACAGCTTAATTCTGGAAACTGTGGGGCAACAGTGCTGTGCAATGAAACTTGAGAGGTCTTTGTTGCTTTAAACTTACCCGGCTATATTCGGCCAATTTATTTAGTCGCTCAAGTGTGGACAATTTCAGCCTACAAAGAACTTCAGAAGCAAAACTTCATATCAAGTAAGAATTCAATAAAGGGAGACTGAATCTGCTGTGTTCCACCTTGAGCTTGTAATTGGGAAAAGAATTTCGAGGCAGATATTTAGACACTCATGGCAGGATTAGGGACTAGTGTTATTTGATGTATATTATGGAAATGTATGTATAGAAAACATACTTCTTGGTGTACTGCACTTATCTATTCCATTCAATCAAAATTCACCGTGGAAATTTACACTAGGTTTCCATTTCTGGTACAGCAACGTAACAGCGACAGGACTGTGTATTTAAAAAATGGGCGGAAATGGGAGAAGGAAAACCCATCAGTCTTTTAATAAGAGAAAATATTTCTTGTAAGCCATCTTTTGAGATGAAAATATGGCTAGTAAGGCATACAAATGGAAATAAAGAGAAACGCAGTAGTACGCTGATCGATCACCGAGATTCTGCCTGGGACTGTGGTTCTCGGCTTTGCTGGACAAAGGTCATTGGGCTTACAAATAGTTACTATCTAAACAGCAGGAACTAAACTAACCTCCATAAACCGTTTGTATGAATTGTGCACAGGAAACAAGCTAATGACACACTGAATGAGAACGTCTATTTAATGCTGAGCTTTTGCTGGAAACAACCTGGAGCACTGTAACAAAGAAAATACCACATTGTCATAAATTGCGTTCATTTCTAAGGTATTATTTAATTCCTAGCGTTAAAAATAACATATTTTAGAGGTCCGCTCAGAGCTTTTCCTATATATCCTGACTCTGAATGCAGGCTCAAACCTGCTAGACCTCTTCCCGGAGAACAGGAGAGAATGGTTACAGGGTAATTAATGTTATCTTGGCATTACTTCCAGATAATGCATGTGTGACAGCCAAGTAAATGGAAGTAGTAAGTCTGGGTTACTCTCAGCTTCAAGAATGAACTCCATTGCTTCATTGTTACATAGGGTTTCTTTGAAAAATAAGGAACTTCACAGAAATAAAAAAGATCTATGACGTCTATTACCATAATTAACTGCTGTTAACACTTTAGCAGAGGCACACAGGGAAGTATAGATAAATTTCATTCTGATTTATGTTTGAGGAAAAAATGATTATTTTACTACAAGTGTTTTTAAGTAATGGGATTCTCTCTTATGTAGGTAGTATATGTAGGACTTGGGGAAACTTTCCATGCTTGTGCCAGCAATCTAATGAAACCACAGTTTGGGGGTCAGCAACTAAAGCATGAGATTTCATGCCTGGCTATATGACCCTAAATCCCATGATTGATTCACAACATGATGTTTGGGTCAAGGGACGGAGGTAAAAGGAGTACGTCAGGTGCATAATATGACAGCTAGTTGAGTTTTCAGCAGGAAGCTAGGGGAAATAAAGCACATGTACAGGCACTGAAGAAGTGGTAGGAAAATCCTTAATTGGGGCAGTGGGTTTGGATAAATGGATGTGATGTTTATCGTGGGCTCTGGGCTGGCTAAGAGAAAAGGTGCTTCCCTAAGGACAGAAAGTCAGCCATACCTGAAGTAACATCTATTTTAGCCTAATAGCCCTTTTAAACTTCCTTTCTTGTTGCAGTTTTGGGAATCTCGTGGATTTTAATTGGCTTGCATCATATGAAAAAAATGGTATTTTTTACAAGGGCATGTAGTGATACGACAAGGGGTAATGGCTTTAAACTGAAAGAGAGTAGATTTAGATTAGATATTAGGAATAAATTCTTCGCAGTGAGGGTGGTGAGGCACTGGAACAGGTTGCCCAGAGAGACTGTGGATGCCCCATCCCTGGCAGTGTTCAAGGCCAGGTTGGATGGGGCTTGGAGCAACCTGGTCTGGTGGAAGGTGTCCCTGCCCATGGCAGGGGGGGGGAACTAAATGGTCTTTAAGGTCCCTTCCAGCCCAAACCATTCTATGAGTCTGTGATTCAGGAACTGGTCACAAGCTCACTGGTGGTGAGGGAATACATGGCTGTGTAGTCCAGTGCAAATGTTTTGTCACAGGAGCATGGACTTGAAAGGCCAACGTATTCTCTTACGCAGTGAAGCCACAAGTGAGTGATGTGTCCTGAAAGAGTCCCATGAAGACCATTACGCCATGCCCCTGGCCACATATTCCCGATTCCCTATATATTGTGCAGAAAGACTATTTTAGATATATTTATTGAGTGTCTTACAACTTTTATTGGTATTGTTTTTCATTTTTCTCAACTTCTAAGCCAAGCTCCTGCAGTATCATGAGGTTGAATGTTGATGCCTCAGGGGAAGAGGAAAATTATAAATAAAGAAGTATTGAAACCATTAGGAATGGTCATTAGGAATAGCTTTTCTGCACAGTGTATTATTTGATGATCTCTAAGTCATATATTACATGGGGACACGAAAAGCTGTAGTCCACTGAATAATGATAATTCCCAGCTTTTGGGTGGTACTCTGTTGTTTCTAACCCTCCACAGCTCACCAGGAAGCCAAATTTGTGTCTCTTGTCTGTTTTGAGTTGCAGGCAATACATCTGGGGGAAAGAATGAAAAAACCTGTATGTTTTAGTGTTCAGTGTACTTTCTTTTTTTTAAAAAAAGTCAGTCTCTCATCATTTGATCAAATCTTTTAACTTTTCTCATTTTCACTCATTTTTTATTTTCATTTCCTCCATAATTTGTTTTATTCCTTCTTTTTTTCCTTTCCTCATGCTTTTTGCTGTCTATACCCCCCTGCATATTGACAGTGTTTTAGCTTGTAGAAGGGCCATAACTAGCAGGTCAATCTTGTCTGAATGAAGGGAAACATATTACATGATTTTCCCTGTAATTAATTAATTGCCTGCTGAAGTTCTTCGAGACATGGAAGCTGTGTTTGCAGAGGGGGATTAGTGAGTAGCGAGCAGGCAAGAGGATTAAAAAAATATATGAAATACAAGTGTCACTGCTCTGCAGAGCACAGTATATGCTTGTCCTAGGTACTCCCTCTACCTCTGTATTTCTGTTTAGATAGGGGTGTGTCTGTTAATCTATTGCAATCACACCTCTCTGGCAAGGACAGATGTATCACCAGCAGCTTACCTGTTGCATTGTATAGAAAAGGAACTGGAAAAGAGTAAAACAAGCTTTTCTTACACTGCTTCTGTCCATTGATACCAGTATCGCAACCCTCATTTTCTAACCTTTTCACGTAACTTTTGACACCTGGGAGCCTTTAGATGAAAAGTCTGATCGGGTTGCAATTATTTTAACGCTGTCAGAATGTGCACGCACGTACCTTTGTCACCTTGTGTACTTTTCTCGGGGTAAAACGTAGGCTAAGGAGAGCGTTCTGTAAAAATGTCAAGTGTTTCTGCCACGCTAACACAGTAAGTGGGTGTTGTTAATAGCTTTAAGCCCTGGAATAGTTTCCTACCTCCTAAACTGCCCTAAGGAAAACGTTCCCCCCCCCCCGCAGACCCTTCCCAGCGCTGTGCAAACCCCAGGGCTCAGCCCCATTTAACCAGCCGGGGAGTTCCCGAAGTGAAGCTTCCCACCAGTTAGGCTCTTGGGCCAGGAATGCGAGTCGTGTTTCCCTATATAAGGAAACCTGGGAGCCTGGAAAGAGCCTGGAAAGGAGCTCGGCGGGGGCTGCGGCCGGGAAGGGGCGCGGGGGGAGCCCACCCCGGGCGGGGCTGGACCCAGAGCGCAGCCCCCGGCAGAGCCTGCCTCCTCCTCCTCCTCCTCTTTCCTCTTCCTCCTCCTCTTCTTCTTCTTCAGCTGCAGGAAAGGAGAAGAAAGACTGTCAGGGGGGAACCATGGAGCAGCAGGTACGGCAGGAGGGTCCCGGCGGTGGTAGAGGGTGGGGGGACACTCGGTCCTTACGGCTCGTCTTCTCCTCCGGGATGGTTTGTGGGTTTTTGGGGTTTTTTTTTGTTTTTTTTTTTTCCTAAGGGTTTCGAAGTAAAAGCGTGCTGCTCGTCTGCAGCAGCGTCTGCGGGAAAAGCCGCTCGAAGTTGCCTGACGTTCCGTGCGCTTCCAATTCGGCTGCGCCTTCTTTTTACCGGAGAGATTCCCAAACTTTCTGCTCTCTCACCGAACGTAGGTGGGAGCCGAGGCTGGAAATAAGGCGGAGATGCTTTGGTTTGCTGGGTGAAGCTCTGCGAATGCACGATGTTATGATCCTAGCGTGCCTGGGAAAAAAAGTCCTTGATTTGATTTGATTTTTTACCTTAAAACGTGCATTTTGTCAAAGGTGCATTCCTTTAGCATTCCCAGGGTTTCGGCGTACTTTATTTTGACATGTGTGAATATAGCTGGAATGTGTTTGCTGGAATACAGGGAGCTCCTGCAGTAATAAAGATTTTTTTTTTTTTTTTCCAGCGAGTTAAAAAATAAGCTGTAGGTACTGTTCTAGGAAATGTAAGCAAAACTTGTTCTACAACAGGGACTGCCCCCGTTCAAAACAAGGATATGTGTTTCTTAGGCAGTATTTGCACATTCCGATAACCTTTACAACAGGCTGCAGGTAAAATCCTCACAGAGATAAGGGAGAGATTCTTCCTTGAAGGTTCTGGTCAGGACATAATAAAGTTAAAAACTTATTTCAAATGGCTTTCTAGTTGGAAGAATACTGCCGTGCAGTCCTTCAGGGCTGTTAAGTATCAGCATGTTAATTGTGGAAGTTCATTCAAGTTTTACACAGTTATGGTATAAAAGATAGGAATAGAAAAATATTTTCAGCTGATTTCTCTGAGTACCTTCTAAGAAAAAAATGAAGTGCAGAGAACTAGTTGCAAACAGGTGGAGCTCATCTTCAGAATGATTTTGCTTTTCTGATCTTAGACACTGATAGATGTATGACTGCTTTTCACTCATTTTCACAGTTATTCATATTTATGTGTGCACATGCATGCAAATGCACTAGTTATGGGAGATGGAGCTACATCTTTCCTAGGAGTCAAAGTGAGAAGGTAAAATACATTCCTATGCCTAAGGGATTAGAAGCTTACAGTGAAGATGATTATTATTTAAAGACCCTCTTCCTCCTAAATACTTCTCATTTTTGTGAATGCGTGTCTACTTGAAATTAGTAATTTGGTATTACGTGCTTGAAATTCATTCAGAATAAGGAACTATCAGAACTAAAATTCACTGGTGTTAATACAGATTCTCATTCATTTATGTGTAAGACTTTTCTAAACTCCTGACTTTGAATGTTTAGCGACACATTAATGGCAATGACACAGAATAGCCATAGTAGTTGCAACAGAGAATTTTATAGGAGCATCAACGTTGCAAAGTAGATAGCACTGAAGCAGTATTTAGGAATGTGCTGAAGCTAATGGGTTCATTGTCATGAAACATCTTTGGTCTTGGTGGAAGTCACCACAGCAAAGAAAGCAGGGCTGGTGGACCAGAACCATAAATTTCACTTGTCTCACTTCTCAACCTGGTGGTTTTGCGGATAACCTTTATTATTGAGAATTGAGTGGGAGCAGAAGGAAAGACTTTTAGCAGGGGTGTTAGTAATCAAGTGTGAACTGAAAGGGCGGGAGAAGACTCCAGGGAAACATGCTTTTAAATCACTTTTTCTCAAGTGCCTCCAGTAAATTGCGTTGCCCCCATCAGTCTAGCTATGCTGCAATCACTGACGGTCTCTTGATTTCCCAGCGCCGAGCAAGGTAGAGACCTGGTTCAAAGCTTGCACAGTATATTCTGGCTTGGCATGAGCCTACTCTCCCCCAGGACCTGAGCAGCCATCTGCGTGGCCGTGCTAGGGCAGGGTTGGTCCTGGCTGCAGCCTGTCCCCAGGCCAGATTTGTGGCTGTGACCCTGCCAGGGAGACAAGGGGCAGCGTGGGCTCTCCTCCCTTCCAGCCACAGCACGTGCCTCTCGTCCCCTCTGCCTTAATGGAGCGGCTGCAGAGCCCGCACCGTCACAGTGGGACCTGCCAAAAAACGGTGTCTGCCCTGTTTTTTTTTTATCTCTGCTTGGTGCCGTGTTTGTGGCATTGCGTGGGTTTCCATTGGCCTGGATGCCTAAAAAGCAAATTCCTTTCGGACCAGGATATATGGCTGGAAGATAGATCCCAGGGAGGTTTTATCCTTGTTTACAGCGAGAAAAGAATTGCAAAGTAGATGAAGCAATTTAAAGTATGGGGTAGACCTTGTGTATTATCTCAAATCACAAGAAAATCCAGTAGCGATGGCTGGGTTATACAATGACCCTTCTCCTGCCTGAGCTCCTGCAAACCAGCCTCCTACCCCAGGCACTGGTCTCCTATCCGTGTTAATAGGTGACATGTTTCATTCACTGATTAAAGAAAAAAGAGCTAACGTTCATTCTGACCCTGTTTAAAGATTAATTTTTCATTCATTCAAGGATTCTTTTACATCAGTTTTAATGGCAGAGCTGTGTTCAGGGTGCAATAACGGTATGGCGTTGGATTGTGTAGTTTGGAAATGAATGTGCTGAACCCAGGCGAAGGCACGGAGTGCAGCAGGTCTGTGTGTGCACCCATGGTACCAGCTTTAGTTGTGTAACTGAGACAAGGCTGAGGTGAAACAGGAATACTTGAATTTGGCAGTCTGAAGTTTACTGCATGACTGAATTGGAATTTTTCTTTGCATGCCAGATATGAGAAGTACCAAAGTATTTATAGGTATGACAAAAGCCTTGATTACTTAAACCAAAATTATCTTTTGCCTCCCTGTTGTATTACTGATGGGTTAGTTTGTGAGAACTATTGCTCATTTGTCACTTTTAAATCAGAGAGTTCTTGAAGTATTTAGCATATAGTATCTTAAAATTTTTGTTTAGAAGTGAAAGAACATACTAAATGTCTTCAATGTTTTTCACATTTAGTAACCTGCTCATCCTACAAACAAAGGTTATTTTGTATGCTCGCTTGACTTACAACCGTTGCCTCATACTCGCTTTCATTTCTGATTTGCATATAATTTGAAGCTGAGTGCTCTTACTTGTTGGCAAAAGGCAGCTGGGCACATCATGGGTTTTTCTTGTATCTTTTCACTTATTCAATAAAAAAAAAAAGAAGACTAGGCTTTCAAAGGTGTAACTGGAGAGCTTGAAATAATAAAAGAACATGCTGTACTAGTTGCATGCTCCCTTTAGGGTTTTGTTAAAGGCTTTACCATTCCATTATGCTATCATTTTGTAGTGTAAGCATTTTATATGGCATGTGTGATTTCATTGCCCTTAAGTGACCTTGGTAAATTCCTTATTTCCCCTGAAGCACTTGCCTAATTGAAAATTGCCATCTGCAGTTGCAGACCTCTAAGCAAGAACTCTAAGAACAACACAAGAGGGAGATGGGTGTCCAGAGAGTGGGGCAAGAGCGCTGCTGCTGTAGCATTCACTGTATTGCGGGAGGTTGAATCTTTGCTTTGAAGACGAATGATAAGGAATTATAGGAAGGGCATCTTAATCTGTCTGCCCAGTTCATCTGCCTTATGCTGCTATCTGGAGATCATGTGATCCACAAAAAGTGTGTGTTGCTTGATTTATTTTTTATTTTTTTTATTTTTAAATTTTTTTTAACTTGTGTGTCCCTCTTGTTCCACCCTTGAGTAAATGTATCTGGGGTTTAAAGTTAAAAATACCATTCCAAATCTGAGCTGTGCTTTCTAGTCCAGCTGCTGTCCTCATACCACAGTGCCTCGCGTGGCTCTGCTGTGCCACTGGATTTGAGGATATAGTTATGATCATTGCAGTATGCAGCCGTAACCTAAAAATGAGACATTGTGTTCCCTGCTAGAAGCCTCTAGCCTAGCATTGTGTTACAGCTCCTGTGAGCACATGTGCTTAAGAGTCATGAAAATGAAGGAGGCAAAAAGCTGGACAGTGTAAAGCTGAGGAGTGGTTTAAGAAGGCACTTTCTCAGATGAGAGGACATTAAACTGTGCCCTGGATTAGAAAAAAGAAGACTGCGACATATGTATATTTATTCACTAACGTGTAATGTAATTGTTTAGGACAGGAAAAATGCAAGTATTTCAATTAAAAAGGGTTGCGAAACGCAAAGCATGAAAAGATGTGAAACTGCACTTTTATCATGCCTTCCTGTATGTTTATTCAGTCTGAAAAGTTCAGAAAACTACTGGGCTGAAATATAAGCCCCCAAAATTCTCTAGTCCTGTGTTATCTCGCTAGTAGTTTTATTTATGAAAGCTTATCCTTTGACTTTGTCTGTGTTAATTCCAAGTTATATCTCAAAACTATTTATCAGAGTATAGAGCTTTGGAATACATGCTACTTTGAGACTCATACAGGAAGGTATTGAAAATATGCAACATGTGTTAGGATCTGAGTTTACCAGCTGCTTAGAATGTACTTCCCTGCTGTTTTGGTGGGGTTTTCCTTTCATTAAAAATATTAATAATTAAATCTAGTTTTTCATGGTATAGCAAGTAATTAAGGGAATGCATAAACACTTCTTGGCAAATTTTGTGTGGTTCCATATTTTAATTTTTCTTCATGTTAAATGTATTATATGTTCAGCAAGATACTGAAGAACTTAGTTAAGGATAAAAGTCTGTACATAAGCAGATGCGTGTTTCTCCATGTATTTATATCTGGGATTGTAACACATGTTCCATTTCATACGCGCCTACATTCTCTGCTGAATTTTTTTAGTAAAAAGTTACTATTCTCGTGTGATTGTATGCACAGAGGCTGGAGCAACTGGTATTTGCTTTTAGGTAAATCAGTTAACACTCATAGGATTTTCCTTGAACAAATTGGCATCTTCCTCTTACAGGTTTTGTAAAACTCCTTTGAGGGGTGGATGTTAAGTTGTACTTTCTTTTTTTCTTTGGTAGTTTCACTCAGTGGTGGGTTTGATATTGGTCCTCTGGATGTCCGAACTAGGAAAAAAAAAAAGGCAGTTGCTTTTGTTTTTGTTAGATGTCATTATACTAAGTTCAGCCTCATTTAGGATTTGGTGACGTTCCCATTCAGTGCTATGAACGAAATACCATTTTTGACACCTCGTGCATAGTTCCAGTCATTCCAACAGGCTGAGAGCACTCGTGTTGGTAACGCACTGGATTACGGAGTGCTCAGGGTATCGGCTTGGAAGTGTCACGACTTGTCCGCCGTGCTCCCCCAGTGATTCATGTGCTCCCGTTGCTGAGTTTCTAACACTTCAGTTTTGTAGCTGCCTAACCTGGAAAATTCCATATAAAACCTCAGATCAGGCCTCCTCAGGTGGATTTTTTGGGGCATACTTAATTTCACTATGTATGAAACAACTGTAGTGTTCCTGCTATGTTAATTCCCTAAAATGAGCAGTTGTTTTACTACACCTTTCATATCTTTGTTGTCTCCCTCATGAAAAATTCCACCTCATTTTAGCTGAGGAGTTTCGGCATTAGCAGTTAATTATAATTCTTACCTGAAGTATGGCAACGTACCCCAGGGTGGTTTGGGATATCCTATTGGTTGTGGGTTCAAAGTTATGCAGCTGTGCTTAACGCTCCAGTGGGCAATTCTGGCTATGTTGCATTTTGCCTTTGATACATTGCCATATCGCCACCATTAGCGTAGTGCTTAGACTGCAGACATCTGTTTGCTTTTATTGCACATGTGTTGCTTAAGATGTTCTGCTTTTACATGGTGTAAATCACTGGACTCAACCAGCATGTATGGTTCGTTTACCAAATAAACCTTAAATTGTGTCAGTAAAATGTATGTCCTATGGGATGACATATATGACATATCCAGAAGAGAAAACTGACAAGTTGATGTCTGGACTCCCCAATATTTCATATTTTAGTGTTTTTTTTTTTAATGGTTTGAAGGGAGTCATGTAAATGTCGGTACAGAAGAAAAGATTGCGGTGAAACTTGCATGCATCCATATATCAGACAACGGTGATGGGAACACAGAAACACACTTGATGTTAGAAAACAAAATGATGAAATCTCTATATCCTTCATTCTAGGCACGAAATGCAACAAACATTTATAAGAAAAACCAGATACCTTTTTGATATCACAGTATATAGTCTACAGTGCTCTCTTGAATGGAAATGTTACCTGGATTTTGAAATAAGTTTAGCTGTTGGTTGCGGCAACTTTTCTGCAATACCCTGTAGGTATGTTGATGTTTCAGGGACCTAACTTCTTGCTCTAGTGTGTACCATTTCATGTCGCTGGAATGCCCAACAGGATTGTTTTGGTTTAGATTAATGAAAATGAACTCAGTGAAATGACTTACAGTTGTTAGCTTGCATTTTAATTTTGGAGGCTAACCTAATGCGCCTTGAAGGTTTTAGTTCTTATGTTTCTGTTCCACTAAGAGTTCAATTTGAACATTTTGTCTGTGTCACATGAGAACTAAAGTAACAAAACATGAGAGAAAATGGAAGATTATAGTCAAGTAGAACCATCAGCTGAACACGCCTTTATTCACCCACAGACACTTTAAAGTTTTGGGGTATGCAGAATTGCTGCAATATAACAAAAATTAAAATAAAAAGGTCTTTCTAGAAAGGACTTACAAAACTGAAAAGTTTAATTGATAGAGTCAGTATCATCTGCCAAGTTTCCAGTACATCACCAAGGCTGAGGGAGCTAGAACTAAATTTGAAAGTAGTTTGACTAGCTGGCAAGCTGGTCTGAAATCAAGAAGATGTAAAGGAACCAAAAGAAGCACAAGTTTGCCACAGTCAGAGAAGAAAATATAATTTACCTATAGAAAATGGGGAAATCAATCAGCAGGAGTACCTGTGGGCTACCACAAACTAGAAAATGAACGCGAGTCACCGATGTGACAAAATGTTGAAATGTGAAAGCCATTCTGGGAGTCATTACTGAAGGTATTGTATACAAGAGGATGAGAGTAATATTTTTTTGCCCTGTTCTGCGTGATAAGCCCCCAGCCTGAATTTTTCATCCAATTTTATACATGATACTTTAAGAAATATACCAACAAACTGGAGAAAGACTAATGGAAGGCAAGCAAAAAATTGTAACAAGAAAGCATGACATGGATTTCGGGAACTGAGTATGTTTTATTGAAAACCTGGATTCCCAGAGTGTCCTGTACAAGAACTCTTATGAACTAATATTCCATCCAGCTGCCTTCACCCAGAGGACCAAGGAAGAGCTGAGTTCTCCCTGCTGCCCACTGCTGCCTTCGTATGAGAGCAGAAGGCGAACACGCCAGACCTGCTGCAACAGCCGTCGGTTTTACTACCAAAGAGCTGCTTGCACAAACTCAGCTGGGTGAATTACTGTCTAGAAAGAGAATAAACTGTGCCCTAATACACCCACATAGTTATAAATATGACAGCACTTAATTGTTCTTCATCTCTGCTGAGGATGGAACAAAAGGCAATTTGCAGCAGCGGTGGGTTTTGTTAGATTTTAGGAAGAACTCTACAGCTACGATGGTATTTAGGCACTGGAATGGGTTACCCGAAGGAGCCGTCAGATCTGTCTTTGGAGGTTTTTCAAGACTGGGCAAATACCTGTTGTGGATGATCTAGCTATAGTTGAGCCTCCCTGCGAGCAGGGAAATGACCCCACATAGACCTTCTCAGACCTACGTTTCTGTGGTTGCTCCCTATGACTTCGGCTGTGTCCCTAGCATGGAATCTGGAAATGTTTCCCAATTTCAGACCCCGGCATGTCTCATGGCCATGTCCCAGTGCCTAAGCTGGGCCTGCACCTGCCCTTTATCTCCACTTTATGCCCCCAGTTCCCATACTCCAACTGGGTGCTAGTAGATCAGCAGAGTGAGACTCTCTGGTGCCTCACAGGTGGCCCTGGTCCGTAGGGATGAACGGGCTCTGCCTCACACTGGTGTTGGGTCTGCAGTGTAGAAGAGGAGTGGATGCCCACTACTGCCCTCTTCACTCATTCTAATACTATAGACTCATTGCTTTGGAATTTGGGAACTCTGAAGGGCTACTTTTAGCTTCTGCCTGGTTATTAGTCTCAAGAGTTATTGCCAAGACTCCCGTTTTAACATTAGCGTTTAGTAACAACAAACACAGAGATTGCATTCATTCCTGTAAAACCTAATAAAATCATGGCGAAAGTGGGAATAGTTACACATGTGAAAACACTGCCATTTACTCTGCAAAATACATACCTTTTCCTGTACAGATTATGTGATGTAGTCATGAAAAACAGAACAGCACCATCTCTGCAAGACGTAAAGCAAGCAAGACTAACTACTGCAAATCAATGTGGGAAAGTTAAAAACTCCCTTGTGTTAGTGCAGGAGAGGAGACTGTTCTCCCAAGCACTGTATTGAAGTAGGAGGTAGATTGGAGAGTTACATGACAAAGTTCTCTTTGGAGAGCAAAAGCACAGTGTTTGGTTTGTTGTGTAAAATGTGTTATTGATGTGCTATGGGCAACAAATTGGTACATCTCCCATGTTTATGTAGCAGTGCTGAGTCATTGATTACTGTCGATCAATGCTGTACACCGTAGTGCTATATCCATTAAGCTCACTATGAGAATACAAGGCATAGCATTCGATCAGTTAGGTCCCAAATTAAAGTCAATGATCCAAGAGAAGGAGAATGTAAAAACAAAAAGAACAACAGGGAAATGGAAGTGAGATTAATTTCTTCTACTTGATGCTTCTCATAACCTCATTCTCATGACTCAGCATTTCTGAGGTCAGTTGATTTTGTGAGAGTGGGGAAACTGAATTCCTAAAGGATGGTTGACTTAATTGTATCAAGGTCATATAACGGCAAACACTGAACTGCTGACCTTCCTAAAATTAGAAAATTAGTTCATGTTATCTATTTTGAAAGATAGGTGAATATTTCTGTTAGCAGAAAACCTTTTTTACTATCACAAACATCCACTTGAACCAGTCCATCTATTCACTTGTCTGCGAACAGAGTATTTTGCTCTACTGGGGAGGGTGCAAAGTGTTTGCAGCAGGGATGTTTGTTAGCAGAACAAACTGCTTTCTGCCACACTGTTCAAAGTCATCTCTCGGTAGCAGAGGCTGCGTGTGCTCCCCTCCTTCTTACTGCGGTCAGGGGGCTGTTCTCCAGAACTGCTTTTCAGACCAGTATTTAGCCTAAGTGGTGAGATGGCCACTGTGAATTTCACAGCTTTCTGGGTTAGACCATGTGGTTGATGTCTGGGGACTCCATCTTGCAAAAGGGATGCGATAACGCATTCTGCTCGTTCCTGCTGGAAAGTTACTGTCTTCTGCAGTGGTCCCTGACTTAATCCAGTCCTTACTCTGAGCACATGGGAAGGGAACGTTGTCTCAGGCAACCAATGTGTAACTGTTGGCAAATACTTGTTTTTGTGATGGCAATCATTACTATGACTTTCGATTAGTGTCTTTTGGGACAGAAGCGTATTACATTTTATATTCATAGGCAACATCACTATCTGACTCTGATTTTTGAGGTTTAGAAGTCCTGCATCTAAAAATATTTTGCAAAAATTAAATTGAACCAGTCTACTAAAATACTGGGTAATTGTAGGCATCTGTATAGCCATATGTCTATTCAAAAACAGCTTTTAACATTTTGCCTACAGGAAAATCCTCTTTAAAATGCTTGGACAAGCTAAATCTAAAGCTAAAACTTGTTTAAAAGATGACATTTTTCTGAGCAAGGTTCAATAATTCTCCTAGATCAGGACTGTGTCAGTGGTTTTTTGTGATTTTATATTCTGAAGATAGATGTCAAAGTAAAAATCTAATGGAACACGTGACAAAATTATCTTGTCCAGTAATGCGCAAATATGGTACCAATATTCAACAAAAAGCAAACTGTACTTTCTAAAGCGCTGGGCCTCGGTATTTTTTCCCACTGAAGTCATTAAACACTAGACTGAGCAAGATATGTGTGTTATGAATTAGGTTTTGCTCAACTTCTAGGTGTGATAAGTGCGATGTTAAGCTTTGCTGTGCCTTTCCTAACCAGTACCTCGGAACAAGACCTACAACATCCCTCTAGAGGGGATGATGGGCTGCCCTCCTCTGGAGTTCAGGGGACGTTTTCTTTAGTGCCGGTGGATAGTTTCATCTGCTTGGGACTTTCTTCCAAGGGTAGTTCCTAATAACTATTCTCCCAAGAGCTGAGCAAAGCTCATTGGTTTTAAGTGCAACTAGAGATGGTTTTGGTTTGGTCTACCTTTTATGTGACTAGCTTGCCCAGGAAAAGCAAGATGTGTGCTGGAGACCTTTCTGTGCCTCAGGAGGTGCTAGTCTTTGTTCAATACCTCCCAGAAAGGTAGTGCTATGGCCACGAGGTGGCATATCTGTGCGAATATAAACTTCTTATTCCCTCCTGTAGTGCCCGTGCCACTGGAAGAAAGATGGTGCGAGAATCTGGACTTTGTGGTCTTCTGGTGAGAGCTGTCACCAGAGGAAGGAGGTACCCTGGCTTGTAGGCCTTACTAACATTATTCTTCCTATGTTTCGCATTATGCAGATGTTGACCAAAAAAAATCCTAAAGCACCAGATCAAGGACTTTTTCCTCCCACATGGAGGTTGCGAATGCTTGGGAGATGAGACAGATGGAAAACTAAGGTTAAATCAAAATAGGCTGTCAATAGCCTTAAAAGCTCCACGTGTGAAGTTAGGCACCTCCATAGGCTTTCGGCACTCACGTTAATTTGGGCCTCCTGAATTACGAGTAGGTGGAGGCAGCAGCTAGGAACAGAGATGTTTGTACAAGCGTTGAGTCAGATTTGTGTTTACCTTGGATTTTTAAAAACCAAAGTTCATCCAAATTAATCACAATCTTTTACCGTAATTGTTTGGTATGGCCAGACTCTGAAGAAGTCAGTTTTATCATTTACAGCTGATTCCTAGGTCTTGCGTTCAAGCCACCATCTGTTTTTTTTAGTGTAGGGTGAACTGGGTCATATTTATTGAACGTAGTACTAGGAAGGTGACAATGTTACACTTTGCCAACAAGGAAAGACTGTTCTTAAGGCTTTTTCTTCTGCGCCCATGAAATCAGATGGTCTAATTCCCTCAGAGGATTCTTTCTGGTGATACATCAGGCACAGCTATGGCTTCCTTTCTCTGAACGATCAGCATTTTCAAAGCGATAATATTAGTCTGTCTGCAGTGCCTATGGAAGAAATGGGTAATTTATGAAGTATTGGGAGCAGAGAACCCTGTGTTCATGGGTTTCAAGATTTCAAGGCTCTGAACACATGCATTAATAGGTTAGTCCATGGAAAGTAAAATTGTCCTCGTTTTTAAAAGCTGCAGGTGCATAATGAAATCTGTGTTATCAAAACTCATTAACAGTAACAAATACATTTAAGAGCTGAGGGCAGTTTTTCTATTGTTTCCCATGTTCACTTTTTAATACCTGCCACCGCTTTCTCATGCTCTCAGATGGGCAGAAGTTACTTGCTTATGTACTGTTTCCACTGTAGGCTGTGTTGAGCATTTATGCCTGAAACATGACTTCTCTGTTCTCAATTGCACTGATTTAGTTTGTCTTTTAAGTTTCTGTGAAACTGTAGGGAGAAAGGGGCTTTTAAGATACTGTAAAAAGAGAAAGGGTCTTGACTTATGTCATGCCTTGTTAGAAGCCCATGCTTGGTTTTGGACAAAGCATTCCAGACAGTTGGCCTCTCTCCAAAGTGACTTATGGCTTTACTCTTAAAGGGAGAGATCCCAGGTGCAGCAGACTTAAGTAACAGGGGATTTAATGTTAAGGCTGTCACTTTTTTCTAAATCATGTTCCCTTTTTTCCTCCTAATGTAAGATAGGGATAGTTCCGATCTAATAAACAATTGCAATCATAAATACACTTTCCTTGTCACTCTTCAGGTGACATACTCCTGTGCCGAACACCCCTGTTCATGCATCTTGCCAAACATAAGATCATTCATTCTTCTGCCTTCCCACAAAAAAGACAAAACATCTCTCTGCTTCAAGAGATATTCTTCACCATCTATGTCACTCCAAAATTGAGTCGCAAGCTAATAAACTGAAACAATAGGATCAAGACTTCCTAGTTTTTCCAGTGCAGTGTTTATCTGCCTCATATTCAAAATGGTGGCTATAAAGACTACAACTGTCTGGAAAGATTTCAAAGGCACAAAGAAGAGGAACTGTTTACAGTGTTTCATCCCAGCATGTATAACAAAGGATGTTGAATGACTATTACAGAAGCACTCAAACTGCACTGATCAACATACAGAAATTAATGTATGGTGTGTGACAATTTTTGGAAGAGGTCTGTATCCAATTATAAATTCCTCTTTGGTTTGTGAGTAACACTTATGTGGAATAGTCTTCCAAGGGAAGTGGTGAAGCCCTGTGTACTAAACTGTTGGCAAATGAACTGTACAAAGTGTTTGAAGGCTCTTCAGAAAGCAGATCTGAGAAGAGCGGCGGTGTGGACGTGATGACATAGCGGAGTTCCCATGTCTCAGTTCTGACTTGCATTTTGACAGTTGTGCAAGCCAGAAAGTGCTGTCTCGGAAGCATCAGGATGTGCTGAATTTACAGAGCATAAGAACTCCTTCCTCTATCCCTGTTATTAGAGAATTTTCTGACTGAGCAGTTTTTTATTTGGAAATATGTATGCATTGGAGATTCAAGAGAAGTGTGTGCCAGTTTAAATGAGGATGGAGTCTGTACAAAGCCCAAGAAGTAGCAAACTCTGAAGTAACAGATGTCGCACCAGTTAGATCACCAGTTTGGGTTATGACAGAGACACCCAGGTCTAGCAGCGTTTTGTTTTTTTTTTTCTATTTCATGGGGTGGCATTAGAAGCCACTGTAGGCTTTGTAGCTCACGTATAAAGAACATCTCAGCCACTTACTCAGAAATGCAAATAGCCACATTTCACATTTGCTGAAGCTCCTGTAAGATGTGCAGCATGGCTCTGCATGTGGTACAGACAAATCTTGACTAATATCTGTGAGCATGACAGTCAATGTTGTACTCTGAAAGTAGCTTGATTGTACTTAAGTAGCAAAGGAAAATGAGTTATTTAGATATTTCTGGTTTGTGTTGTTTTATTTATTAGTTTTTTTCATTAATTGTTTTTGATGGAAAACATGAGTTGGTCAAAACTCACTTCTTGCAGGACAGATGAATTTTTTTACTACACTTCCATTACAAAAAGGCTCTTCAGTCTTAAGAGTAGCCACTAAAACAGGGGATGTGGATGAGAAATGTAGAAGCTAGCTTCAAGACTGCAGATGGGTTTGTTTTCAACAAAAAAAGCCTCCGATACAGGCTCTTACAGAATCATATCAGACTATTGACAGAATGGGATTTTAACCCTGAATCTGTCATGGCTTGGGTGACCCAGATCCTAGCTGCTTTGGGCTGCTCTCAATAGCTCCTAATGTTCTGTTTTGTGTAATAACAATTTTGCTGCTTTTTTCAAAAGGGCTCAGAGCACACACCTCAGATGAGTGTCATAAGCACTTTATGAGAGTCTGAAATGAGTGAGTCTTCCTTCCTGTCTTCTCTTCTGTTTCAGACCACCATAAATTTACCTTGGTGTATAATGAGGCGTTTCTGAAAGGAAAACTGTTTTTTGCCTAGTTCTAACTTTGCCAACACAAAGTAATTTATCTCCATAAGTATGTCTTCCTGTGCCTCCTTTCTTTGCAGTAACTTTTAAAAAACCCAGTCTGTTGGAATTACTGCATGATGAAGCAGGCAAATGTGGTCCTATAAGGAAAGTGGTTCTGCTTCTGCAACAACTACTCTATAAGGGAAGTCAAAGGGACCTTGTTTTATGTCAGACCGGTGCAACTGGCAGCTTCTTACACAATGCTGTATGTTCCTGGAACAAGTTCAAATGGCTTTTAGTGTGGGGGCACTTAACCGTGTGAGCTACCAGCTTCGCTCTTACGATGCACCACTCAAATGCAACAGGGTTAATAACAGGGCACCAGTGCTCTTGTGAGGCTTCTCTTTTGAAGAGGATGGCTATCCTGATTCATCCACAGCTTCATCAGCCCGTCCCCTTGTCTGCAGCCCTGAGCATTTGTCCCTACTGTTGCAGATGTGCTTCTTGCTCAGGCTTTGATCCCCCTTTCCCAGAAACTTGATCACTCTTTGCTGAAAGAGTTTGGTAAACTTGAGCTCTGGCTAAGCCCATTTAGCAAAAAGGATCCTTGAATCTAACAGCTTTACCTGTTGTTTTTCAAGCAGATTTGCACATAGTTTGAAAAAGTACTGGAGCATCATTCCCATGGAAATGGAAGTAGAAGGAATTGAATTTATTGTAGATATTACTTGCTGTGTTAGGTCACGTGGACCAGAACAGGGATCTAAGGCCCTGAACCTGCAAACACTTACACACTTGCTTAACTTTACTACAGAGTGTAGTCCCATTTAAGTTAGTAGGTCTGCTCATGGCAATAAAAGTAAACATGTAAGAAAGTATTCTTAGGACTGAAGCCTTATATTTGATTCTCAATATGTCAGAAAAACCAGTGAAGGGTTGTGTAGAATGGCTTAACAGACCATACTGGTAGCTAGATGATTTTTTTCATCTGAGTTTTGAACAGATGGCAAGGAGCCTATACCTTGTAAAATGAAAATATCAGTAATACCTCCCTGTAAGTGTAGCAGTGAGTGGAGTCTCACGGCAAGGATGCAGGAAGAGTGGAGTATGAAATATTTTACAGATGCTAAATTTTCCTTTTGCTCTTCCTACAGTTCTTCTGAGATTGACCCCAAAATGTTTTGACAGTGTTAAAAGCTATTCCCCTCCCTTTACCTATCGCAGTTTGCTAACCAGCATTTTCATGCAAGATTTGAAGTGGAATGTTGTAAAGTATATGCTTTTAGTCTGTAAAACTCTGGACTCTATCCAGCAGACCATTTTTACATGGCCTGGATCCTTTTCAGACAAACAGGATCTGTACTAGGGTGCAAAATTTTAGACAACTGATGCATTCTTTAAAATAACTACAAGTTGGCTTGCTGCCCCTTATAGGAGTCTGTTAAGGCTCCCCCACTGCTGCCTAGGAATATATTTGTGGAGACAGGAATTGTGAGTGCCAACAAGGTAACAAATTTAGAGGTAAGCTTTCTTTCCTCTGGTACTCTGAGAATTTCTTTGTAACTCATTAGTCATCTAAGCAAGATGGGTAAGGGCACTTAACACTTCTGGGTCAACATATCTGTAATCTCAGGGAATAAATATTTTCAGATTTATAAAAGGCAAATTTGTCACAAGAGTTTTTTTTCCCTCCTTAGTAATAGACTAACTTCCCAAATCCATAATATCATTCCCAGCAGAAATTTGTTCCTTGATAAGCTGCAAAGTACTTCAAGCCTCCCCCAGAAATGTTCTGCTGCGAGTAGCAACTCCTGTGAGCCCATCTGGGAAAAACTTTACTCCATCTCCTTGCAAGGATTTATTAGTTGCGTTATTTCCCTGCTCCTTCACGTTTCAGCCTTGTGTTTTTAAGACCAGAACTTCTGGATCTTCGTTATTCTCTGTCCCTTCTACCTGATGGGATCGCCTCTAACTCCTTCTATTAAGTATCTGTTCACCATAGCTCTGGTGGTAGCAGATGAAATGTTTTATCTATCTCCACTGTTGGATTCAGCTAGGAGATACTTTTCTCCTTTGATGAAGTATCAGTCCTAGTGGTAGGATGGCCAGAAGAGGGCTGGATGTGTTCATTTCTTCTCCAAGGTAAATGGGCAGGTCCCCCTTAGCTGTTGGTGAGAAGGGGGAAGGTTCATAAGGAAGGGTCTTTTACAGGAGAAGAGAATGATGACTGGCAACTGCATTTCCCCTGACCAGTTAGCAAGGAAACACGGCTCCAGATTATCTCCTATTAACATGTCTTTTTAGACTTTAGGTGGGAAATTTTGCAGGAGTCCTGCAAATATAGCTGCTTCTCCATGAAGCAGCAGTTTGGCTTGCTCTCCTTGATCCTCCTTCCTAGACAGCAAACCTCGAGATGCTGGCAGAGGCTGAGCGAATGCCCGCTATGTGTCAGTGATATTGAATACGAGTGAGTACAGCTAGAAACTCTGTCACGTTTTAACTCTAGCCAATTTTTAATTCCAAACTTGCCTCGCAAGTGAATTGTGTGAATAAGTGCAGATTTTTGTCCTGAGGTTGGCAGGGAAAAGGTTGGAGGCTTTGGTACTGTAAGGGCTACAACTGTGCTGCCTGCTAGTGCTGGGAATGGGCTGTGGCAGTTAGAAAGTCACAAAATTACATCCCAGACGTGCAGGCATATGTTTTACCAAGTTTTCTCACAACTAAGAAAAGTTGTCTCAGACTAAGCCCTCTTTGAGTTCCTTGTGATGTGCACCATGGCTCTAGAAAGATATGTGAGCTCAGGTTGCCTTCAAAACCTTGGGGAAATAGTGTAGCCAAGCTGAACTTTTGCAGGGGTGGTTAGGTGCTTTGGTACCTCGGAATTCACAGAGAAAGCTCCAGTCCACTGCTAAAAAACTAAGAAATGTAACAGCCCAGCCACCTGCCAGCGTTTGTTATGCCTTAGGGGACATTCTTCTTTGTTCCTTTCCTTCTGAATATAACCTGGGTTTGATCACAGTAATTATACCTTTGTACTGGGCCTGGCTATGATAGAGTAAATTTTTTCCATAGCAGCTCATATGGTGCTGTGTTTCAGAACTTGGACTGAAATAGAACTGATAACACACTAATATTCTAGCTTTTGCTGAACGTGTTTGTCCAGCATCAAGGTCTTCTCTGTTTCTCACTCTGCCACCCCAGTGAATACATTGTGGTGGGGGACACGACCGGGCAGATGACCTGAATTAACCAAAGAGATATTCCATACTATATAAAGTCATGCTCAGCAATAAAAATGAAAATGGGGAGCTTTAGGGAATTAGCCATCTTTTGCTTGGGAACTGGCTGGGCATCAGTCTACCCACGGGAGGTGGCGAGTGATTGCTTTTGCATTACTTGTTTTGTTTTCTTTCATCCTCTTCCACTTATCATTCACTTATTAAACAATTATTTATTTTTGTTTGTTTCATCTTGACCCTCGAGTTTTCTTGTTTTGACTCTTCCTTTCTTCTTCCCCTGTCCCACTGAGGGAGGTGAGGGGGAGGTGAGCGAGCAACTGTGTGGTCCTTATCTGCCCACTGGGGTTAACTAACAACAACCGTACTTTGCAGGATGGAGCTACACGTCCTCAGAAGGTTCTGGCATCACTGTTTTGGTGCATCCCAAACTTCCCCGATTTGCACTCTTTAAAAAAAAATGTGTGCAAATGTGAATGTGCAGGTTTGTGTGCGCATCAGTGAAAGAGAAGGAAACCGACGGCTGAAGTAGAACCCAACTGAACAATATTTTAGGATTAGCAGTTCTTTTCCATTCATTAGTCATCAAAATGCTTACCCCAACAAAGGGAAAAACACCTGTAGAAGCTTATTTTAAAGTGAAAATGAGACTCTTATTTTATTTATTGAACTAACTTTGAACTTTAAAGTCCAAAGCACGTTCACACCTGACTGGCTTACAAGTGGGCCACTTTCGATGTATTTACTTCCATATTTTTTCCTTCCTCCCTTTCTAACTGTTATTTTTAAAAAGTAGATAATCTCGGTTATGTCTATATTCTTTAAGCGAGATCAATTAATAAGAGGGCTAAATGTAACAGTTTTTCTAGATGAGAACTAGATAAGCAGATTCAGGAGGAGTATTTGTTGCTGGGTAGACATATTTGGTTTTAGCCTTTTTGCAGTGGAACCCTAAGAAAGACAACAAGGAGAGTCTGAAATAATTTTCTTTGCAGTTGCAATGTTAGCTGTCTTGCAAGTACTCTTTTCGAGCACCGTCAAGTCGACGGTATCTTTTAAAGCCTGAAAACCAAACTTGACAATTCTTTTCATGGTTTATAGAGTTGTAGAGGAAAAATATGCTTTGAATTATGTTTGAAAAAGATCTTAGAATAATTAAATAGCTGTGTGACTTGGCCCCCAGTTCCACTGAGTATAAAGAGAAGCTGTGCATGTTCAATGAAATACAGAATTTGACTCTTTACAGATTCTACTTAATGAAGGGAACAAATGCAATTTCTGCTTTTTTTTTTTGTCTTTTCCAAGCTCTGTATAGTAATCATTACAGGAGGTGCTTTAAGTTTCCATAGGCTGTGAAGATAACTATCAAAAAATAAAATGTGACTGGATCGATATGAAAATCCTTTATTAATCAACTTGACAAATTTGATTCCTAACTTGTAACCACCCAAAATTGTAGAAAGTTCTGGTTTTAATTTAAGTATTAGGAAGAGAAACATAATAAGTAGTAAAAAGGAATTTCTGGAAAAAGTAAAATCAGTATCTCTTTATTTTTTTAAATATTTTTTTTCTTTTTCCCTGAGAATTACCCACCATATGTAGGAACGTTTCTTGCGGTGTTTCAGCAGGAAATATGTAGCTTTAGCTGTATAAAATGACAGTGATCAGGAAGGTAAATGTACTGAATTACTCCATTAATAGAAAGGAGATGGCGGTACAGTAGTTTTCCCCCAGGCACTGAGTTTCACAGGTGCTGTAGTCATGGTGGGCTACAATGATAGTACTGTAAATGTAAAAATAACAATTTGCAATTAGATGCATTTTTGTGTGAAATGTGATAAATCAAGGGGTGGAATTTGTCAGGTATCAATTCCCTAACAGCAAGAATGTTTATCTAAAATACAAAAACCTCACAGCTGAAATCACTATTTCCTCATGTTTTCACTCAGTTCACAAGAGGATTATTATAACACAGTTCCTAGAAGGAAGCTTTTTTGTTTCTTTTTGCATTCATTAGAAAGCATTTGTTATGTAGGCATATTTTTGGCAATATCCATACCTTTATTTGTGTGCCTTCTAAAAACTGTCAGTTTGTCATAGGGGATGACACTATATTGGTGCCACCCATCATTTACCCCCTGATTCAGGAGGGGTAGAGTTGATCGATAATTAAGGGAGCTCTTGTGAAGAATTCTGCACCCCCTTCGCTCTTGGTCAGTGGGAAGGGTTTCTTCCTTTGCGAGGATGCTGGTGTTAACTGCAGCATACTAGCTGGGTATTGCTGAATTGCCTTTGATGATGCTAGAAATCGCCAAATTGCCTTTGATAACGCCAGGAAACGTGCAGTTGAAAAACATTAACTGAGAAACCGTAACTCCACAGCGATAAAAAAAGTTACCTTACCCATGACCTAACGCTGGAAATCACAGCTTTCCTGGGAACCGCGCTTTCTTTGCGAATTTAAATATTGCAGGTCTTGGGTTGTTTGCTGAAAGGAGAGGTGTTTGTTTTCAAATACGGCAGTAAAATTGCCAAACGGCACACGTACAGGAACGTGGCATGAAAGCCCTGATCCGGCTCGCCTGGACGAGGAAGGTCTGGCCTTACGGAGGTGCCCCAGAAGCGCAAGAGGAGAGCTGTGAGCCGCAACGAGGCAGCTTTGCCTCCAAGAACCCATTCCTGCTTCGTGACCCCCCAGCTCTGAGGCTGAAATGTACCCGTCCTCTTTTTTGGGTGCAGATAGGGTCAAAGTCCGAACCGTGCAAGCACCGAGCCTGTTGGAGCCTATCTGCTTAACCCTTTTCTGGGCTGATGGGTATTTTTCAAGGTGCGACTCCTCCCCAGCTTCCCATGTGGCATTTACTCGGTGGGATGTCGGCGGAACACGACCGCTGGGGTGACAAGAGAGTCCATAAGTACAGATGAGGCACACTGACTAGTAATGGTAATATTTTATGGTTTTCAACATTAATGTTATTGCCACATTTTTGTCACGTATGGGCTAAAGAGATCACCTTTTTTTCCTTGGTTTGTTTCTCCTTTTTTTTTTCTTTTTTTTTTTTTAGACTTGGTTCGCACTGAAAAGTGAACGATTAAACTGCTGTGGAAATTCTCCCTATCAAAACACCAGACAGGGCCCCTCTCATTTTCTTTTTCTCTTTGTGGAAGCGTGTGAGTCATCCACCTACGCAGCATTAATTTTTCTTATCCTGGTGAGCGCTCTGTGGATTCAGGGTCGAAGTATAGGGTATATTCCAAGCTCGGGGCTGTGTTTTCTGTTCCTCATGGCCCACCCAGGGAGCCTGGGCCGTGGAGGACAAGAAGATGCAGCTCCCCAGAGGCTGCGTGATGCCAGGAGCGGGGAAGCAAAGTTCAGGTCCAGGTCTCACTAAATACAATGCTCCCGGGTTATTTGCCCCCAGGGTCTGCGAGGTGTGGGACCAACCCCACGGTTCGTCTATAGGGTGAGTTCCGAGGGGTGAGACCCCAGAGACACGCGGTTTGCTTCCCCGGTCCCAGAGACCTGGCTGTGGGAGCCGTGGACCTCGGGCCAAGGTTTACTACCCTGTATGTTCCTGTTGCCTGCAAGTGGTTCGGTTTACTGGAATGCAATAAAAATTCTAGTGCTTCAACATAAAACGTAGGTGAAGAAGCACGGTTAATGGGTGAAGCGTTAACCAGAGTCAGGCAACAAGCGGCTGTGGTGGGTGCAGGAGTCTCCTGCCAGTCTCTGCGATGGAAATAAGTTTCCATTCAGCGTGGCTCTGAGTGACGGCCAGGACACAGAAGGAAAACAAACAGTAACTATTATCTTCCTGCTGAAGCAGCTCCAAAGTGAATATAAATACTGATTGTTTAGAGACCATCAATTAAGCTAAGAAGTATTTAGAGCAGGTGCAGAAGAGATAATGAATGAAAAGAGAATTTGTATGTGTAAAAACACTTTGGCTTTTTGATGTCGTGTTTACTGGGAAAAGCATTGAATTGATAGTTGGAGACTGATTCGTTTATGAACAGTTTTTAGTTTAATAAACACACTGCAAACATCAAGAGGGAAGGTCTAAATGATGGGAACTTTAATGCCGGAGTATGTTTTATTTATGACTGCAGTAAAGTTGAAAGAACATTTGAACTGATGGATAGAAGTTTATGGACTTTCTTGTTAACCTCTGATATATTAAAGTATAGTTATGCCACCTTTCATATACTTAACTCCCTAGTGGTGTCTAGAGGCATTGCTGAGAATGGGGCTTCCTCGTGTTAGTCACTTTGTATGGATGTGGTTCCTGGGAACTTGAAAAGCCATTTCAGACAAAGGGTGAGAGAAAAGGAAACATTCATTATCTTCACTTCACAGAGGAGAATCTGAGTAATAGAGGAGCAAGGGACAGAGATTTTACAAAGAAGTACACTGCTTCTACCAAAAGAAAATTTAATTGGCTTTTCATAAAAGAATTCTGCAGATGAAACAAAAAGCTGAACCCTCATCTCCCAGTAGTAATTGAGGATAAATGTGGATCAATGCAGCTTTTTATCTCTAATCTTGGCAAAGTCTTATGTGTCTTCCTAAAATAGGTAACAGTGTGAATTTATCTTTTTGTTTTTAACAACTCTTGCCCTTTATTCTTCCAAGATTTAACTGTTAGTGTTCCATAGTTTCACGCTCTCCACACTTTGTTCTCTCACTGAAATTTGAAGCAGCTTATAATTGGTTTCTTAGCTTCTTTTGTTTCTGTTCTAGAAAGGCAGCTTTGCTGTTCAGGGCTAAAAGTGGTAGAAGGAAACACTTTGGATGTTAATCAGAGGCGCAGCCCTGGTTTACTGAATAGCCTAGGGAAAACCGCTCGATGCTTTGGCTGGCTTAGTTATTAAACCGGTAAATAGAAATGTGTCTTCACTCACCGCTGGCTCCACCATCGGAGCCGACCACCTCCTTGGTAAATATATTACCATGTTAAAACTAACTACTACTAACAGAGGTGAAGCAACTCTATAAGCAACGAGCTCGTGGGCTGCCGTGGCGTGCGGAGCATCCCTGCGTTACACGAGGAGGACACCGATATCGGGGGTCGCTCCGCACCCCTGGGCTGGTCCAAAGCAGAGGAGCCGTTGTGCCTTCGAGGGAGGGTGGATGCAGAGGTGCCGTCCAGCACCTCCTCCCTGGCCTCTACAGCTCTGCACGACGGCTGGGCAGAGGTCTGGCGGAGACGGTGTATGGTACGTCCTATTTCATACATCTCTGAGCTTGTGAGAGGTCCCTCCGGTAAGTCCAGCCAATTTGCCCAGAGTGACTGGAAGATGGCATCGTTCCCGATGGGAGAGAGGAGGCGGAGGTGAGACGAGGAAGCTAACACTGAGAAGCTTGAGGTCACCCTGGTTTTTATTTCTCATCCCTCTATTGATGACCTCCCTGCAAAGTCCCAACAAGATACTGTCTAGTCTGAATTACTGAGAAGGAAGACTTTTCAATACTGGGAAGGAGTTAAAAGAAAAGAAATCCACTGCTGATACCAGCAACGAAGCAAATGTCCCCAGTGGTTTCATCCCATGTCTCAGTGGGAAGAAAATAAATCCTTGGTCGAGGCAGCGAGGTTACCTGAGAGCGCCTCTGTTGACCAGGTGGGAAGGATGACGTGAGGATGAGTCTTGAGGTAAACAGAAGCCTGAAGCTGAAGCCTCAAGGACTGGTTCAATTATTTAAACATCACCTTATCTGTAACACAAACAGGCATGTGTAGAGACACATGGAAACGTACAGTTCTTTACCATGGTAGAACATATGTCTTTATTAACGTAAAAAAGACAGAGTTCTATTTCAGTCAAGCATAATACAGTTTGCTGTTAAATTCACAGTTACACTAAACATGTATTTGTACATTTGGTTTTAGTTTATCTCAAACTGCCTTGCCATTTGTTTTTAGTTGATCTCAAACTGCCTTGCCATTTTTAGGCCTTAAATATTTACAAAATCTGTTGAACTCCCCCTTTTTTTCTTTTTTTTTTTTTTAACCAACCAAATGATTCAGTGATGCTTATCTAGTGTATTTTTATAAAACACATAAAATTTTTTACATAAAAATAACTCCAGACTCTCTCTCTGCTAAATCCTGCTAATGAAGAACCCTGTAACAACAAATCGGTTTTCCTGTTTATGTAAAAGGAAGAGAGAAACAGGAGTGAAACATTTAGGTTTGTACTTTCAGTATGTTATAACAAGACATGTGAAACCACACAAGCAAGACAATGTTTTATGTATAGTGGTAGTTGCTTTGAGTTTGCTTTTGAATGTAAATGTGAATTTAATTAGCCCTTGAATAAAATGTAGGGCATAAATATACTATCACTGCACACCAAGGTTCCTTTTGAGGAAACAAAAAAGGGATTTTTTTCTTAAAATTTCTAGAAGTATGTGCCAGCCTAGATGTGGATTACAAATTAGCCATATATGCTAATATAACTATATATATCTTGCCATATGAATGTACAAAATGCTCTGCTAACTGCCATGAGGATATTATTCACTTTTAAAATTCAAGCATTAATTATTTTTCTGTCCAAAGTGCCAAATTATTTTTTCCCCATGCAGATGTACTTTAAGTCCTCGAACACTAAAACAATTAGGGAATTAAAGCTAAGATTAAAATTGTCTCAACATTAGTTTTCTGGCATGATTTTAATTAAACTATAGAGGAATTTTTAATGAATCTTCCATTGAGAAAAGTTTATTGCTCATGCTTTTTTGTGTATCTGTCATATAACAGTTCAGCATTCTTTTAATTTGCATAATTAACTTAGATTTGTATTGCCTTCTCAGGATATTCTTCTAAGCCTTGAGGATTTTGGAATACAAATGCCATTTTAATTTGTTTAATCTATTAAAAATGTAGGCACTCTTTCTTTTTTTTTTTCCCCTCCCTCCTCCTGCCCCTTCTCTCCTTCTCTTTATTTTTTAACCAACCACAGTTAAAACCAACAGTTTAACTGTGACGTTCCCCTCCCAGCCCTCCCCCCAAAATATGACATTACCTGGTTCAGACTCAAAGTCATCATATAAGGACTTTTCATTACCATTTCATCCCCAGAACTTACGTTTCTGGAAGAAACCACTTTCTTTCTTGATCCAATGTTAAGGTGTGTGATGGAGCCAGCAAGAGCCTCGCAGGAGGGCTGATTTTTTGGGGGCGGGGAGCAACCCTGAAGCTTAATTTTCTTTTTCTACCTTTCTGTAGGTCATGGCACATGTCCCTTTGGGACTGAGTCGCCAACTGGTGGTTGTGTGCTTTTGGCTGGTACCCAGCCATCACGCACCCTGGAAAAGAACGCGACTTTTGCCACCTGGTTTTGCTGCAATTACCCAATTACCCGTGCAGCCTGGTTGTTGCCAAAATGTCTAAACTTGGAGGATAAGCTCTTCTTGGCGAGAATCATCTTCTATTTGTTGAAAAATTCCTGGTGTGCTTGTGGCTTGGCATAGTATCTATGTGGACTTTCCATTTTCTCACCGTTGGGATGCTCAAATTACACAAGGTGGTTCCTCCGTTAGATGGCACGGCTTGTTTCAGTGGTGCCTTCAGTCACTCCCGCTGTGTTAAATTGAAAGTAATTAACTTTTAGGAGGTGTGTTTGTTATAAAAAGCAGTCTTTCCATGTGGGTATTAGTTCTTTGTTCTTAACAGACTAAGGAAAACTGTCTGTCTTGTGTTCTTTTTTTTTTTTTTCTTTTTTCTTTCCCCCCTGTTTGAAAAGCAGTTCTGGAAATGCAGAGCAGTAGAAAGTCCATGGAGGGTGCAGGTGAGAACAAAAACTGTATACACCTCTCCTCCCACTCGGAAATCAAAAGGAGTTTTCCTTTCATATAGGTGATTTAATTTGGGTTCCTGTGATTTGAGAAACCAAACATCTGGACGAAGTTTATTCATTGTTAATGGCCATGTTACAGAAAAAAAACCCTTCTTTCCTTAAATTTGGAAGCATACAAAATTATAGAGCTGGCTGTGGCTCCCAGACCTATGAAAGAGGTGTGGATAAATACCTGGTTTCTTTGTGACAGAGTGGGAACCAAGCTGTTACATCGCCGCTGCTGCTATTCAATCCGTCCGCGTTGTTAAAAGCGAGAGATCAAGGGAAATGGCCTTTCTTTAGCTTGGACTGAAATTTTGCTTCTGAACAAGGGGCCGGCGGGAGGCCAGGGCAGGTCTCTGCTGATGGGGAAGGTCCCTGGGTGCTGGGGTGTGATCGGAAAGGTCCCGGGCAGGATTCTGGGCTGGCAAACCAGCACTGTCTTCCCTGTTCCCAGGCACGGTTTGGGTGCTGGGATGAGCCAGAGATAACCCCTGTCAGGGGTTATGCCTGCGGCCACCCTGTTTCGGAGGGCGGGAGAATTTAACAGTGTGAATGTGAGTTATTCCATGCCTGTTGGCCTCGGTGCCGGAGAACGGTCCCAGGCTCGTTTAATTGACTCATATAATTGTAGGCACCGTGTCCTAACAAAGCGTTAAGCAAACAGGGGAACTGACTCTTTCTGGATTTTTCAGCCCTAGCGAGGCAATGAATAGCAGCGCTGTACCTGGCGAATATTTTACTGGGCAGGTTTTTGAAAGTACCACTGCTCTTGGCTGCGCTTACAGCGCTTGTGTTCTAAGAGGCTGCAAAAACTAGTTTAGTCAAGAAAAATAACAGCAAGAGGGGTTGGAGCTCCATGTTGTATTTAACTGAGAAGACAGTATGACCCCGTAGGCTGGACTGGGGGTGACATGGATCGCTACCTGGCTGCATTATTGACTCTTGGGGTGACTTTGAGCTAGCTACTTCATCTTCAGTTTTCAGAAGCGAGTAATGAGTTTTCCTGCTAGCTGGACACACTTCTTTGCATGTCATAATTCAATCCCTAAAATGGTGGCCTACCATACACCTGAGCCTGTAATTTTTTTCAGGACAGACGATAATGGCACTTTTCCCCATCCTTTTTCTGTCTGTTCTAATGTACCGTTAGTTTTTTGTAACCAGAACTGCTTCTTACTCTGTGTGTATGGTAGACAGTAATGATCTGAAACATCATTTTACAATCACACTCACATCACATTTTGGCTGACAGAGTATACTACTTACCCTTAAAATAGTATTCATGTTATTTATATTAACAATATCATATATTTTTATAACCTATACATATAAACCAAGATACAAATAACAAAAAAAAGTTTGAATCTGTAAAACAGACTTCATAAGCAATGAAAAAAAAAAAAGTACATTTTAATAATACACTTTACACAACAATAAACTGTTAACAGCTCAGCTTTTATAAAGGTTTAGAAAGGAATTCAAGCAGGTGTGGTAAATTATAGGTTGAAAGAAAAAAACCCTATAAAAATACAGACTCCTTATTGTTTAATTTCTACTGAATTTCCAAAACTTGGGTTAAGGCTCAATTTACATTTTCATTACAAGCAATTTTTCAAGATCTTAATAGCTTCAGGCTATAAGTTAGCAAGTAAGCTATATGCAGCTACAATTTTAATTTTGTACATCTACTTTAAATGAGACACTTCTCACTAGTAAAATTCTTTGTAAGACAATGACTACGATAACCTTTAAACAGCTTGAGGATGAAAATGTATGTTGAGCTTTTCCATTAGTAAAAGGGATTTTTCTATGATTTTTGGCTAGAATTCAAGTGTGGCTGTGTACTTTTGCTCCCCATAGTTACTGCCAGACAGCACGCATGAGTGAGAACCCTGCGTGGTACCCAGAGCGTAAGAGGCGGATGGGTGGCTGAGCTCCTCAGTAGCTTGGAAATGCTGGGTGGTTCCTTGCAACACTGAGAGCCTATTTTTGTCAAGCTTCAAAATAGCATGTCTGTTCTTGTTTTACCCTAGTGTGATGCTTATTATTGTTGCAGGTATTTAAAATCATAATGACTTGTTGCATTGGCTTGCTTAGGTGGAAAGGTAGGTCAGCCAGAGAATTGGTCTAGTCTTCTGTAGCTCTTGGTGATAAAACTGTATTGCCTATTATGGGGCTGGATGCAATGCCAGTTGGTCTAATTAAAATAATCTTTACAAATATTGTTTCTCACACTTCCATGTTTGGAGCCTGATCTTACATTCCTCGTCTACCCTGTCTTAAATTAAATTCACTGAAAACCTAACTATGCAAAGAACAGAAACCTGAACCTTTTGAGAGCAATGGTTCCCTAATAGCAACAAAATATGTTCTGTATTCTTTCTTACATATGAACTTTCTCTGTTCATGGAAAAATGAAATCTGAGAGATTCTGATGCTAGACTTCATCTATAAGGTAACAGTTATATGCTTAATTACATTTAATTGGAAAACATAGTGTCTGTAGAACAACATCAGTTTTCTCAAGTTACTTTAACGTAGACTTGCTGGCCTCATTATCACTCTAAGTGTCCTTCCTAAATCCTCATGTGGAATAGGAACTCCTGTTCGCAGAAGAAAACCAAAATTAGGAAATATAACAAAACAATGAAAGAAAAGGAAGTTACATCCATACAACATAAGACAGAGACTACGAAGTAGCCTGGCACAATTTAATGGGCTTTTGTCTGGATTTGTCTCCCTTTTCTTGATCTGTGATAGGAAAGAAGCTCAACACAGTATAAAACCAACACATGCTTTACTTTCTATAGCTTTTCTCATCCAAACTTAGTTTGAAATGCACAATTCAAATATCCAGGCAGATGCCAGTGGCTGCTAAAATCTGTAGAAAACAGTACTGCAGAAACATTATCTGGTTAGAAGAATTGGAGAAATGAATCACAGAAGCAAAGACTAAATTTAAAGACTTGCATAAGGAAGGAAAAAGAAAGGAAAACACACGACTGAAAGGTAAGTGCTTAAACCAAACCTTCGTGTCCAGAGTCCCTGAAGATTACCAGTGAGTTCAGAAGGAATCCACTTTTGTCCATGAATCGATAGAAGAGTGGAGCCTGTTTTAAAACAGCAGAAATTGAGTGAAATGGAGGACCATGAAGAGCACGTCAGGTGATAGAGTGGTGAAGAAAGGGGCGACGGGCACAAAAAAGTGCAGGTCATACCTACAAGAAGGATAGGAAGGGAGAAGGTTCTGCATGTCATCCAGAGTAGGTCCATGGAGAACCATTTAGAAATAGATGGGCAGTCAACAGAAGCCCAGGACAAGAGACAAAAACATCAGGTGAGAAGGCTCTAGCAGGCAATAGCTCTAAGATGCTGTGCTCTGCCTGCTAGCCACTTTCATTAGCTCTCCTGATAACACAACAAAGACATCCAAAGACATACTATTTGCAGAAAATAATTTCCTTTGAATGGATACATGTGTAAGACTGGCATTGTTAACTGAAGTTAGGAGTGACATAGTTGTACATCTCTCTATAGGTAAAAAGAAACATGGGCTAGGTTTTGCAATCTTATAGCATATAGACAGAAAATGGTAAGTTTTTCCTGAAATAATTTAAATCATGCTGTTTATGGCTCAGTCACTTAGGGAAGAAAGGTTTTTCTTTCTTTAGAAAGCAAAATGTCACAACGTTATTACCTGAGAACACAGAGCACACACTGATTTGTGCTCTTAAGCAGTGTGTGTTTGCAGGACTTCTTTTGGTGGTAGATTCCCATGGGGAAGTCCCACGTCCACATCTGACGCTTCCTGCAAACACAAATAAGATTAACGCAAGCTTGTAAAAAAAGGACAAGTTTTTCCCCCTTCTCTGCTACTAGGAGAGGACTTTTTCTCTAAGATTATGGGTCAATAAAGGGAATAACCAACCAGGTGAGCTACGGAACACTAAAATCCTTGTTCTCCATCACAGTGCTATGGGGGCTGTTTGGGGGTCTCTTGCTGGAGTGCCGTGTAGGCCTAACTGGAAGTAGCTTAGTGCCCGGGGAAGGGACGGTGGGCTGGCTCTGCGTGTTCAAGGCGGTGAGACTGCCCCAGGATTTGCACAGTCTACCCTCTGCTTAAGTACGTTAGAGATGGTACATTACAAATTACAGTCAGGTAAAGACTAACAGAATGATCTGAAGGAAACCATGAAAGGATATTCAAGAGTGCTCTGGGGTTTTTTTATTTGTTTAAAATCATCTCAATATAACATCTATTTATCATAAAACACTCTGACAGGTCTGAAAATATTATTTTAAAAGGGTGACTAGACTTACTGTTGGCTTGGGCTGTCATTTCCTTTTTATTACTGCAAGGATGTTTCTCTGCCTTTCTTTATTAAACGAGCTTAATTGAGAACCCAAATAGCACCCTTGAGACAAGCATAGGGGCTGATGGCAGCTACATATTAGAGTCAAAATCATCCTGTTATCAAAAATAAATCATGGTCTTTCTCGTTCACAGGGTTTCTTTCCAGTGTTTTTTCTCTCTCTCTCTCTCTTTTTTAAAATTATGACTTTTTCTCTATATGAAGACTTGACAACTGATAATGAAAATCATTTAGAGTTCAGATTGCCTAGAGAATGAGAGGGAGACAAAGCTCACTGCGTTTTAGGAGTTGAGTGTTTGGGAGGGTATCATGATCAAATGCCTGTATTAAATGCACACTGCACAAAAAGGTGGTTTTTCAGAAGAAAGAAACAGGAAACTTTTAAGAACCTTTTATTGATGGTTATGTGTAACATGCAAAAGGCGGTGCCAGCTCAGTACAGCTTTTGTACAAAATAACTGACCACTGCTCATATGATCAGTAGAAATACTGAAACATTCATAAAAAGTCAAATGTCACCGGGAAGCTGAGACTCCTGTTTTTCAAAGCAGGAGGAACTGATCATACAAAAATATTCACTTTCAGTGATTTCTTTTAAATGGCAGTGCTGTGGTGTGAGGCAAGAAAATGACTCTTGCAGATAATTTATTGCCAAAGGGGGAGGTTTTTTTGTGCTCAAACTGTTCATTACAAGTAGTATTATGAGTCTCATTTCTATTACACCAGACAATGCTTAGTTTTGTAAATGCAAATAAAAATGGGCCGGCATCAAGACCAGTGTGATAAGTGTGGAAAATATATTTTCTGTCTTTGTAAGGACTATGAATAGTAGTTATGGGTTATGAGGCCAATTATTGCTGTTCTCTGGGCAGTACAAAAGAAAGGAAAGCCACTCAAGAGGACAAAGCAGTAGGTGGGAGGAGAGGCCCACGTGCTCGGTGTGTCTGTGGTCGGTCTTACCCAACAGTCATCTTACCTTCAACAGCTGATTTCTCGGTGGAAACATACTCTGTCCTGACTGTATGGAATTTCCCTCCCGAAGAGTCTATACCCTTGTGGGACGTACGTGGGTATACGCGCCGTCCACCCACTGGCATCGTACACAGAGCCGCTCTGAGATGCGGCAGAGGAGAGGATCGGCAGTGCTACGTGGAAGGATGTTTGTGCTCTGGATGACGTGGGATTCGGGGAGCCGGAATCTCTTTCCTCACGCGGGCTTTTGGTGTCTGCGCTCCCTCTTGCTCCTTCATGTGGCTGCTGTCTTCCTCCTCTTCTCACTGGATTGGGATGAAACGAAATGGGATTCTGCTTTATTTCTCTTCCATCCGCCCTGCCGCACCCCCGCGTCAGATGTGGGACTTGCCATTAACATCACTTTATCCCACCCTGCGGTCATTTCCAAGGGGTGGAGAAAACGTGTCCGTCACCAAGATACTGTTTGTAGAGAAGTGGGGAGCCTTCTGTGTCCCCCAGCGAGACAGCCGCTTTCTGGAATACATCCCCTGGAAAGGGTTTGATTATTCGAGCAGGAGGTTGGCCCAGATGACCTTCCAGCCGAAATCCAGCTACGGTCTGTAATTCCATGGTGGCTGTTGGGAGGAGAAAAAAAAAAAAACCACCAAAACCATGAAAAAACAGGATATAGATACATGAAAGATAAGGACGTACCATTTGCAGCTGTTAAATATTAGTACGATGAGGCAGGATTGTTGTTGCAGAACTTTCCTGGGGAATGAAAACATCGCGCTCCTGGGTGAAGCCTGTGGTGGGAAGCGTTCCCAGCATGTCACACAATACTCCTGAGACATTGATGATTTTATTATTCTCACAACTTCAGCCGCACCGCGTTTCTTAATTAAATAACGTAAACACGTACATGCCATAGCTGTGCTTACCATTTGGGGAGGCTATTTCAAAGAGGATGGTGCTCAAAGAGGGAATTCTAAACATGAACTGGGAAAAAGGTTACATTTTTGAAACATCTGTAATCGTTTGTGTGTCATAGAAGTTAATTGGCTGTGTATGGATTTTAAGCAGTTGACTTTTCTGTCATGTTCAGACATATTGCATGTTTTGCATTCTTGAAACCTTTATAGTTTTCCTAAAGTTTGCAGAAACAAAACCTGAAATCATCTAAATTATGTGCAAGATTCAATAACATAGCTATTAGCATAGCTAATATCTGCCTGTTTTTTTCTTTTCTTTTTTTTTTTTAAATATGTCTCTGGTGAAAAGAGAAAAAAGCGTAACAATATAGGTTAAGACCTAACTGTATGGCTTTTATGTAATTTTATAAAAATGCAGAAGAAAATTAGTGGAAAAGCATCTTTCACTTCCCCTGCATGGGAGACAAACCTGTCCACAGAAGTATGTAGTCCAGCCAGATAAGTAGAGCATCTGTTCTTACTACAAAATATAAATTGGCTTGAGGTCAAATTAAGCAAAATTAAGACCTTGTGGCACTAAATCAAGAGTGTGTACAAAAGGGGTTTTCCATGCTTAAAGTCAAAATAATTTAGATATAATTTGCATCAAAATAACAGATTTTGGTAAATGAGAACAATATCTGTGCAGACAAGCAAAGACTGTTTTTTTATCCTTTCTGTTGTTTTATAGTCATTAGTAATAATTACATTTTTTGTTTTCCAAGGGTTAAAATACTTTCTTATTACTCCAGTCCCTTTCTCCTACTGGTTTTCTTTTTTCTCTGCCTATAATCCTGTGCTGGCTGCAGTGAAAGATGATGTCTTCAGCTGTGCCACTTCAATTTTCTTAAATCCTTCTTTCCCTTGGGCAGCAAGATGATTGATTCCTTCTCTTTAAATCTAAACCTCACAGCTTTCCTTGTCTCAATTTAAGCATATCTACCATCATTTTAAACAGAATAAAATGTGTCCTACCTTGGTGCAGTGTGATCTCCTTCCTGGACCTCTTCTTCTATTTGTGTTTTAATTGGCAGTAACCTGAAACTGAACAGTCACTTATGCGTCGTGGGGGTATGGGATCGTATGCACATGGGTTATAGAGTCTGGGAACTTGATTGTATTCAACATCGAACTGTAAGATACTGAGAGGAAAAAATAACCCTGACAACTAGGTGCCTCACATGAAGTCGTGAAACAAAGCCTTTCATTGTAGGTTTTCCAGTTCCTATTAAAGTAGATTGACAACACTAATAAACTGATTCCTGTTTGGTGGCTCATGTGCAATACGTAGTTATGGACATTTTGCACCATTGTCGTTGCCTCTGGCAAGCTCTCGAGAAGGCCAAGGGTGTCGTGGAAATGAAAAGGCAACGAGCTGAGGCGCTTCTCCTCGGCGGGCTCTGGGGCACGGTGGCTGCGAGGTGTTGGGGGCCAGGGCTGCTGCTGCTTCTCAGACCAGGAGACTTGAACGGAAAATTAATTTCACCGTGCTGGGTCTCTGGCCTCTTTCCTTTGTGGTTCCATGTGGGCTCCTGAACTCATTTTTAGAATGAGTTAGAATAAAGCACTTTTTTTTTTTTTATTACTTTTTTTTTAGTGTTGAACACCAGTTAATTTCACAGGCATCTAAGGGGATGGCAAACTGATTCAACAGCTCTTCCCTGCATGAACTTGATCTGGCTTTTGGTTAGGCCCATGCTTGGTCTCTTCATCAGTTTCTGTTCTGTATGAAATCAGATTCTACCTGACACTCGGAATAGGAGTGTATTTGTCAAATTTTTTTTATTGTGAGCTTTCTTGAACCTTTTTAGTTACTTTGGGTTTTTTTTAATGAACCTCTCAATGTGCTGTATGTCAGGATGATGATTAGCTGAAATCCTAATAGGCTCTAAGTCCCATCTGCTGGTGAATAGCTGAAATTATGAGCAGCTGAGCTAGGTCTTCTTGCTGCTGCCTGGTAATTGATCGGGAATACCGTATCTGCCACTGAGTGTTTGTATTCTCTGTAGTGGCTGATGACTTTGTGTCTGGTAATAGGACAAAATCAACCATCCAAAACATTTCAAACCATCAGCTAGAATTAGTGATTAGTCTCTGCAAGAGCATAGCGATAAATCTGCTCTATTCCTCTTTGGTCTTTGTGACAGCTAGCAGCAGAGAGACTCTAAATGTAATTGTTATGACTAGTGTGTGCCTGTGCCTTTTCTCCCTGCTATTTGTTCATTAAAGGTTAGTGCTTTCTCTCACTGAGACTGGTTAAACGCTGCTGCTTTCAGTATCTTACTGTTTGTCTTTCTCATGTTAGTACTTAAAACTTTTACACTCAGTTCCAGTTATTAGCTCCCCTTAGAGTGTAATCCTTGGAATGCCTCCCTGAATTAATAGTACTTTCAGTTTTAATATTGAAATTTGAGATTAGGAAACCAAAATGTAAGCATTAAGGAGCATCTGAGTTTGCTCTGGACTCTCAAATAAATGGGCATCAGCAAGAGCTGGAAATGATTTCTCGGTTCTCTGTCCTGTCTGATACTTATTCTTGGATGTTGTAGCTTATATGTCTCTGCAAGAACAAAGGTTTCAAAGCATTAACGTTTACTTGCTAGCTTTTCAGTACCGGTCATGTTTCCTAACTTAATTTCACTCAAACGCTGAGCCATGAGTAAAAGCAGTGGCCTGCGCTGCCTGCTGAGCCGCTGCATGTGCTGCTCGTCGGTTCTGCATTTGCGCAAAGTTCCTCCTCTTACCACCAGCGGCATTTACTGGGTTTTTATATCCTCTGCTCTTGGGAGCAAGGGGAATGATAAGGCTATGCGGCTGCCTGTGCTTTAAATGATGTAATTGCCATCATTAACTTAAGTAGGATGGCTGAAACATGTATTTGCATATTGTTAACGTTTTTCTAAAGTATGAAGCCCTACCAAATGTATATATCTATGAACACATCTTGCTGAAAGCAACAGTTTTTGAAAAGAAAAAGAAAATATTTATCAAACGTTTTATAAATTATGAATGAAACTGATTAATTGCCTATTTTTACAATTAGTCTTTCAAAACCGACATGACACTGAGGTAAGTGATAGAAATTTTTTTGGAGTTTAGACAGATTTCAGAGATTTGATGCATTGGTAGAAAACAACTCTTTGCTCTCAGAGGTCAGAATTAATCATGTATGGTGTTCTGTACTATATATCCTAGGCAAAAGGAAGGGGTAAATGATAACAGATTGAAAACAGGCTTTATTTGTTTTGGTTTTTAAGCTGTTTAGCAACTGATGTAAGAATTCCAGGACATAAAGTTCCATTAGTGATACAATGTAAATACATCTTTTCCACTTGTTATGTAGAGATATTATATAAATCGATGGAAAGGCAGAGAAATATTTTCATTGTATGGCATGGGAATAAAAGTCAAACCTTTTGGTAGGAAGCCTGTAGCTCCATAGTGTCCTGTGCAGATTCTGTTAGTTTTTTCAGATGTCTGGATTATTGCGTTACAAGTATTCTTTGGTGTCAAATTGTGGAAAATGAAAATTCAAGGCCACAAGTTAAAGAACCTCTATGAAATTGAGTTTCCAGAGCCAGAAACTTTGAGCAACTTCAACTTTTTCATTGGAGCAGGTGTTGGCCCCCAGCTTCCTTGCAAAGCCTTCCACGTGCAATCCGTCACAGCAAGTTCAAAGCGGCTTCAGTTTATGCGACATTTTTAGGGATTTGCAACCTGCTCAGGAAAGGTTTTAACTGCTTATTTGGAATATAGATCTTTATTACAAAGAATGCACGTTATGTATGTAATGTGGTTGTGTGCAATGTGCTGAATTCTCAAAGGTGTGTTTTCCTTGGTCTACGTTACTTAAGCAGTCCTTTTCCCTTCTAATCTTAACCTCTATGGTAAGGTTAAGAAAATCCTGCCCCTCTCCTTCACCCAAAACCCCCAAACAACCCCCAAACCTTAGGTCAGGTGTTTGTTTCTGTTGGAACAAACATGCAGCTTTCTCATCATTTAAATGATTACTGAAGTGTAAAATAACAGATGCTTTCTATAGCATATCTCTTTAGCGCTATGAAAAACATTATCAGAAGACAGATAACCTGGGATTAGTTCCTCACAATAGTACAATGTAATTTATAGAGCTTATTTGACGCATGCCATGATCTGCTCTTTTCAAAAGTGGTAACTGTTCCGTGACAGAAATTGAAGCTCTAGTCATAGGGTCTTATTTCAATACCTGTACTTCCATTGGGCTTGTTCTTATATTTATCTGAGAATATACTTAACCATATACTCCTAAATATATTTATATTCAGTATCCTTGGAAGAGAGATGAACCTTTTAAAAGCAAATGGAGGTTTTGGAATGACTACGATGGAGTCAGAACTACGATTATTGCTCTTACAAAGACTGTTTTTGGAGGACTATCATTCATAATTAATTTATTCACAGATGAAATGAGTTCTGTTTAAAATGCATAAACACATAAACACACATGCATGTGCTGATTTTGTTGATTATATATAAGTATTTGTAGGTTTAATGTAGAAATCCTCTTGACTTATTAAATCACTTAAAAGACTATGGATACAAGATGTGAATTTTTAGCAACATCTTATAATCATAATGCAGTTTAATATTTTGATTGAATATTTTTGAAAATGAAAAACATGGTTGGTTGCCTTTTCATTATGAGTTTGCTGTTAGACTGGAGAAGGGGTCTGCTTTTCTGCACCCATTTTCTATCTTGATTGTGGACGCTGCTTTGAATTACAGGCATATGTTTTATAATGGTTATTTATTTGTTTGTTTTCTGAAGATTTAGTTAGCCTTTTTGGGTGAGCAGAAAATGTACTAGAACTGAACAAGTTGAAAATTTTGCTTTTTCTATTTCTGAACACTCAAAGGAAATTTTGCAATTAAATTAATGCCTTCAGGAATTCAGACGGGGCAAAAAAAAATCTCATCTAATTTGGGTGAATACATAGAATTTTTCTTTAGTTCACATCTAGAACTCCCATTCTTTTTATCAGTAATTAAACACACGCATTAAGAGAAGAATGCCACAATGTTTTGTTTCTTTGAGAATTTTGGCATGAGAATAGAGAGCACATTCATGACAGCTGGATATGTGACTGACCACAATAGCTGCAAAGGAACAATTACACTTTATTAGCTCAATAATTTTGCTGAGAAACAAATATCCATTGTAGCTCTGTAGATGAATAACACACACCCGATTCACAGCTTCAGGGGAGTATCATTGTTCACATCAGCTAATGTCCAGGAACAAGACCTTCACTCTCCTTCTGACCACTCTAGCCTGGAAAAAGACACTGGTGTGGGGTAGAGCAGTGCTGGGAAAAGACTTTCTGCAAAGGCAGTGTGCAAGGCAATTTTAAAGTTGCCTTTTTAGTGTGATGTCGCAAGGGAAAACAGTGGAAGTAGCACGGTTTAGTTTTTATTGTGGAAGCACCCCGCCTGTTTCTGCTAGAGTTAAGTTGCATAAATTTCATAAATAAATACATTTTAGTAACAAGGTGTACATCTGTGTACTGGATGTGGGTAACCTAATTCATGTGTTACCTAATCCAGATCCAGATTTGATAGTACGAGGGATAATGGTTTTAAACTAAAAGAGGGTAGATTTAGAGTAGATAGAAGGAATAAATTTTTTACAACGAGGGTGTTGAAACATTGGCACAGGTTGCCCAGAGAGGTGGTAGATGCCCCATCCCTGGAAACATTCCAGGTCAGGTTAAGATGGGGCTCTGGGCAACCTGATCTAGTTGAAGATGTCCCTGCTCATTGCAGGGGGGTTGGACTAGGTGCCCTTTAAAGGTGCCTTCCAACCCAAACTATTCTGAGGTTCTATGATTGCGACAGGACAAGTGCAATTAATTTTACCGAATTGTAGCCATGTAGAACTTTGGCGTCAGCTAGTCATGGAGTGGCCTTTTATAGCCAGAGGATAGAGAAATACTTTCGGAGGATGCTGAATCTGGTTACAGATGCTGATGGTTGAGTGGGAATGACTTAGTTTAGAATGGCTGGTTATTGCTCACAGCTCCTGGGCTGCCTACTTTTCTGCATGTTCAGACAGATTAAAATTTGGGGGAGTAGGGAGAAGGAAGGGAGGAGGGAGAGGGAAGGAATACTTAAGGAAAAATGTATCTGAAACATTTTAGAGCAAAGGAGCTGCAGGAGCAGCATCACCCATTCTCCTTAAAATATTCCTGAGATACCTGGTGAAACTTTTAAGTGCAATGAGTAGAATAAACATGGAAAATAGAGTTCTAAATAGAAATGATTTTTTACACTTTCTTGGGGTTTGGAATCTGACTCTGGTAAATGTTGAAATAGCTTGCCTTTTTGATACTTCCAAATTAAGTGTTGCCTTGTGTTCAGGGTGAAGCCTAAAGCTGGCTTTTTCTTAACAAGAGCAGTGCCAGTTAAAAGCCTGTTGTAGAAAAGAGTGGTATTCTATCATCCAAACATCACATACGACCCTTTTAGTTCTGCAGTTATCAAGCTGGGAGATACTGACTGCTTTCTTCTGCATGCTTCAGTGTCATGGAAGTTTATATCACTGTTCATAAGATAAGGATTAATATCAGTGAATTAGTAACAGAGATGTGACTTACCAAATGATGAGTTTGCTTATGTAACTTAAAAGCATATGGAGAATTAATAAATTCAAGGGATCTTATTCCTCAGGACTTTTTTTTATTTAGGCATTTGTACACTTGAGCTTACAATGAGGGGCTCCTCTACTATTGTTATGGTATTTTACCCTCAGTAAATGACAGGCATTATTGGTACGTAGAGATACATTACACATTCTCTCACTGGAAAGCCTTCATGGCATGCCATTAGATAACAGCATGTGCTCAGTAGCTGTGGTCTCTTAGCAACTAACTTTGTCTCTTTCTTTTGAATTCTCCTTTTGTGACCCAGAGGCAGGTCTTAGACATAAACCTCAGCCCACTTTTCTATTTCCAAGGCAGCGAAAACTGGAATGTTTTGGGGTGCTTATATGAAGTCCATAGAGTGGAAGAATATGTCCTTCTAAATCTACTGCATGTATTGAAAATGGAGATAAATTTGTATTTCTTAATTTAATAATAAATGTATTAATAGAATCCTGCCAGCTTATAGTATTGTTGGTACTACCATGCCAATATATTTCGATATGAAATTTGGCTTTAAGAAAATACATAATTAAAATCTGCAGGTTTGGCAGTATTACATTTGTGTAGAAAATGTGTAACCCCTTCACTGATGTAGATTTTAATGTATATACTTTTTGGGGGGGGGGGTGGTGTGTGTTTTGTTTTGTTTGGTGAGGGTTTTTTTGGTTACATATCTGTATTTGAAACAAGGATGGACAAAGAGGAGCTGTCCTTCCAGGCGGGAGATTAGGGGCTATGCTTTCGAAACAACTGAGTTTTCAATTCAGATAAACACAGATTTGTGTGTATGTTCCTAAAGCTGCCATTGGCTGTTTTTCTTATTGGAGATTTTATTTGCCTTTTGGTGGCAATGTGTACTGGAAAACCTTTCATTCCTAAAGAAAACCCCAGGATCAAGAAATACTTTCATTAATCAAAATCTTCTATTCATTTAATTAAGGAACATAAAAGAGTTACTCTGGTGTGGTGGTGAATTGGTGCAATGAATCATGGTTCTCATAAACTTCAGATATATTTTTATGTCTAGACAGGTCTGCAGTGGGGAACATATGATTATAACAGAATATGTCAAGAATGCACCAAAGAGATTTTTCATAACAAGTGCTTTTTTTTTTTTTTAAGAAACCAAGTCATGTATATTGTTTAGAAATCTTTCTGAAGTGATAATTCTTGTCGACTCTTCTATGTTAAGCTGATTAACTGTTTCTGACCTTTCAGAATATGTCGTATATAATCCTAGGAGACCACCAGAGTTGAAACTCTTCTGTTAGTTTTGATATTCCCATCAGGCTTTCTGTCTATCACAAGCAATCCTAATTCACTTGTTTTTAGTTAATTTGACAGGTCATTGTTAACATCATTACTAATAGCAAACTGCTACAAGTTATACATGTTTTGACAAGAAGAGTCTTCAAGACGTGGCAATACCGGTTAATTAGAATAGAAGGAAAGTGCTTATTTCTTTTGCCCATGAACTGGATATCATCTTAATATTTCGGGAGTAGAGGGGAAGGGAGTATGTTTACTTCAGGAAAAAAACTTACTTCTGGCTGGCTGAAACCAAGCAGGAACTGAGATGGAAACTATCGTGACACTGTCATGCACATCATCACATTTAGAATGTTTCTCTTTCTGGTAGCTATTTGTCAAGCAGATTTTGAGTGAATCATCACTCCTCTAATTAGAGCTGCTGCTACTGTACCTAGCATGTTATGACCTACGTTTTTTTTCTGTATGTGTAACCAATTTTATCATTGAATGTGAAATAAGTGCTCATCTGTTGAGCTCTTTCCCTTCCTCAGAGGCAAAAAGTTGAGAAGATACAGATCCTTACCCAGTGAATGCAATGTAACCCAAATGTGAGCCTTTTAAGAGAGAGATTTGAAGACCGTCCCTGAAAAGTCTGTCAGGTGAAGTGTGGTTTAAGGAGTCTTGTGAGTGAATAGAGTTTCATGGCTGGAGGAGACTGACATTCATAAACGGTAGAGAAAGCTAAAAGGGTGAGGTTATGTGTGGTTTGAGTGGGAGCAAATTTCAACATGGAAGAGGAAATACGGCACAGGAGTTTTGGAGAGAAGCTTGTGTAGAGATTTCTTTCTACTTCTCTTCACCTACCAAGGAAGCATGCAAATGCTAGACGGGTCTGAAGCCTTAAAATCCAATATCTGATCGGTAAAAATGGTCTTGTCCTGCTTTGAGTTTCCCATTTTGCTATACAACTTACAAAGTATACATGAAGAATGGTTTGGCTTTAAGACAGAATGGAGCAAATCTTCAGGAGGAAAAAAATCACAGTTTGGTACTCTACTTGGAACAAATATCTATAAACGGCAGTCTTAAAGTGACTTTATACAAGGCACTGAATCAAAGGCACATCCCATAAGATGTTCATCTGTTCCTGACTAGACAAAAGCATTTGAAGAAATTCTGCATGACTGGAGCCCCTTTCTGTCATGGTAACGATCAGACCCCAAGGCTGCACTTTAAGGTCTGACTCGTGGTTTTCGGCCCCGGTGATGCTGGCCAGGGCAGTGCCAGCACCTCCCTCCATGCCTACGTGCCTGGCTTGCCTTCCACTGGAAATCTTTGTGTGGGGGGAAGAGAATTGGTGCCTATGATCCTAAGAGCTACAGGCAAAACCAAATGCCAATTTTTTTCTCTTTATCAGAAGTAATTTGCACCAATGCTAAGCGATGGCTCCTGCGCCTGACCCACTGTGTCTTTAGGAACTTGATGGAAATGGGGATCCTGCCACAAATGTAGTGATGGGACTGGTGTGGAAAGCACCGGGGAGGGGAGTTGGAGGCAGTGGGTCCCGACACATCTACCTACAGCGATGAAACAGACTGTGCTGGCCTTGGTTCTCTCTGTCCTGGGAAGAGAAAGAGCAAGCATCTCAGGTTGCAGATGCTTTGTTTGAAAGGTTTGGTAACAGAATTTTTGTGGAAAATGCTTTCAGACGGTGGGGTGGGGGGAAGCAAGCTGGTGGTTTCAAAACTATGTGCTTCCATTCCTTGAACTGCAAGAAAATTACCCTTCTATATCACTCATGGGATGGATAATAATAGTGGTTTACTTTGTTATGTGCTGGGCCATGTCTTTTCCCTGACGTGCTACAGAGAGCTCCAGCTTATTCTGTTCTCCTTCCCCTTCCCATGCCTGCTTTTGTTGCAATATGATTGCTTTCTAGTGATCTTATGTCTCAATGTCTTCATTTGTCTTACGCTTAATTTTATTATTTTCAAGAAAAGTTGTGTTAAATTGTACATCTTGATAACGTTATATACCTGTTATACCTGTATAGGTATACAACTCCTATAGTGTTACCATATAACATTTTTCTTTTAAAAAAGAGAAAATGAGGAAATTGGGGTAATGATAGAGCGACTAAGAAGGGGGACAAACTTGAATAGTAGCCTAGGCCCAGAGAGTGTGCTGTAGATTGGCATTTAAAGAAAAGAATGACTCTGAAGTTTCTTTCTTTGGGTAGTAAAGAAAATGCCAGTGCAGCAATTTCTCTAATCGCAAGGATCGACATTTACTTCGAGATTGAGCCTGCCTGTTTGTTAATTAGCGTGGTGGAGTCACATTGCACTCAGCCCTGCATCTCAGCAGGCCCCTACTGCAAGATTTACATTTCACACGGAGAAACAGTCTTGATAATGAAATGATGTTTTGCAGAGATATGTGCAGAGAAGCACAGCTGGATTATGTAAATGTGATTTATCCAAAGCTGTAGCGCACGGGTCCTGTTACTCAGATGCTGATCTATAACTCACTGATGGCTCTTGTGATTTCACATATATGTGCTCAGTGATTGGTATTAACTTTTAAGATCATTTATTTTTATGTATGCCATAAAAGGCTTACATCAAAGTTAATATGTATCTCCTACATCTCCCCTGACAGCATTTTGCGATGTTTATCTTCTCCAGCTTTGTCATCAGTCACGGTGATGTTTTCAAAGGAGGAAGATTCCTCCTGACTGCATCCCATTTAATACCATAATTAAGTGCGAGACGCTCAGGAACCGAAACGTAACGTGGGGTACCTACTTGCTCCGTTACAGTGTCAGTGTTCTCCTTTCAGCTGGGAGAACTTTTTAGGTTTCTCTTGATATCTGGAAAAAAGCAGAAGGGTGGGAAGAGGAGTTTTGCAGAAAGCTTTATTGGTATCACTGCAGTAGCTGAAGTTTCTTAGCAGGTTGTGAAGTACTTAGAGAGACATCGCCTTTGTTGGGATTTGCTCCTAACTCATTTGACCCATGTTGCATTCCTCGTGCTTCACCAGTTTCCCGTGAAAATAAGGACTCGGGGCTTTGTGCCTGCCAAAGCCAGGGCAAGGGCTTGGCCTTCTGTTGTTCTGTTTCTCCCCTTTCATCCTTGGGAGGATCCGAAGATGGTTTTTAGCCTGGTTTCCTCATTAAATGTCGTGCGTCTGATCGCGCTCTTTGCCATTTTCCCTGTGACAGCTTCGAAACCTGACGACCTGCTTCAACCAAGCTTGGCAGAAAGGTCCAGCCCTCCGAGGGGATTCGTTTCTATAGATTTATGAGGAGAACATGGTGAGCAGAGGAGAAGGACCCGTGCTTCTGCCCCAGCAAAGGGTCAAGAGGCTGCTGCCTGCTCCTGCCCGCGCAACTCTTTGCAGGCTCCGGCACGGGGATCCCTCCCCCGCCTGCGGCACCAGTGGGGAGAGACGGCGGGGCTGGGGTTAACGTGGGCGGGAGCATGGATGGGGCAGAATGAATGAAATCCCTGAGAAATCATCGTCAGTAACCAGGTTTTTAATTGCTGCCAAAACGCAACGCTTGTCCAAGAAAATCCCGCTTGCTCTTAACCTGAAAATTTATATGTTAATACGAATAACATCTCTGCTCCATTAAAATAATTTGGAAAGGGGAAACAATAGAATCAAACCCCCGTTTTTAAGCTCATCACTTCGGGGAATTTCCTGAAAGCCATTGAATCGCTAAGTTCAGAGAGAAAAACATGCTGACAGCATGTTGCTTTTTTATTCTGCTTTGGCAAGTAAGAAGATTTGAGTATCTAAAATCCCCATTGTATTTTAGGAATGCAAGATAGGGCTGGGAATTGTAGAAAACAGAAGTTGCCATTGTTAGTTGTTGACCTAGGAGCCTGTTCTGCTGATTTTTGAACAAGTGGGCAGGCACTGACAAGTCACTGAAAGGAGAAATTTGCAGATGGTTTGAAAACTGTGGCCAGAGGTAGAGAAAGCAGAGAGCTAGTGAGGCTTGTAAATATGTAAAAAAACCCTCCAGAATGAAAATACATATTTAACTGATACAGGTATGGGTATTTCTAGTTGAAAAACTGTAGTCTGCATGGAGTCATTTTAAACATTATAGCTCTGGTTTCTACCTAGTTTAAAACGTATAATAAAGCAGGGTGGGATTTCAGCTTCTTCCACGCATCATACAGGTGAAGATCTTCAGGTTTTAATATTCACCTTCCCTAGGAAAAACTGCATTTGAGAGTGAAAGTTGTGAGCTAGGATAGCATTATAGGGCTACAGAAATGTATAAAAAATGACTCAGACCAGCTCCAAATCTCATAAATCTGGCTTCACAAATGGTAACAGGAAGGACAGGGATAGGTTTGGTATTATCTGTGCTGTTCTTAGAGGAGCAGAGGCCTCAGACGTCCTCAGGATATCTAAGTAGTTGCAGGGCGGTTCTCTGGGGAATCCCTGTTTGTAGAGTTCCAAAAGTACTTCTAAGTAGACAAATTAAGTGCTTCTTATTTTTCTTTGAACTTGAAACATCTTTCACTTGAAATTCTTTCCTTTGAGAAAAACCTCAACTCGGTAAGTACTTCAGTGGTTGGCTCCTCGACTGAAAATGCCAATAGGGCTAAAGTGCAATGATGTTTTAGTGGATTAAAGGGCTGGACTCACAAAGGAAGGCTTACGCTACTGTAAATTCCACTTACATCTCAAAGAAAATTGCTTATACTGCTTATTGACTACAGGATAACAGAAAGACATTCTGCTTTCCCTTCTTTCTCCTGACAGCTGAGAACTGAACAGCTTTTGCAGTTCAGCCTCTTTTCTTTCTGGGAGATTGTGAAAGAGCTGCTGGGCCAAGGATTTCTTGCTACATTTTTCACATACTTTTCTGGAGCATCAGCTGCTCTTATGCTTGACTATTCATAGGTTTTCTCATTCTTCCTTTCTTGCTTTCCTCCTGGAAGAGCAAAGTAACTGAAAAATTAGACTTAAAGCTCTATCCTTGCCCAATGGCAAAGGTCCCCACTTGAAAGTCTGTACCTTTTTTCATCAAATGGAATAATGCAGTATTCGACCAAACTGATTTTTCCTTTGCTGCTCCTGATGCTCTTATTCTTCCCACACTGCTGAAAGGCTGGTGTTTCACAGATGGTGCCAATGACAGCAACTGGTGTACCACACCTCTCTCCTTCAGTACATTTGTCTGATGTTTCCCTTGATTTCAGCTTCTGGTTGTATTTCTTGCTAGCAACTTATATAGCTGACAGCATTAGTTTCCAACTATTAGGTATACATTAAAATGCAAAGATTAATGAAATTTAAAATTATTCCTGAGTGATTCGCATTGATCATTGCCCATCATTCCAGGGGGTGCTTGGAGGTTACTACAGCACAGGGTGTTGCTGACAATTAATTTCTGAGGTTTTATCTTCTGCATAATGTTTATCTTGAGGCTTTTGCTTTTTTAATGCACGAAAGAACACGTGAATACTGTAATAGTATCTGCAGGGTATCAGTTGGATGGATCCTCAGGTGCTTTCATTGCTACATCTCCAATGACATGATGATTTCCCTCTGTCCCTTGTATTTGCACAAGGTATAGACTGTGACACTGGACTAAAGCAAGTTGCCTAATGCCACACTGACAGTCTGTGGTAGAGGGAGGGACTGATCCCATACACATGCCTTTACTATTGAACTGTAATTTCTCTGGTTTCTTAGTATATCTTATTGTGTATAAGCTTTCAAAATAATGCAATGTTATGAATAATCTAAAAATAACCAAATCTGAAACATACAATTAATTGTTCTTGGCACTACTTAAAGAAAGCCATTAGTGTGCATATCACAGGCTCCATCCAGCTGCCACTGAAGTTTCTGGTAAGATTTCCATTTACTTCATTATGACCTGGAGCAGGCTTCAGGACTGGATGTGTATCCTGTCCATTTGGAGTAGTATTCCAGTTTAACTAAAGCAACTAGACATACAATGTTTAAGCAATGGAAGAAAAAGAAAAAAGGCAAAATAATTACAAGAGAAAGTTCTTCGACTAAATATCCACAGGTCTTTAATTTACAATGAGGAAACAAAGCTAGTGGCTCAGGAAATCAGTAAATAACATGTAAAGCCTCAGGAGAGGCACAGATGTTTAAAAAAAATCTTTCTGTTTTATGTCTGTACTTCCTGCAGAGCAAACCCAAAAATGTTAAATAATGTGTCTGGGATCTTCCACAAGAAAGAATTCAGATGAGCATGAAGAGCATGAAATTTTAGAAATTTTTAACATCTGTGACAGTTTGTTGTGTGCTTTGGAATAGAAAGGAATACTAAACGAGAAACATTTAGTTGGCACACATGTCCCTCAATTCACTAGCATTTCAGCTAAGCTGAAGGTCAGAATCCAGACATCAAAACTTGACAGATAAAATGTCTTACAACGCTGTCTTGTTTTGCCCAATTCTTGGTCTTATTTTTGATTCCAGGAAAGTGAATGATAAAACTCTTGTTCCTGTCACTGGGAGACAGTTGGGCCCTGCTCTGAAGTTGACATCCAAAATTCTACCAAGAATATGTGGGCAACACTTCCTGTCATGAAAGAATTTAGGATAAAATTGAACATAGTGATTTTTCTTTGTATCTGCATGATGAAGCACCAAAAACGTCCATCCAAAAGATTTGTAGCAGTGGCTGAAACCCACGATGCTTCTGTTTGGCACAACTAGTGCACTGAAAGATTGAGTGTTGAGTTGCTCTGTGATTACAGCTGGGAAGGCATCAGGCACCTCAAACTGTGGAAAAATACTTTTATATTGTTGATTTTTTTTTAGATGATAGTGAACAGTGTATAGAAAGAAAATACATTTTAGCAGTGACGCTACTTGCTTTTGCATTGCTAGAGTGACCAGCTGGTAAAATATAAGATGACCTTGCATGACCAGCCAAACTGCTTCTGTGCATTGTCAGCTTTAAACTGCTCAGCCCTGCGTGCTTTCTGTAGATTTGCTGAAATCCAGCTTTCCGTAGTCAACCTATAACAATCTCAGAAATGTTGCTAAAATGAAACTGCTTCTATTCTTTATGCACGCTTTGTTGTGAATATTTTCTCCAAATATTCTTAAGAACCGTTTATTAACTGACAGCATAAAGAAAACATTTCTGGAGAATGATCTAGGGAGTAGAAAGGAAAAGCTCCTCTTTAAACTGTGTTTAAACCTTTGAAATTGTGAGCATTAAGTGGCCATAGATCTTTTACTAGCTCTGGGAGCTGCAGTTGGTTTCATTCTGAAAAGGAAGTATTCCGGCTGGAAAAGGTTTTCACAAATACAGGCATCCAACATGTTGCCTGAACAACGGCCAAGAGCAAAGTTGTCGGTCACGATAATACCAGAATATCACTCAGTTAATTAGTATCAGGTATCAGATTACTGCTAATAATCGGAAGAGGTTGGCAGAAATGGTTTAGTGAATATGTTTGGGAATTGCAGACAGTTGCACTGTTTTGTTGTTTTTCCTCAGTATTTTTGTACAAAAAGTAAACTTTGAGGAATCTCTTGTTCAGTGCAAGGTGTCACATGGATTTCAGTTTTCAGATAAAAAGTGCACAGACACTATAATGCTCATAAATCAGGATCACTTGTGCCAGACATATTCCCCTTCACTTGATTTAAAGTGAAATGATGATCTGATGGTGAACTCACCTTTTCCATGTTTCAATGAGCTTGGTTCTTTGAAGCATAAGAAACATAGGCTTCGACCAACATGATACTCTGGTCACTCGTGGCTGTTTCAGTGAAACATATCTTTAATTTGTAGTTATTCAAGACATTTAGAGAGAATAAAATATTTTCCTTTCTTTCTCCTAATCCTTTCTTTGCCAGTTTTATGGGATTGTTATCATTCTTGCTTTAATTAGATCATTTCAGAGCAGTGCACACTCTGAATAAGAACAGTCCATGTGACAGAAGACAACACTGGAAATTTTGGCATTACAGCAACTTTTTTCTTCTCATTAAGCGCAGTGTTATATCTGCAGACATTTGTGCCTTTTTTTTTTTTTTTTTTTTTTGAAATTTGACTACTTTCCATAATTCTTACTTTTGATTTTTCTCTTGGCCAAAGGAATCTTGCCCAGCTGGCATCTCTTTAACCCACCGCAGAAGCTTATTCTACCTAATTTTCAAAGTCCGATAAACTCTAACACCACAGTCCCTTCCTGTTTATCTTCGGACAAGTAGTGGTTCACTCCTATCTGTGTGCTGCCCTTACAATAAAGCTGAACAGCTCATTGAAATACAGTCCTGAAAATCCAGGATCACTTGTGCATATTCCATTTTAGTGCAGGCAGGACTTACATTTTCACTGCAACTGTTTGATCTCTAAAATGGAGAATATTTATTAACTAATTTTACTGAAACCCAAGCTCAAAAATGCTGTTGAATGCATTCCTATGCAGAATTTTTTTTCTGAAGTGGTTACAAAAGTGACTTTGGTTCTTGAATAAGATACAGTACTTACCCCTGTAATCCTAAACTTATTGTCCTGACAGCTGGGGAGCTGGAGAGGAGCAGCATTCTCTTTCTTTGTGTTTCTCTCTTTGGCAACTCTTACTGGTGCATGGTGAAAACACTGAAAAGAATATATCTTCCAAAGCACACTCTCGGCTCAGCCAAAAAAAAGAGAGAAAGGAAATTCAGTAGATTAAAGGAAGAGACTATTTATCATAACTGCAAATGATTCCATTAGAATTTTAGCAAAGTTTAGTTTTTAAAGGCTCAAGAAATGAAAGTTAATAACTTCCAGCACCACTTTGAAAATTAGAAAGATTTCTAAGATTATGTGAATAAGAGGTCATCTAGCAGATGAGTGAACGCTTTAGAAGATTTACTTCCCCACTGGGGGCTTGACATCACGTTTGGCACTAAACATTTTGTATTTTCTCCACAAGATGCAGGTTCACACAAGCATGTGCTAACCCATTTAGTACTTAAAAATTTAGAACAAATTTCGTTTGTAGATAGCCTCGACTCTCCGGGAGTTCAGCTCTTGCCTCATACCTGTTGGCGGCCGGAGCTTTTTCAAAGAGAAGCATTTTCAGTGGTGAATGCCTACTGGTGAAACTATAACTTGCTAAAACGTATTAGTTTAACAAAAGTTTTAATTTGGAAAAACCAAGGCTGAAACAGGATTCCTGGTCAAAATCGGAGAGCAGGCTTTCCCACAGTAGCTAGTCTCACACCTGGGTTGTGGCAGATAGTCTGGAGTTATTGCTATGCCTGATTTGCTGCACAGATGTGTAAAATCAGATTTCATCCAACTTTAGTGATGATGAGAAATGAACTTTTTTACTTACAATTTCAAGTACCTACTGTCATTGCTAGCTTTTTCTCCATGTATCTGTCTGCATATTTACACGCTCCTTATGTCTGTGGTTTTGGGGTACCTGCTACATGTATAGGGGCTTGTGGCACAAAGCCAGCAAGTTCAGATGCAATGCATTACGCGACAGTAATACAGAAAGCCACGACTGCCAGGGAACTAACTACTTTAACCAAGTATCCACAATGGTATCTGGAGTACCAAAGAATTTAGGTTAACATAACCTTGTATTTTTCATTATCGTCTTTTTTTTCTAATTTGTTTCTGCATTTACAGCTTTGGAAAGGCATTTTTGAGAGAGGCAAGGAGTCTGTGGCAATTCTGGGAATAAAAGTCAGATCTCCTGGCTGCAAATCATGTGCCTTGACCACAAACATTTTCCTTCTCAGAAAATCCAATTTTGTCCTGGTCCTGGCTTGTATCCTTGATTATTGGATTATTGCACAGGGTTTTTTTGGTTTTGGGGGTGGGAGGGTGTGGGGGGATGGTTTGGGGCTTGTTTTTGGGGGGTTTTTTGTTTTTTTTTTTTTTTAAGAATCTGCAGGTTTGGGGTTGGTTTGCGTGGTATCATATGATACTTCAGATTAATATCTCAGATGAACAATCTTTGAATATTAAGAGACAGTATTTTAACTTCAGTTGTTTGGGGTGTTTTTTAGCGATGACTACAGTTATCTTTCACAATTGTCTGTCCAGGATGTGTCTGATCCCATGATTGCTATTTCATTTTAACAGTGATAAGGATGTGCCTTTTTAAAAGGTGTGGAGGTACTTGAGTATGACGAGGTCCTTCAGATACCAGCTACCATTTGGATTTTTAATGAGTCCTTGCTCATGTAAGCAACGAAAGCTGTAAAAGAGAGCTCAATAGGCTAAACAGATTTTCATTTTTAAATGAATTGTTTTGTTTGGGGTTTCATTGTCATTGTTCGTTTGTTTGTTTGTTTTAAAGAAACTACTTCTGGGCAATTATAGTTATCTTATTAAAAGTATGTCTTCCACCTCTCGGTGAAATACTAGGAGGAAAGTGCTTCAATACTGTCATCTTTCTAGATACTAACAGGTGTTTTTCTGTTGAAGTTCTTAAAGTCCTAAACTACATGAAATATTTTTAATACATAAATACTGTCAAAATCTTCAGAAGCATTTTTAGAGTCTGCTCTCAGTGTATAGTTCATTTGTGGAAGGATAATTAGGAACTTAAAAGAGTTGACGGTCTTCCTTTGCAGTTAAGCATTGAAGTACTCAGGAGGGGTTTAAGAAATATGCAGGTATCTCTTAGATTTGTATTTCAACACTGTTTTCAGGTCTTGCATGTTCTTTTTTGGAGTGCTGTGCTCTGTAAATACCTGGAATTTGCTGTAAAATTGGAGCAATAATAACGGTGCTTTGCTGTTCTGCAACGTTCTCTCTTCTCAGTGCCTATGGAATGCTGCTCTGACAAGTACAGCAGCGTATACAGTGTCAGCAAACTACGGAATATTACATGTAGGATCCCAAGTCAAGACTGCCAGATATCTACTTTGAATTTCATGATCAGAGATATGGTCCTTCTTTTCTGAGTTGCTTTTATGTAAAACATATTTTTCCTTTCCTTCCTATTGGGTCATTTACATTCACATGCTAAAAGCTTGCCTTGAAGTGTGAACTGTAAAGGACTGCAGTCTTTCATATACAAACGCATTTGAGGACCTGGCTGCATTTGTGAATGGAGTGGAGATACAGATGCTTAACATTTGTAACGCAGCCACAAAACAGTATATCTGAAATCATGTATTTATAAAAATTAAGTACAGAATCACTGTTCTCCCAACTCCCAGGAAGTAAATGAAAGCTGGCTACCGTGTTGGGGGTAGAGGGAGGTCATCGACACTTGGTACTAAAAGAGTCATCTTAATCTGCTTAGAAAAATCATACTTCTCTTCATTTTTTCCTATCTTGTTTATCATATTTTTAACCATAACGTACATGCATGATGTTACAGCGTGGGGCAGGGATACTGCTCTCTGCATATATTTCTTAAGATTCAGCAAAATGGTGCTTTGGTTCTGACTGGAACTTTTAGACAGGAGTGCAGCATATTTTTAAGTCATTAGTACCAAGTATATAATCAGAGCTCTTTCTGTGATATGCTCACTGCTCTAGGCAGGTAGCGTCCAGTAATTAAGAGAGTGGGAGGATTTGCAGACTTCATACCCAGGGCAGTGTAGCATGCACGTACTTTTAGCATCTCATTCTCTGGAGAGCAGTGAATTGGTTAATTATTTTCTGTGATGTATGTGTGTCCTCTAAAGTCACAAGAAAATGCTGTTTAAAGCAAGGAGTTGAATGCAAAACATTAGATGTAATTTGTTACCATGCTCAGATAAACGTGATAAAAATAATTCCCCTTAAATAATATGTGGTGGATTAATGTGTGATGTGGAAAATACACTAAATGTGCTTGTGAGGAAATGACCTCCATAATTCATTTGAACTGCACCTTTCATCTGTTATGAGCAAATTTGTCAAAGGGATCATTCTGTATCCCCAAATCTCCAGCATACCCCTGATATATCTTCCTAACTCTCACTTTTCTGCTTTTTTTTAATCTATCAGAAGGAGGAGAAAAGGAGCAGAAAAGCAAAATATGATTCAGATAAGGCATAGATTCAAAGTATAGAAGCCGCAGTGGGGATTAGAGAAGAATGTAAATTGTGCAGGACAGCGGTTCAATAGAGTCTCTGTGCCCGCTTGTCCTGTTGTGTTTTATTCAACTTCTGTTTAGTTTAACAAAACCTGCTGTAATTATAGCATCACATTGTTTTATTACACGCACACACAAGGATCAAACAAGGACTGATATGATTCTGTTAACAATTTTTAATTCTTTGGGTTTTGTCATACCTTACGTTTAACTGAGTGGAGGAGAGAAACTCTGAGAAGATAAGCTCACATAAAGCTGGAAGAAGCCTTCCTGATTAAAACCTCACTTTCCTGCTTTTTCAGTGCCATGTATAGAAAAGCATCTTCAAGAAAGCTTTCTAGTATAAACACTTGCAGACAAAAAGCTACTGCATTTTAGCTTCAGTCTTCATTAAACTCCTTTATATAGACTTGGATTATTCAAACAGGAAACTATTATTTCATAACTATAAAGCTTTTTCTCATTCAGTGGAAAGGTTTTGTGGTTATTAGTAAATTAGTTTATTAATTCCTATTCTTAGATATTAATTTTCCACCCTTAAGTGAAAACAGACCTGTCTAGTTCAATCATATAAAATCCTGCCTGCATTAAGAAATCTGTTCTGCAAGTCACTTTGGGTCGTCCAGACCTGCAGTAACGCGTCCTGGTCACGCAGTTTGCAAATGGGTCTCCATCCCTGCTCCGATTATACTGTTTTTTTGAAAAAATTGGGATGGCTGTGTGGCCTTTTGCTGTGGCAGAAGGGTTGGCTGTGAAGAGGCCGTTGTACTAATCCCTGTGGAGCTCACCGTCGGCACACCAAGCTCCTGCTGCCGCCGGGATTTGCCCCGTTATCTGGGAGCCGCAGCATTTTGAAGACTGCTGTAGGGCCAGTGTCACACCTTGCTGCTGTTGAAATTGCTCTGCCTTTTTTTTTTTTTTTTAATTACATATAACCGTAGTAATCAAATCAGTAGTTCATTCTTTTCGGAGGCTTTAAACTTAGTTCATAGGGTCATAGGACAGTTCAGGTGGGAAGGGACTTTTGAAAGTAATCTAGACCAACCCCTTGCTTAGTTATAAGCTACAAAACTACATGAAAAAGCAGTTCTTTTAAGTTTTTATTATTATTATTATTTTAAAGTACATATTTTTGTTGGATCCTCACTGATGATATAAAGCACCTTATTTAAGTAAGCTTACAAAACCCCTTCAGCTAACATAGCTTCTCTCATGTCTATAAAAATTCAATTTATGTGTGTGTGTGACTTTGAAAAGCTGACAATTGCAGATTTGTTATATGTTTATTTTTTAAGTTTCATCCACTTCTTGATCTTTCTTTCAAACTGGAATCTTTTGTGTCTGATAACACCGTTGGGGAAAAAATAATAAAATACAACTTTGAAAATATTGTTCTATTACACAATGAGATGAAAATGCTTATCCTAACCATTAACTTCAGTAATGTGGTGGGACGTATATAAATTATACTTAAAGTAATGGATTTTAGAAGGCAAGATGACTGGAGGGTGGAAATACATTTCTTTTGAGGTTGAATCCGTACATCTGTCTTTAGAAGATGTGTTTCCTTTCCTTTCCACTGAATTGTGCTGCTAGTGAGAAGTGTTAGGTAATGGTCCTCCTAAAAATAGCTTCACTGTAGAAGCGCCTATTTGTATTTTCAGAAAGGTGTGACGGTGCCTTTGGTTTTATTCTTTAAGTACCAGTATCTCAGTAGGACAGCTCAGGGATCTGCTGTGTTTTCTTGTATCTGAATATTTATCTCTACAGACAGTGAAGCACAGATCATTACATGTGTATGTTAATTGGGTGTGTTCCCTGATAGTCTCCTAACTCCGTTAGTGCCAGATGTCTGTCCTGGAGTCCAGAAGAACTCTCTTTACTGTTGCTTAAAGTATCTGGTGCATCTACAACCATTTGGTGTCTTGCTATCATCATCTGCCAGCCACTCACCATGAGAGCGGGGCAGGAAACAATTTTCCCATCCCCTTAAAATTTTCAGCGATTATTTAAAAAAAAAAAAAAAAAAAAAAAAAAAAAAGTATCTTAAGCCTGTTCCCCAGAAGGGGAAAACCTACCAAGATTCACCCCCAAAATAGCTTGTCCTTACTGTTCCTTGACAGTGACTTCAGATGAGGAGATTCAGATCGAAAACTCCAAGCTGGGTATCTTTTTGAATAAATCTTTTGGAACGATAATTTCCTCATGAAAAGTATTTAATGTCCCAAATTCCTGACTATTTCTATGCACTAGAGCCACTATTTGCACATAGATGATCTGTCCTAGTTGCAAAGGGTAAATTTTTTTTCCATCTGAGTGACTGCCAAGGCTTTGGGAAAAGTGGACATTGCAGACTGATTTCCCTGTCACCGCGCCACATCATCCACGCTTCATATAATATCATTTAATATATCTGCTGAGAGTACGGGTGGAATTTACTGCTGCTTTTTTTCTCTGTAGTCACTGTCAGTGACACAAATCTAGTAGGAGTAGTAGGTACATATCTGTTCTCACAGTGCTTTTTTGCAAAAGGGGAGGGTGTATACCCATATCTACCTCTTTCTATTACCCACTTAAATGTCAATTTTGGCTCTAATTTTAGTGCTTCATTTTATTATTCATAGTATTATACTGCATTATACACTGTTATTTTTATATTACATTGTACTTGAAAAGTACATTATTCTAGGCATTGTACCAGCATAATAGATGACTGTCTTTCACAGCCTAAAACTGAGGATCTAAGGATTTACAGTCCTACTGTATTTAACCCAAATCCCTGCTGCAGCGTATAACTTTAAAAGGTCTACTCACTGGAAATTTTGACCTAACACATACTCTATGCCCGCGGAGGTGTTGGCTCTTAAGGGACAATGGGAAGGGGGAAGAAAGGGAAAAAGTAGTCTAATTTTTTTTTCTCGCCGAAGTTGGGTATACATTGGGGGTTGAAGGCTAAGAAGGTCTGGAGCTAATTGGCGTAGGAATCAGAAATAGCAACAACGTACTCGTACACCAGGTAACTATGAGCCCTGTGGATTTTCACAGCACAGATCCGCAACCGGTTGAACTCTAGGACTGCTGCAACCAAGGACCTAAGGCTGCTTCAGGACATCCACGCGGGCAGGAGCAGCTTTGGTGAATGCAGCGTATGTCTGCTTTGGCCCAGAATATGATGTTTTTCCCACTGAATGCAGTAAGGCGGCTTCCAGATGTTTTTCCCGTAGCTGAGATTTTTCTGTTGGCTCTTAGGTGCGGGCTTAGAGCGCGCGTCCGTTCGCTCCTCCCTTTGTAGCACCACAAAGGGTGCGTGATGTTCGTCAAGAAGCTGGCAGTACTGGGCCAGTCTATATGCAGAAACTATACCGACACATCTGGATCTTGGGCATCTGGCACATCGCGAGGGCTTGCACAACACTGGTTTGCTCTACAGCTCTTGGGTGTTCAACACATCACCTCGTTCTCTGGTACTGGAGACAGTATGATTTGTTGAATGTGATTTGAATGTCTTATTAAATTGTGAGTGAGTCCTTTAAAAATGAAATCCTGTATAGGCAAAATGACTAGATAATTTCTACGTACTATAAATCTCTCTTCTGATTTATGGTTATTTCTGTTCATTCTATGAATAGATCAGCAGTAAAAGGAACACACTGATGAACAGCTTTTTTGATACCTTCCTTGACTAGTAGCATATAAATAATTTTTGAAAGTTACTATTAACTTCCCTGGTGGGACAATAAAAATGCTAAATTATTCTAAAGACTGGGAACAGCTCTACCCACCAATTTATTTCTTATAATACCAATAATAGGCCTGGTAGCTTCATGATTATTTTCTTTAAATAATTCAAAAATAAAACCAAAAAAACCCACCAAGGTGTAACTGTGAGCTATAGACCTTGTAGGGTAATCTTCGCTCATATATATCTTTTATTTATAGACTTAAAGGTTTTTTTATGATAGTCTTCCACAGCATAGCTGGGTATCTCATAAAGTTTAATGGCTTTTTCCTAACAAAGCTTATCTTTTGAGGGAACAATATCTCTATTATAAGGACAGGTAAGGAAAGCACAGTGAGCTCAGGATTAGCCAAGGTCACAGTGGAAGCACACAATAGTAACAGAGGTGGAGTGCAACTTCAAAATGGTGTATTAACACATAGTCTCTCTCTCCACAATATCCTTCCCACTGCCACATGCTGCTTATTTATGAAGAACATCACCATGTACTGTGAGATTTAGTTTCGTGTTAATGGCAAGGCGCCTACAAATATTTCTCCTCTCCCAATGCTCTTTGAAAACGCGCTCATCAGTACCCCAAAACGTCGCCTGTGAGCCGTTCTCGCTGTCGCCGTCGCTATTCAAATGATAGAAACATGCAGGGGAAAAAAAAAGCTTCGCCCGTATGAAAGGATCCCCACGATGGAAAGCGACCTCCGGCCGTCAGACGCGTCGGGCTGCTTCACCGCGTGATCCCGCATAAGCCAGGTTGACTTCCAGCCCCCGAGCACAACGCGTGGTGGTGGGGGGGTGTCACCCTCCGGCTCCCCTGCCCGCTGCTCCCAGGCCACGGTCCCGACCTTCCCCCGTGGGGAGCGTGACCCTTGGGCTCAGCGCACTCCCAGCCGGAGCGCGAGGCTCGGAGCACGGCTCTCTGCCACAGAAATGGTAATAGGAGAAAACATTTGTCTTTGGAGGCACCGCTGCCGCCAAAGAGTATAGTCACCTCCATTCTTATTTAAATAGGGGGCATATCCAAGGCTTCGCTGGGTTTAAAAAGCTCTGTGAGATCTTCCAGGAGAGAAAAAGAGAAGCATGCTGTCAAGCTTCTCTGGCAGTTAAAAGAAAAATAAAGGGACACTCATTCTGCTGTGATTTCGAGTGCGTAATTTCAGTGATGCGTATGTGCATATGTACGTATGCATATATATATGTGCGTGTATAATAAGTCCATGTGTGCAAAGAAATACATCTTATAGTTCATCATTGGCAAAAAAATAGGATGGCTGAATTGTTTGATGAAGGTGATCTGTGGAATTAGAAAGTTTCTCATGTCATTAATCTAGATTCACCCAAGTAATCTTCTGGAATTCAGTGGAGCTGTTTGTATGAATGAGAGATGCTGCACCTTGTCCTTGAGTTAGTCTCACCGAGTGGTTACTGCGTGGGTTGAAATGACCCACAACTGAAAACCATCACATTTTGCATCTTTTATACAAAACTTGCTTCAAGCACTTCCAATATTGTTTCCACTACCTCATTACGTGGAAAACAAGTTAATTAGCTGCATTATAGAAAACTGGACGTTTCCAGGGTACGATACTTGAAATGTTGTTACTTCTTACTGTTACGGTATGTGTGATGCTTATAATTCAAACTGAATTTCTCTCAGAGGAGATTTATAGTCTGAGGATTAGATTAGTTTGTCCTCCACATCCTTCAATAAGAGAGGGCATGGAAGGAGGACCGAAAGGTCTTGGCAGCTGGTGCAGTGTACTTCTGGATATGTAGGCTTCTACCCAGCAGGTTATTTCTTGGAGTTATTGTGACCCAGAACAGCTCTGTGTAACGTTTCCCATCTCTTCTTCAATCTCCACTCACATGCAGAGACCTGGGAGAATCTTTTTGTTCATCAAGATGAAAAAAAAGAGATATCTAGCACCTTAGAAGAGAAGTAGGGAAATGGTAAAGGAGACGAGGAAGAGGTTGATAAGTGAATATTTTCATATCAGGGACTAGTGCAATTAGCTAGATTTATGTATTTATCTTATTCTTTATTTTAATAAAAGTGTAGCTTATACCCAGCCTTGAAGAATAATGCATTTTTAAAATAATGTAACAGAGCAATGGCAGAGTAAATGGATGGAGATGGTATGCAAAATTGTTTTACATGTTACATGTGAAATATGAGGTGCCATGGCTGCTGCTGGCAATTACTTTTTTAAAGCCCATTCCTCTCAAGGATTTTGTTATTTATTTTTTATGTTCTTTAAGGCTATGCTCTCATTGTGACAATTCTCGTAACATATTCGCTCATGTATAAATAAATGTACATTATGAGGGCTTCTCGTGTTTTTCAGGTTCTACGACTTTTTTGTTTCTCACTCGTAGAATCACAGGATGGTTGAGGTTGGAAGGGGTCTCTGGACATCACCTGGTCCAAGCCCCCTGCTCGAGCAGGGTGACCCAGAGCCAGTTGCTCAGGACCATGTCCAGACAGCTTTTGAATATCTCCAAGGAGGGAGATTCTACAAGTTACCTGGGCAACCTGTGCCGGTGCCCGGTCACTCTCACAGTGAAAAAGTGTTTCCTGATGTTCAGAGGGAACCTCCTGAGTTTCACTTTGTGCCCATGGCCTCTGGTCCTGTCACTGGGCACCGCTGAAATGAGCCTGGCTCCATCTTCTCTGCACCCTCCCTTCAGGTATTTTTATACATTAAGAAGATCCCCCTCAGCCTTCTCTTCTCCAGGTTGAACAGTCCCAGCTCTCTCAGCCTTTCCTCATAGGAGAGGTGCTCCAGGCTCTTCATCATCTTCATGGCCCTTCACTGGACTCTCTCCAGTATGTCCCTGCCTCTCGTACTGGGGAGCACAGAACTGGACCCAGTGCTCCAGCTGTGGTGTCACCAGTGGTGACCAGAGGGGAATGATCATTCTGTTATAATCGGGGTTTGTTCAAGTTTGCTTGAAAACTTGCCATGGTCTTGACTGCGAAGGGTCTGCCCAGACGTCCCAGCTGGTTTTACAGTGCTCTGCCCCAGTTCTCAAACAGGCCAACATTTGTGACAGTGACAGGCTGAGATAATGAGAACTGGTTAAAAACCAGTTGATGCTACGTGCACATTAGGTGCTTTCACTAAGCTTTCTCTTCGCATGGCAGGCCAGGGCCAGGGCCAGGGCCTGATCCAGTACCAGTTGACCACGTGAGAAAAGGTGCTGGTGACGCAGGGAAGACACAGGACCAGCCCATGAGCCACCCAGTCGCAGTTCAAAGTTGTCGGCGTGGAAGTCGGTACGTGTTGTCCTTCTGGCTTCAGGGAGAGTTGGAACAGCTCCTCAACGGCCTCAGAAAACCTAACGGCTGGTGGCGCGTCAAAACTCAAATCAAATATGAAGTTTACTTGCAGATGAATTGAATATTTCTCTGGAAATTAAAGCTGTCCTTTTTGTCTTTTGTAAAAGCTGTAAACGTCTCTGTATTAGCAACTCTGTTTTCAGCACAAATCCAAAATGCAGTCCCATACCAGCTACTAGGAAGAAAATTAACTCTATCCCAGCCAAACCCAGCACATTGTTTAAACTCTCTGTGAAAAGCTGGTATGTAGGACGAACGGGATTTTTTACCACTTGATCAGGGTTGATTTTATATTCCCCTTTTTGGTAATCTAAGATGCCTCGGAGAACTGTGTACATGTCAGGCTACATTTTATTGTAGAGCTTAATTGCTGCAAAGGATGATCTATCTGCTAGAAATTTTGTTCCCGTTAATAAACTCTCTTGGTAGTTATATAAACATTTACTGTAGTCCATTAATGAAAAGTGTGCTGGTGCAGGTGTTGAGTGTACCACAATAAAATTTTAGCAGTCAAGAGGTTGTTTATTGTACTCAGTCACATATTCTGTTGTACTCCCAGGTATTGAGACTGAAATGGAACAAATGAAAACCCAAGATTAGAGCCTCTTAAAATGGGAAGTAAGTTAAAGGACAATATTTTTAGCCACTGTGCCTTTTTTTCAGTTGCAAAACAATGCATGATTAATTTAGAGGAAATAATATTTCTCCAAGCAGACTCTCCTTTTTTTTTTTTTTTTTTACATAATAAATACTATTGCCATAAAAACAATGGAAACCAAGAACTCTTGACAACTCATTTTAGGTCTGGTAGGCTTGAATGTAAACTGAGCTGCCCAGAGAGAGTTCGTGAAAGAGTTTACTTGCTGTAATTGTAATAAAGGAAATTTAAAAACCACAATCTGTTTCAAGTCAAGAATGAACAACTGAATATTGTCTTAAACATCCCCCCCCCCGTTCTTGGCATGCCTGTGCTCTTTAGGCAAGTGGCATTATGGGACTCAGGATATAAGAAACCTTTTAGATAAGTAAAACTGTGTTGTTTCTGAACCCTTCAGTCCATTAATTCAAAGTTTGTAATTTCAGAGTCTTTCCTTTACAGTGTAAGAAAATAAAATATAAAAGCTAGAAATAAGTCATAAGTAGGGATCAAATCCTATAATCTATTTGTTTCTGGTATTACAATTCATTTGGTAAACTTTACATGCCTAATGGGTTTAATATGATGTTAAATGCATTCAGCCATTTTATGCAATGTATCTTCATTATTTTTTTCTATTTATTCCAGAAAGGTGTCCTTTCTCTGAATATCATGCCATTGTAGATATTACAATATTACAAGAGCATAACAAAACATTTTTAAAAGAACTGGGGCGGAGGGAGATGTGAACGTTTGTGGCTGGCATTAAGCCTTCATTTGAAAACGAAGATTAACGCCTTTATTATATGATATTATCATTATAATATCAGTTTTGGTGTAAGCAAAATATGGATTTCTGGCCCAGTTTCTAGATGACCTGCATATGTAATAGAAGGGGTTTTTTATAGGTTTCTTTCTTAAGGTGGTGTGCTGGCTAGTGTACCTACCAAGTGACTATGTCTGAAGAATCCACGCTCATGATGGTGCTCACAGTTTTACACGGTTTAACCATAGGAGGGAGCCTCTCCTCTTTCAAAGTTACGCGGGAAGAGGCAATCATGGGCCTTTGGGGAGTTATCTTCCTGCCAGTCTGCATTTGGAAGTGTAAATGCTTCTTTTTTTCCCTATGAGGCTGATCCACTGCAGTTTCACAGGCAGGTACATTTGCATGGGAGTCAAGCCTGCTCATGCCACAAACAGCTATGTAGAAACTATCAAACCCTGCTCCCAACGGATTTTAGACTGTGATCATACTTGAACATCAACGGGACTCATTTTGGTAGAAAACAGCCGGGTCACGTAAGTAACTGTCAGCATCAGCATCACTACAGCTGCTGCAGGAAAGAGCGTTTGTTTGCCTGATGCTGCGTGGGTTGTACTCCAGCCTTTTCCACGGCATCTCTGTCTTCATTACTGACAATCGTTATTGGACAAGTAAATATTTTGGTGGTTGTCCACTTAGCGCAATCCAGTTAGGTTTGACCTTAGCACAAAGTTTACACAGTTCCAAATAATCAGTTCCATTAAAACACAAATTTTAAGTGGAAGGAAACCCGTGTGCGAGTATATTTAAACATGTTGGTGACTCCATTGATTACATTGAATTGGATCGATAAGCTGATGTGAGAGAGAGAGAAATTAATCTGTCAAATTAAAAACTATGAAAGAAATGTATAAGGGAAATAGATCATTAGAGAGGAAAAACCAGAATGATTAGAGAACTTGAGCAAAAGAATAACATAAAATGACTGATCATTAGAGCTTAATACTGTTGTGGTTTAACCCCCGCCAGCAACTCAGCACCACGCAGCTGCTCACTCACTTCCCCCCCGCAGTGGGATGGGGGAGAGGACTGGGGAAAAAAACAAACAGTAAAACTTGTGCATTGAGATAAGAACAGTTTAATAGGACAGAAAGGAAGACAATAATAATAATGATAACAACAATAATAATAAAATTACAATAACAATATAAGGATTGGAATATACAAAACAAGTGATGCACAGTGCAATTGCTCACTGCTTGCCAACCACTGCCCAGTTAGTTCCCGAGCAGTGATCCACCCCTCCTCGCCAACTCCCCCCAGTTTATATACTGGGCATGACATCCCATGGTATGGAATACCCCGTTGGCCAGTTTGGGTCAGCTGTCCTGGCTGTGTCCCCTCCCAACTTCTTGTGCCCCTCCAGCCTTCTTGCTGGCTGCGCATGAGAAGCTGAAAAATCCTTGACTTAGCCTAAACACTGCTTAGCACCAACTGAAAACATGGGCTTGTTATCAACATTCTTCTCATACTGAACCCAAAACATAGCACTGTACCAGCTACTAGAAAGAAAATTAACTCTATCCCAGCTGAAACCAGGACAAATACCCAAATTAAATTAAATTTTAGATAATTTCATTTTTTTTAATCTATATAAATGAGATCTAAAGGAAGCTACCCTTAAAGTTTTTATGTAGTCAGAAATTATTTCCCAGGTTACTTGTGCTTGGTGATTCAGCTTGAGTCTCCCTTTCGTGGTGAGCAGAGGTTTCTCTGACGTTTGACTGTCAGGCCTGCCATCCTCTTCCTCATCTTACAAGTCTGAGCTGGGGCACTGGGGCTGGAGTGGTCTCTAAATGAGAGATGGTGATTTTTGCTGAGATGCCATAGGGATGCATAGTGCCTGGAGTAAGAGCTCACAGTAGACTCAAACAGGAAAAGTGGGGTGTCACTTAGGCTGACCTATTTCTCCAGCCTTGCAAAGGTGCTTTTCCAAGTTTCTCCCCTTATTACTCCAGTTCTGGGCCATATTATTGCTTTCTGAATCCTCTGCCCAGTCAATGTATACTCTAAAATCTGTCCTGGATAGCAACAGGTTTATCTTGCCTTATTCTGCACAAATACAAAAAAAATTTCCCACATTTTCTCACAGCAAGAGCAGTGCATGGTATTAACTCAGGCATTTCTCACACCTAATATTCTACTACTTTTCTTGCGTATATTATTGGATAATGTCCAGATACAGTCATATGTTATTTTTTTCTTGTCATGTGAATGTGATGATAACTCCTAGGAGGAATCTTTAATGAGGGGGTAAATCTGCAACAGTGCTTATATTACAGCTCAGTACTGCAAATTCTTCTTCATATAAGTAGATTTCTTGTATGGAGTCTGATTAACTGTAAGACACTAATGCTTGTGTTTGCAGTAGTTTGCAGGGCAGTTTCCCATAAGCTATTTATACCATATGTCAGTATGCCACTTCATTCCTTAATTCTCCTCCCTCTTCCCAAATACACCCAACTATATTAATTTCTCTTTGTTTTGGAAAAATGGGCAAGAATACTACTATGTAAATCATTGTGTATATGTTTTCACTGTAGTAATATCCAAAAGTTGGAATTCCAACTGTGCTGCAAACCTCTGAACCACAGGGAAAATATATGTGTCTCCTCTGAAGAACTTAACAGCCTGAGGCTTCAAGCCTAGGAATTTTTTATGCAGATGTTTGTCTTTAAATACTGACGGGGTTACAAAAATCTCGATGGTTGGGCTTTCAAAGGCCTTTCAGTCTTCTCAGTGCCCATGTGTGTGCGCCTGCTCCTATCAGTCTGCCTTTAGGGCAATTGTGATGACGATATCTGATCATTAAAAAAATTTCAGGGAATGTCCATACCGCGGATGTCTCCTGGTCCCAGGCTGGCGCAGAGGGCTGCAGAGGATGGGCTGGATTGGGGGATTTTTCCTGGCTGCACAAGAGCAGTACCCCACTGTCCAAAATGACAGTTGTTGGCTCATCTCTGACCAGTCCATCTCTGACCAGCATGCCACGTACGCCAAAGCCTCTGAGAAGGTGCTAGCAATGCTTTTTCTGCCCCCTCTATAGACAGCAACATCCTTCTTGCTCCTTACAGTTTAAGGATGGAGGAGGAATGAAGACTTAACGTTTTACAAGCCACAGGCGGCTCTTTCCATTTGCTGTTTTAATTTTGCTCTTCTATCAAACTTCAGGAAGACTGACGCGTTTACTGAAGTTCGCAGGCTAGATGCACCAGTGTTGGCTGACGTGCTTTGAAGTTCCAAGCCAGATATCCTCAGTTTCACACATACACTCCTAATGTAAACCCAGCTGCACTGCTGAATTCTTGCTTTCATCCAACTCAGAAACACAAGCAAAGAGAGAGTGGGTTTAGACTGAGCCCATGGAGATCAAACCCAAAGGAAATGCTATTAGAAAACCCTTGTCAAAGTGAAACACTGACTTGAGTAACGTTCTTGCTAGAGTGACTCTCTCTAATCATCTGAGTTTCTTCTTTCTTTTCCTTTTACCCAACTATGTTTTTCTATTATGTTCTTCCCTTGTTGCTAATAGTCATCCTTCCTTCTCACCCGGTCACTCCTCTTCCAGTTTGCAGAATTGCCACCACACTGCTTTCTCAGAAGATAGATCCTGTGAAGTAGCTAAAGAATACCCCTCAAACTCACTGTACATATGTTACAGGCTGGCTAAACATAGATCATTAAACAGCCTTCGAATGGTAAAGTTTTCATATTAATTGACTGTGCTGAGCCTGTTAAAAGGTGTGCTCTCTAGAGCATCTACTGACTATGGAACTTATGCTTCTTGATCAAATGCTTAAAAGTCAGAAGATGTGTGTACCCCTAAAATGCGCATTTCCTTCTGTTTATAAAGATACGCTGCCTCCATTTTCTACACTGCCTTTAAGAATTACTGGGAGTTTCTTTGTCAGAGAAGGTAAGCAAAAAAAAAAAAAACCCTCCAAACAACTGCAGTGGATTGCACTAATCAGTCACACCAGCGAGTCTCAAAGAGCTTAGTAACCTTTAAAGTTTAGTTTTGCTGGAGTCTCTTCCAGCGCAATTGCCTCCACCACTCTGCTTGTAGAAAAGATTATTTGAAATGCACTTAGCTTTGCTATTAAAAATGCAGGGCTGTTATCCAAATGACCTTGCCTTATGCTTTTTGCTAATCCAAGAAACATGGAAAGGAGTAAATGCCATGGAAAAAAGGTGTTTTTGACAGATGATACAGATAAAAGAGGACAGAATTGTGAGCAAGTAAAGAAAAAACTATGGAGCAGAGCATGTAAACCTGTGATATTTCCTAAAGCTCATACTTCCTTCAGGCATTTGTCATGAGTTAGTCTGAAAGTTATGTTCTGGTACAAGAATGAGAAGCTGTTGTTTTTGGTATTATGTCCTATTGTGAGATTTTTTTTTATTTTTTTTTCCTGTTGCAAACTCATTTTAACCAGCTTCCAAGTACAAGGGTGGCTACATGTTTCATGCTTCGTTCTTTTTTTTGACAGATAGAGCTTTTTTCATTTGTGTGTATCATAGTTAAGTATATCCCGGTTGGTATGAGCTTTTGTTATTTAGAGGTTATTTATTTATATAAAGTGGTCTGTGATGAGGTCCTATTGTTTCTAAAACATTTAATGTACTTTCTTCTTTACAACGGGAATGCTCTCAGATTGAGAGAGACAATGACAGCAGTTTAGAAGCTGTAATTGGGATATAAACGGTTCACAAGTACATCTCTTAAAACTCCTTTTTAAGGGGTGAAATTCACACCACACGACTTTCACCATGCTGGAGTCCCACCTGAATCCCTGAATGGGGTCACCTAAAGCAAGCATGTAATTCTAACGTGGTTCTCAGAAAGAAAAATAATAACATTGGAGTTAAATTGATGAAACAAGATAACTGCAAGTATTCCTCTGTATAAATCCATCAGATTTTGCTTTTTTTCGGTATCAATCAATCTCTGGCTTCTGTTTGATTATCCTTCAGTATTATCAAGAGTTGGGTATTATCTCACAGAAATTCTACAGAAAGAAATATATTCAGAAGTATAAGAGTATTCATAAGTATGAAAGCACATAAATACCATGGTCTGGAACAAAGTGAAGCTTTTTAGAAAGACAACAGTATTTTTTTAAAGAATGAATAGGATTCACATATATTTATGATAAATTTTTGCTACTGGAGTAACTTTGTATATATTTTTAGACAGAATTATGAATATCAGATCTGAAACTAGAAAGAATAGCAACATAAGTTGTGTGATAACAAATACAAAATATTTAAGAACTTTATCTCAAACATATGGTAGACTAGTCCCTGTTTCAGAAATCATCTTTCAGAGCATGAGGATCACTGGAGATGGGGTGCACTAGTGTGAAAGAGCAGAGACTTGGCTTACTGCCTGAGACTTCCTTGGGCCGGGTCATTTGGCCTCAGTACCCACCTGTAAAATCAGAGATTTGACACCCTCCAGTCCTATCATAATGAACCCATCAGATTAGATGAACAAGCAGAAACAAAGACATAAAGATATTAGCAATCTGTGTTCCTCTCTAAGGAAATAAGAGGCTGACTTCACAGGTTAGGGTGTCTGTTAATGAGCTCAAGCCTATGGATTTCAGAAAGTTCATTCACCATCTTCCTTTTTCAACTCTTTCATGGAAAGTAATTTCTTCGTGGTGAGTTCTGTGAAATCTGGCAGGTTTTATACTAAATATGTTAATCTTGTGAAAACTCATTTTGGCAGAGAATCTGCATTCAAAATACTGAATTTGCAAATGCCAATTTTAACTTATATGAATCCTCTGATATTTTATGATAATTTTTAAGTAATAAAAGACTTTGCATTGCAATTGTTTGCCTCAGATTACTGCAGTGAGGCCTTTGTTCAGTAAAGAATTCTCTAATATTCCTGGCCAAGTAATTAAATTAACATAGTTAAGAGACAGTTTGCAAAATTCACTGTCCAAGTGTTCTTTGTCATAAATGAAACAGACAGAATTCCTTCTTTCTTTCCTTCCTTCCTTCCTTTGTTCTCTGCTGATGTTGCCATTTTTTTAAACTAAAATACGATTTGGAGTGAACCATTGGGATTAATTCCTCTCCTTGGGGCCTCTTCCTTATCGCCTTACACCCTAACCCCAACAGAATTGCAAAGGGATTCCCCAACCTCCCAATTCTGAGGTAGGAAAAAGGTGTTCCAGGCATTTATTGCACACGTTTGGTTCATTTTCACTGTTAAAATGGCTCTGTATGGTGGAAGATCCTCCTCTGCTCCTGTCTCCTCCTTCAGCTAAGCAATAATGGGGAGACAGAGCCGTGAAGTCACAACCCATATTGTGAAAAAAAGATCTCATCCATCAAACTGTCACCTCAGTTTTCTGTCCAGGGTCACAGAGGAACAAAGTCAGCTTGTGTCAGGTTGAAATAGCATTGGTAAGTGTTAGTGTGCGTGAAGCTGGTGGTTTGAAGTCTATTTATTTTGTTTGAAAGGCTCAAACAGCATGCTGCCGAGCAGAGGAACAAGCAGGAGGAAGTCTCCTTATAAATTATTACTGGAAGGCTCAGAGCCATCATTTAAGATGTGAAATTATGCCATCTGCTTTTCTAGGTCTTTGATTTACTTTGTGGCAGCTGTCTGTTTCTGAGTTTCTGCATCTCACAGAGAGGTAAAACTTGCATTAAAACCTAGTATGACAACAGCATTTCTTTAACAAAGATTTAATGCTTTCTTGAAAACCGGAGTATATGCAGGGGATGTTATCTCAATATCTATGGCATGCTTTCAAGACAAATGATGTGAAAAAAACACTGTCTCTTTTTACATAAACTGGGAATGTAGATAGAAATCTCTTTTCATTGTGAAAAATGCAATTGCTTCTTCTGATTTTAGCTATCAAAAGCATTTCAGGGAGGCACTAATGGTTTTTTCATATTGCTTTGAATCTGATGATTCCTAACGTTACTGATTTCGTGTCTGTTGGGGTCTTTTTTGTTATACTTTTTATTATTGATTTTCTGGGGGAGCATCCTTGCTGTTTGAAATACTTAAGGTTTATCCACATGTTCTTTGTTAAAAAGAAAAACCTGAGGCCCAACAACAGCTTTAGGAAGTCGCGTAGCTAATTTAAAAAGAACAAAAAAAAAAAGGCTAACTACTTCACCGCGGGCTAACCGCGATGCACGCGGGGAACTCTTGCCAGTACCCAAGGTTGTGCTCGTTTTCAGAAATTAGCGGCCGAGAGGGCGACGAATGGCGATGTGCACTTTTCCGCGCCTTGTCCTGCCGCGCTGTCCGCGGACGGGCTGTGCTGTCCAAGTGCCCGGCGATCTTTTTCGGATACCCTCCCTGAGGATGCTCCGGCGGCGGCGGCGGGGCGACTGAGTGGCAGCGGCATCTCTTCCCCCCCACGCCCCCCCGGGAGAATCGCTTCTGCTGAAGTCATTTGGTGCGCGCTGCTTTTTCCTGCGCGAGGATTAGGGAGTAGGAGAATGGCTTTGTGAGGAGGCTCGGAGAGAGGGAGCTGAAGAGAGGCTGAACAGAGGGGCCGAAAGACTTTAGCCTTTCATAGTTCTTTCAGTCAATTCATTCTGGGAGACCAATTGCATGCGATACGGCAGCTGGGGGTTTTGTTTTCCTTTCAGCTATATACTGTAGGAGAAGCTGGTAAGGTTATTATTTTTTTTTTTTCCTTGTTCTACTGTTCCACGATGCTATTGTAATTGCTTTATCGAAGCGACTGTTTGGTGAGGACGGGAAGTTGGTTAATGATGCTGAGGGTCCCCTGCATTGTCTCTGCTTTGTGCAGCTGCATAGTTTGGGGAGAGGCACTGTTTACAGTAGAGGGGCTGGTTTCCGTTGAACAACTTTGCTGTTATTTTTCCAAAGTTGTTTCAGCCTTTCTTTCGGTGAAGCTAGGAAAATAAGCAAATAAACGGACTTAGCCGTTTAGAAATGAGTAAATTTATAGAAGCTGCAATTTGTTGAAAAAGCTGTTCTGCCTAAATCCCAGTTTCAGATGTTCTTCCTTTGATGTTATCGGATTTGTTACTCTGCTGGATCAACTCCAAAACTGGGTTTTATGTGAGAACCTTCTGTCACAAATCTTTTCTTCACGTTTTCGGCAGGGACGAGATAGGTCACTTGAATTGATAGCCAAAGAAAACAAAACAAGAGTGTATCTGTGGAAGGTGGAAATATTGGGGGAAAGGAAAAATCCTAGGGGAACTCTGGAATTAAAAAATAAATGAAGGAGCATTAATTCTTGGCACTAATTTTTAGCAGAATGCTCCTGATCGGTGTAATAGGAAGCATGTGGTTAGGCAGAGAATAAAAATAGTCTTTCAGAAGATTCAAGATGCACAGGTGCATATCCTGTCTAACTGCAGCCTTCCAAAGAAAGAGTTATCATATTTATCCTCTTTGAGAGGAAAAATAAAAGAAAAAAAAAAAGGAAAAGAAAACCAGAAGATCCTGGCTATCCTGTCCCTTTCCCCTCTTCTTGTTATTTCTAGAACAGTGACTTGTGTTTGTCAGAGTCTTTTATTTCCTTTCATATAATCGTGGGAAACTTTAGCTTGAATTGGTTGGACATACATGAGCGCAGCTTGGGGTATACCATGTCTATCCCACAGGCAGGCTATGAAAATCCTGCCTGTGACTCAGATGAATTGTAAAGACCATAATTACTGACAAAAGTTTCTTTTGTGAGCATTCAGAAATCACGAACAAGGTAAGGGGGAATGATTGACAACAGTTACACTACTGATTGACAGAGAACCAAAAACTTGGTCCGTGACTTAGTATGTTAGTTTTTCAAGAAGCGTTGACCTTTTTCACTATTATTCTGTTCTTTCTGGTGGACTATTCCCAACTCCCCTATTGAGGCTAGAATGTCTATCTAAAATGTGTCTTTGTAATTACTGCCTATAGTCTGTACGTCTCTTTACAATGATATGCTTATTTGTTGATGCCGAAACAAAACAGAGATGCATTGCAATCAGACCTCCATGAAAGAATGTGTATCTTTTATATGCCTTATATGCTTAGCTATTGATTTCAGCTACAGATTTCACTCTTACGAAGTAATGAAGTGCCACATCCAAATCCTGCAAATTTATACTCACAGTTCTAGCTCTTAATAATGGAAGGCCCAAGGATATCAATGTGGTTACTCATGTGAGTAAAGATTTGGAGACTCATTTCCCATTCATGAATGAAATGGTTTAGGAAGTGTGCAGTTACTATGGTTCTCTTTTGGCTTAAAAACAAAAATCTCCATTAAAACAACTACTAATGAGATTTGTTAGAGGGGCCCAAGAATAGACAAATTCACTGATTTAATGTAAGAATGTGGTAGACTCTTGACAGCAGTATTTCAGGAAGAATGATAAAAATGTTCTGCCTCTTGAGCTTATTAACAGTTTCAGAAATACGGGAAACGTAATTCATCTCTTTGTGCTGCACCACTAGATACGGCCATGACCCTTGAAATACCACCACAACTATGACTTACTCCTCCCTTTGAGAATAAAAGTTAATTTAGTGCGGTCTTTATCACATACTCCCCCCTACTCATAGTAATAACTGTCAGTTCTGGCAAATGACAACAAACTGATGTTTCAGGTTAGGCTTCTGGTTTTCTGTAGACAAAGGTACAGTATCTCCAGCATGCAGCGTTTATTACTTTCACATCCTTCGTTTCTTTGCAAGCAAACAAGGCAGGATGTGTTCCCTCGTTATTGATACACCAGTTAAGGCTCCTTAGTTCTCTAGTGGAGAAATTACTTTGGTTCAGTGTTTCTAAACTGTTCAACAGCATCCTTTAGTTTACAGAGGTAGAGAGATATATTTGCTGCTACTTCTTTCCTAGTTTTCATGAATTCTAAATTTCCAAATGTGATTTTGAAGAAAAAATGGGCATCTAACTTAAAAGAACTCACACCTGATACTATATCTATGCATGTGGATGGTAAAGGAACTACACTGAAGCTGTTGTGCAAGAGAGCCCTAAAATTAACTGCCTGAAAAAGAAAAGTGGCTATCCTATCATTTTTTATAAAGCAAAAATACATATACTTTTATATGTCCATTATTGTTGGAAAAAGGGCCTCTAATTGTAAAGGAAGGATCACCACCAATATCACATTTAAGCATAAAGAGGTAAATCTTGACTATAAATGTCTTTTATTAAGTTAAAGCAGAACAAAATTAATTCCAAAGGTGGAGGGAAACATATATAAATAAACTTAGCATTCATTTACTCATAAAATTAGAGTGATCTAAGCATATTCCAGCAGTCATTAGCTACCAGCTATTTGTCACAACTGGAAGGTTTAGGCAGATGAAAACTCTAATATTGCTTGTCAATACACATACACAATTCTGCAAAAGAAACTGTAAGGTTGGAGCTGCCATACTGGTGCTATGCTGCAATTTGGTGAATTTTTTGTGAGCTTTTTCACACTTCTTATTCCAGATGTCACATAAAGACCATATAGCAAAAAAAAAAAAAAGTGTGTTTTCTAGACTATATACGTACATACTTGTATGTGCATGCATAAATATCAGTGGCAATTTATTAAAATGCAGTTGGCACACTGCAGATTATTTTCAAGCTGGTTTTGTTAGTATTCTTTTACTTGTACTCTTGCTTGCATCAGTGTAAGAGTTGTTTGAACATGCTAACTTCATGCATCTTCTGTGTTAACTAAACACTTTCTGTGTTCATCATTACACAGAGGACTCACAAAGCCTACGCTTAGAGCTCATGGCTACCCATCTTCCTAGAAACAACTACCTGAAGTGAATGTCATCGTAAATCAGGTTAAACACAGTGTAAAAGAGTTCTACTTCTCTTATCCTTAACTGGAAGAAAACACATCTGGGCTCTCATGGGAAGCTGCCATTTTACAAACAGTAAGCAGCAGGAGGTCCAGTCTGGTGGAACAGGATAGGAATTGGAGAATACACCTCCCACTTGACTGCCTGACAAAACAAGAGATTTTGAATGTTGCTTCAAAATCATCTTTTTTTTTTTAATTGCTGTGAAAGTAGTTAGATACCAATTCAGTCATTTTTATTCACGAAGTAATAGCATATAGAACAGGCTGAGTATTTTTGTTATATGTATTTAAATGATACTGATAGTTTCTAGACACATCTATGTAATTTTCAAAACTTTTTGATGAAATTCTGCAAGATTGCTGATGCATCTTTCTGTTATGCATATCCTCCAGCACCTTAGAAGCTCAGTGTGTTCCATAGCTCGGGATTTGCTTGGGCTTTAAATCCAATGTAAACAGACAAATTGAACTGCTGAGTAGGAGATAATCTGCAGGATGGTTTGAGCGTAAGAACTGTGGGACATTGTAGTCATATATGGCTGAGGTTTGTGAAGTTCACAGCATCCCACTATCTTCCCGGAGCATGTTTCAATGATGTATGGCCATATCCCTTCATCTTTGAAAAGCTGGACTGTTCACAAGCATGTTGTCCCTTCTGGTTGGATGTAGTAGGTATCTTTCATCTTCAAAATCTCAGTCTTTTAGAAAAGTAGTATCCATTTCCATGATAAACTTTCAGGTCTTCAGAGACTGACTTGTGGCCCATTATGAGGTAAAATTCAGCCCACATGGTGTGGCAGACTGGGCAGGATGCTGTCTGTCAAGGTCTCATAGTTGATGCAGAATGAAATTATTGAGATGTGTGGTCTTATCCAATTAAAACTGACTGAAATGTTAATGGTCTTTTGGCTGACTCTTTGGGAAAGACCACCAGTGATTTCCTAAGGGGACAGAACTATTAGCTTCCAACCATACCTGAGTCTGTCCAAGTCCAGAACATTATTAGCTGACATCTATGGAGAGTTGTAAGAGCTTTTGAAGTTTTCTGGATTATGTACAGACAGAAAAAAGATGGATTATTTTTACTTCCATGAACCGGAGTATCATACTTCAGTGCTAAATAAAGGAAGCTAAGGGTCAACCTGTCAGTCAAAACTCATCTACGTTACAAAAATGTGTGAAGCTTTTTTCAAGCACTGGTCCTTCTTATCCAGTGGAATCAGCTGTAGAACTGGTGTAAGCCAGTTCGGGACTCCAAGGGCTTTCAGAGCATTCTCAGGTGGCAAAAGAAGGAACAATGAATTTTGACTGCCTTTGCACCTCTCTCAAAGTAGTTCCAGTAGGCTCGTTGGTGAGGATGGGGCTTATGCTAGGACTTGGATCACAGTTTAAACTTCTAGTTTTTTTCTATTGAGTTTAGCTGGGTCAGATTTAGGCAATTACTAATTGCCCTTTGTGACCTGTTTTCTTCCAGGCTGTGGAAGAGATGAATGCACCCTCTTGATACTAGTGTAGTGTCCTACAAGGAGACATCACTTGTCTTTTGGAAGTTCTGTCAATGGCGGTTTTGCTTCTTGCAGTTTCAGAGGCCAAGTATTAGACTTTGTGTGGGGTGCTATTCCCTTTTAGAAGACTATTTCTGTACTCCACACCTTTCTGCAGTCTAAGTTAATAAATGGCCTAGAAAGATGTTTTTGAAATGTCAGTAGATGCTGAGAGAATGATATAGTGAAAGCTGGGAGCATGTACAATACAACTTGGGTGGGATTCAGTTCCAGATAAAGACTCTAAAACTTGGGCATCTATGCGTAAATGCCGACATGTGCTTCAGCTCAAAGGACAGCTGACACCTATGGTTCAGTTCAGTTGCCCGCACACAGGCATCTAATGCCGTTACAGGTGCATTAAGGTACCTTAGACATCCACATGGGACTGAGAGGTGACACAGGACATGTGGACACATTGTCCTTCTGCAGAAGCGGCTCTGCCAGGGCATCTGAAATGATGCTAGGCCCCTATGTATAGGCCCCTGGACACAGAGGCCATCTTAGCTGGCCAGCTCAGTAGCTCTTCTCATTCCCCTGCTCATGTCGACTAGATCGTCACTGGCTGAAGTGCCACCTTTCACAGTTAGCTTGTCTACAGACAGCTGCCCACAATTTGAATAACTGCTGATTTTTTACATCTTTTTATTATGTCACTACTCTTGAAGAAAAAGAGCGGAGTTATTTATGGACCAACATTAAAGTATTTCTGTTCATTATGGTAATAGGGGGAAGAAGGAAAGCAGGAAGGAAGGGGAAAAGTGTATTTATCCTGTCTTCTGAAGGCATCTACTTTGAATGCTTAAGTTAGGACACTGGGCTGCTTTGTAATCAAGAGAGAGAGACCTTATGTGAATTATTCAAATTCTGTATAAATCCCTAGCCAAGGGGAGACAAAGTCTCCTTGGACTGATTCAGGTGGCCTTGGTAAGATGCTGAGCTGGTAACATCTAGGGCTAGTCGATAGAAACATCAGGCATGCCCGTTACAGCTTCGGTCATCTGAATATGACATACTTTCCTAAGGTTATTCTAAGTTCTGTTAGCGTGTGTTCAGACTAAAAGAGATTGTACCCAACAATTCTTTTCAAGATATCTATTCTATTCATTGAATTTGGCATATCTGCTATGTTATATGATTTGAACTGACTTCTAGATGTACCTCCCTCTCTTCATCAACTGCATAGGACCATTGCCTCTGAGAAAATAATCTGAAGGAAGAAATTATTTCCTTCTGTTATGCACCATTTACATGAAGCTCTTTTGCTGAGATCTCTTTAAACTTCCACATTGGTTATGCATATCTGTAGTGTTTGTCTATGTATTCATGTGTATTCTGAAACAATATACATATGCACTCCACCCCACAATTCTTTTGTGCGTGCCAGAAAATAATTTACCCAATTGAACAATATAAATTACAAGTCCAGTTATTGTCTGTTTTGAGGCCCATAATTAGAGCTCAGATGGTAGGGCAATTGCAGAAGAGAGTTTACCAATTTACATGTAAATCAAACATAGTCTGATGGACCATGATTAATGTAGGCTCAGTCAACATCTTAATTAGCCAGAAGCACATCATGAGGCATTGGTGCCTGTCTTCCCACCCCTGAGATTTTTTTCCAAGCAAGTACAGGTTCCTCAATAGCTGTTTTCCATAGCATTGTTAAAGCTAAGACCTTAATAATTGCTCTAATGAGGGAAGTTCATTAAAAACTGTTTAGCCTTGTGTAGAACACCTGAGGTAGCAGAGCATCTTCATTAGAGGGCAGAGCTGGGCCAATTTGTAACCTGGATCAGGTATGATATTAAATAACAGATTTGTGCCAAAATCACATTGAGCACAGAATATGTTTTTTAAGAACTGCGGATGGTGTTATCTGATTGATTAGTTCCACATGTACACAGCCCCAGGAATCTCTCCACAGGAGCCCACATGGAATCAGGATAAGCACAATTTAAGTACGCCTTTGTAGTTGAGTAACCTGCTGGGCAGGACTTCATCTCTGCTAACAATGTCTCTCCTGATATTTTGTTTAAAGGCTTGCTAGTCTGCAGCTAATTTATTTTACAAGTAAAAATCAACTTTCTCCATACAGATATATTTTAAAATTCCTTGAATACTATCAAATATTGTTTTCAAAAGCTGGCCTGTCTGAGGACTAACTCCCAGTGGGACTAGGGGATGTTTAGAATTTTTCCCCATTTGATTCCTTGCTGTACATCTTTCACTGCTGCAAAAAATACACAGTGATATGTAGATGGAAATGTTCAGCGTATATTTATTTTTATTTTTAAAAGGAAAATCCTGTTATGAAATGTTTGATTTTAGTGGGAAGAAGTTCTTTTATTGATGAAACCAGAAACTCTACCTCTCTGTTATTATATGTTTCCACTATCACAAGACTGCAGAATAAAAGTGCAAATAACACGTACACTGTGTGCAATTTCTGTCCTTGCTTTCGTGATAGCTGGTCTAAGAGCTGCTGGTGGTGACAAGGAGAAAAAAATCTGTTGTATTGTTTGGAATTGACAGCTGAGCAGAACAGGGAGCAATTTATGACCTTATATTTTCTATTATCTTCGGGCATAACATTGTGATTTTCTGCTTCGTTTCTGAGGAGAGGTAAAAACTGTGTTTGGAATCAGTACCGGTCACTGCATGAGTGTCGGATGCTACCCTGCCCTTCTACCCAAGGGACTGGTATCTCAGCCTCCCGTATAGGAAGTCTTCCCTCATTACAGAAATAAAGGAAAGATTCCCTGAGATCAAAACCACTCACAAATTACAGATATCTCTTGCCAAAACAGAGAGAATTTATTAGTGGAAAAGACCCAGGAAGCTTCCTTGGTCTATGTGCCTGCCAATGCCTTGTTATTTCTTACATCCTCTCAAAGGCTTCATTATGTTCAATCTATCTTTGCAGGCTTTAGTGGCAGTCTGGCCTCTTATTTTAGAGGATTATTTTCTTGGTAGTAATTGTTCACTTAACTTCATGCTTCTGTTTGTAGTACAAATCATCCTGCTCCCTTCAGCTCAGGTCACCAAACAAAAGGAATACTCTGTATGTAATTATAAAACCATTTTTATTACATTTCTGAACATACTGTGAGTTTCAGATGAATGGTAAGAATTTGTTTGAATCCTTTTGTGAAAAGCTAACCTTTAAGGTTATTTAAGCCCTATTGTTTACCATCATAAACCAAGAATTGCATGCCTTGAAATATGGAGTGTTAGAAATTGACTTGACATAACAGCACTTGAAACATCTTAGGCTAAAAAAAGAGCAATTTTAATCTTCGTGGAGCCAAACATTCACAAAAATTCAGCCGCTATCTGCAGTTATCATATTGCATTAATGTGGATGCTACCAATATTTCTTAACCTAAAGTACAAAGAAATTCATGAGTACAATCTTTTTTAGAATAAACACATACTGACAGAGCTGCCACTGAAGTTACTGCAGTCTACAGATATCATGTGGTAACTGAAAATGGCTGTTTGGATGAGTAACATGACTGTATGTAGGAAAACTCAGTTTTTAATGGCTGAAAAACATAAGAGACAGTAGCTGATAAAGGACACCTTTAAACATCGATTCTTGAGGTGGTTTGGGTATTTGAAGTTTGAATATTTTACTTTTATTTTAGCTATGAACAATAGCTCTGGAAACTCTGTTTCCTCTAAATCCAGAAGGGACCTTTTCCTACAGCAGGTTATAACTTCAGCCTTACCTACTCTGCAGCATCGGTGGAGGTAACTGCTTGGTCTCTGTTCTGTCTTTTGGTAGATTCGTATTATTAATATGCTTTATATTATTCTTCATTATCTTTCCTTCTGCTATCCATCCTGGATAACTAATTAAAAATGGGGATTTATCTCTGCTAACTTCCATGAATCAAAATGCTAGGTAGTTTCATAGTTTATTCTAAAGGATAAGTCTTTTTATCCGTGCCTTCTGGAGGTTTGTGTCTTTCTCCATTATAACAGAAGCTCACGTACTTAGATTTAACCCCTAACTGCAACATTTAAAATACAAGTGAGATAAATCTCTCCTTTAATGACTTAAATTTGGTGTTATTATAATATTAAAGTCTGAAGAACTGTCTTGACATCTAAAGAACATAAAATACCATCCCTACACAAATAGAGTGCAAAAGTTTTTAAACGGGAGAAACATCCAAACTATTTAATCACTGTTTGAAATTAACAGTTAACAGCAAAGAGCATTTACTAATGTATAACCTGTTTTTCTCTGGAAAGATGTAATTGCAGCGCCTATTTTGAACCGTTCTAGAACACTATTTTTCTAAAGTTTTTTTGAGTTCTTAGATTAAATACTGAATTCATAGTAGCATAGAATCATAGAATGGGTTGGGTTGGAAGGGGTCTTAGAGATCACCTAGTTCCACCCCCCCTGCCATGGGCAGGGACACCTTCCACCAGACCAGGTTGCTCCAAGCCCCATCCAACCTGGCCTTGAACACTGCCAGGGATGGGGCATCCAAAACCTCTCTGGGCAACCTGTTCCAGTGCCTCACCACCCTCACAGTGAAGAATTGAGGTGAATGCAATTAAGAAGCAAAGCAAAATACTAAAATATGGTGAAGTGGTATGAGCAGCGTTTTCTTAAGGTGCTTAGTGTGCAAGTCTTGAGTGAACAACTGTTTTCTACAGTACTATGGTTTTCTGTTTAAGTGCTTACAGTGCACTTTCAAAGAGCAAAAGATGTAATCTTGTATCATACACGGAATTCACTGTGTTGATGTATGCCTGTAATTAGTCATCCTCCCAGAAGTATTCAAGTAATAACACTATAATTAACTTGCATTTACACCGTGTTTTTCAGTATAAGAAATACTGTAGTGCTCCCATTTCACAGAAAGGAAAACAAAGAGGGAGGTTCAGTGTTTTGATCTTGGTTCTGGTATTTCTGAATCAAGAAGGTCTCTAGTGTTCGTGATCAGAGCATGGGACATCTTTCACAGATGATCCTCGCTCCTCTGTGAGAAGAGGTTCTCCTGGAATCACTCCCAGGGAGACATATTGTGGAAGCAGGTGGGGATTTATTGAAAAGAAGACACGGCTATTTGAACACGATTGTAGTCATTAACAATGCAGCCATTAAGCTGAACATACAGACAAAGTAAATATTTATGTGACTGGTGATCTAGCTGGAAAAAGTGGAAAATGGGAAAAAAACACATAAGTGTTTTAATTTTGTTTCAGTTAGGTGTCTGACTCTTTCTGTTATGCTATTTTTGTGCTGTCATCTTTCTATAGAGCTGTAGGCTTGGGAAATGCTAGATCAAACTGAGAAACGTAAAAGTGAAAAAAAAAAAAGAAAACAGTTGAGAAAAAGCCAGCCAAGAAAAAACAACCAGCTGTAGTCGATACTGTTCAGTGTGAAAAATGTGGTGTTAATTCTCTCTATTTTTTTCCTGTAGGAGATCATTAGAGGGCTTTGTGGTCTTTCCAGACCAGTACAAAAGACATTCTTATATCTTGATGTGTCTCTATGAATCTGAAAGATATGACCTCTGTAGGGGATACTACTGTTGGTTTTACATCATTAACGTTTCCCTTCATTTATTTCTGTGGAATACCTGCACTATCTTTTAAAGTGGGAATTGCCTGGGGTAACAAATTGAATCTTGAATCTTTGCACCTGACGCCATGAGAGCCTATAAATTAGTTATGGGCTAGGAGGATACAATCCTAAATGCTTCTATTTCTCATAGAAAAACTGACCCTTGGGGTCACTAACCAAAGAATGAAAAACCTGGACTTGTTAACAAGAAAACAATTAATTATTTACACACATGTGGGTATTTGCCATTAGCATCTTTAGAATTAGAAGTCCTTGTTCTGCTAGATTTACTTCTGCCCTCGAGACTGTAGTTATTAAAAAACGGTGTTCAGTCAACCCTTTTTAATACCGGGAAATATATACAACAGAAACAATGAATTAAAGCAGGACTCTATGTGTCCCTTGCTTTTGGTCTTTCAAAGGTACCAAAGATTAAGCTATCCTATTTCAAAGCTACAATAGTGTAGAATCACTAGTAGTAACTGTACTACCACCCATATGGTGGTTTATTATTCCAGCACATTCATGGCCAGGATGAAGCAAATAAATTATTGAGTGCTGTGGGTGATTTCATTTATTTATGTATGTATGTATGTCATTGTTAGAGCAAACAGTAGAGAAAAACCTTGCATCCTAATATGACTCCCATGGGGAAATCTTAGTGCCATTCAGCCAGGTGGAGCTTCTATGTGTTTTTTTTCCATTCACTGCCATCCGCCTATCCATCATAATGCCCTGAGCACTTTTCATCCATGAAAACTCCTTGCTATAGCAATATATAAGCTTTGTAAATAAAGTCTGGCACCCCTAAGGGGAACAATATAGACTTCTAGGAATTCTCATATATTTAATCTGTTTTAAGGCCTGAAAAGTATATTTCTGTAATAAAATATTTTAAGACCTTTTTGTCCTGGGAAATCTCTTTTCCATGGCAGGTGACCTTTACAGGTCCTATCTGGCTACATAACTGCTACGGATATGAACATTTAGGGGTTTCAAATGGATACAGTATGATGCAAACATTGTGTAAGGATTACTCCAAGGCTAAAGCACTTGCCCGCTCCCCCAATATTTGAGCAGTCTGAAAGCATCAAGGCCCATGTTATCCCTGCAGATACATGCAGAAAACTCCCGATGGCTACAGCCAAAGCTGCATGTGTGCATCCAAGGGCAGTATTTTGGTTCTGAAGGTTAACTAGGATACGAGAGAACAGAATTGGATTTTTGTGTAGCCCCTTTCATACTTGTTCTGGCTCAAAGCATCTTACAAGGAAATAAAGGAGTTACTACTAGCACAGGGAGCATGTAGGAAGGCTGAGAAGACATTACGTGCTTAGTAGAAGATCACACAGTGTTTCAAAAAGCAGAGCTTGATTTATTAAGAAAAGAAATAGCGGCCAGAAACACTGATGTTATTGTTTTTCCTTCCTCCTTCTCCCTCTGTCTCTTACCCCCACAGAAGAAGCCACTGAATTTTTAACTTTAGAGTTTTTAACCTACTATCTTAAAACTGTCAACACTTTCTTTTCACTTGGCCTTGACTTCTGAGCATCCAGCAAGACCTGGGTGTTAGGTTTGAAAAACAAAATGCCTTCTCAGCCTCAAGCCCTACACTGTCCCATGCTTTAGTTTAGTCATGTTGGCATCCCATGCAGAGCTATGGAGTAGGATCCGTGCAGTCGTTTGGAGAAAAGACATTCCTAAGCAGCTAAGCAAGGTAGGCAGAGTTTTCCAGCAGCTTTTTTAGGGCAACCTGCGCTGCTAGAGCAGAGACGTCCGAGCTGGCTCTGTCTCTGCTCACCCAGGACTCGGGGGTATGCGGTGCAGCACATTACCTGAGCTGACAAATCATGTGGGAGCTTAAATTCAGAAGCAATATTGTCCCATTTAGCTCGAGCAAAGTACAGGCTAGTGAGTGCTTCCAAGATACTGGACTGCTCCTATCTAGCCTCTTGCCATGACCTGGGTAAATCTTCCCTGGGCTATCTTAATTGAAGTCCCCAGTAGCTTTGACAGCAAGCTACAGGTATCAAGCCCCATGGTGCAGTGAAGACCTGCCATACAGATCCCAATCATACGGGAACTGCTGAGCCAGCAGATTCTTCTGTAAAGCTCATTGCAAGATTTGGGGTAGCTGGGATGATGCAAGAGTTGATAAGTCACTTGAGCCCAAATAATGTTAAATTTTGAAGGGGAAAGAGTCAGTTAGTGCCTGGATACAATGTATTTAGCCCGGTGTTCCCGACACCAGCAACTGCACAATTTTTAGAATTTGCGGCTTGCGATTATCTGTTTCTGCTGCAACGTGATTGTCGCATGTGCCTGTAATTTCCCCTCTAAATCGCTTTGTGAGTACGCACTTTTGTGGTGACTGCATAGCTCTGCTTGGAACAGTCTGAATTCATGTTATTGACATCAGGGTTGGATTTATCTGATTATATTTCCTTAACTGTTTAATTTGTTAAAGCATTTAATAGAACATTTCTGGAATGATGTACTCAATATTTTCACCATAAAAATGAGCAGCAACATGTGTATCTGTCTGCTGCTGTGTTTGAAGTGGTAGGATTTGCTCTTGGGCAGTGCCAGGAACTTGCTGCTTTTGTAGTTTGGGTGGAATAATTTGGATGCAACCACAGATTTTCTTGCTGATTATTCTCTGCCTTACAGTAAGCAGGATTATGGGAGGTGCCTTTAAGTAATGATTGTAATAATAGTAGGATATTATATACCTACAAGCATCCGTGCACACATGCATGTGCTACATTTGCACTTTTTATATCTGATTTTTTTTTAACAGCTTTACAGTAATTGCTTAGTTGAACTGCCTCCTTTATTTTTTATTTTTTTTTAATCTATATATCTGCTAAGATATCCTTCCTGCTGTTCCCCTTTTTAGGTGGAGGTGAGGGCTATCAATACCACTGATGTAGGACCTAGGGTTTTTAACCATGTAGTGACTGGGGCCCATTTTTCCTCCTTAAGTCATACAAGGCTCCCTATTAATCTGTAGCTTTGCACTTTGGTGTTGCAGTGGAAGCTAAAGAGAAAATAATATGAAAGAGTACGATAAGAAGCCCCAAAGCTTCTAAACTATAGTGCTTTAGCTAGAGTTAAGGGAACATTTGCCTGCCTTTTCAGATCATGCCAGCAGAGTCACAGGCAAAAGTCATCTCATGAAAGACGAAGTGGCGTGGGGTCAGGGTGCTCCTCCACGGGGATGCGCTGGGAGAAAGGGAAAAGCTGGAAAGGAGAGCCAAGGCAAGACCTCCGGGAAAAGGGACTTGTGGCTGCTCCAGCTGCTGAGGGAAGGGACATGAAGGGCTGAGATGCAGGAGCCTGCTGGCAAGGAGCAGCCTCCCTTGGGCCCCCTCCACTCCTGCGGGGCACCCACCGGCACCCACCACCTCTTGGCAAAGCAGGCAAGCTTGCCAGCACCTAGAGCCGGCTGGCCTGGCTCATACGGTCTGTGCAATACTGATGAAAAAGAGAAAAATAGAAACCCCGGAATTGTATGCAGAAGCATTTGCCAGTGTTCGGATGCAGGGTAAGTCAGGAGGGCAGGCTATGAATGTCTTAATTAAAATGCTAGTAATGATGACTGTACCATTAACATATTTTTTTTTAAAAGGTAATGTATAGGTGAGCAATGTGGTTAATGCCTTATTGACAGCTGCACTTCCAAACAGCAGACAGGTGTGGGGAACGGGTAGTTTGTAGGTTGCCTTCAGAAACCAAGATTTCTGTAGTCCCTTCCACTTAAAGACACTGCAAAGCCTGAGCTAAAGCTGATGAATGACATGGAGTCAGAAGGCTCTTTAAAGCAACAGGTATTTAACTTGAAAGTCAGTGTGTTTTACATAACCTCCTCTGCATCTGCCTTGCAGAGGAAGGAGCTTGCAGCAGCCTTTCTAGCTGTAGCAGGACATATTTTCCCCCCGGCGAGCTCCTTGCCTAGGCTCGCATGAGCACGAGGAGGAGTCTTTTCTTACCTGCAGAGGATGGCTAGCTTTCAAAAAGCATTAAGCTCCTACCAGGCTCCACCTCTTTCACAATCATAATATTTTAGCTTAAAAATCATAACATGTTAAAGACAATTTTGCATTCCTTTTCTCTAGCCTCTGGCTTTAAAATTGTGGGGTTATATTCAGGTCAGACTGTCAGCTCGCTCTCTGCAACAGTCTAAAGGCTAAATCCCTTTTAAAAAAGAAAATAAATCTTCAGTTCTCACATAATGACTTGGTATCTGGAACTGAGGCTTCGCAGAAAAGATCAAATAGCCTGAGCCTTGTGACAGAACTGTAAGAAATGGCAACTCCTCATTATCCCATAGAGTAACGTCTGAGTTATGGTATTAAAATGGACCAAAAGGACCCCTTCAGTCTTTGAATGTTCCCTGAGACAGATGACTAAGGGTATAGTCCCTGTGACAGGAGCTGGTACCGCTTCCACGCTGTGTGCGTCAGTGATTGTCACTTGTGCTCCAGCCTCTTACGTTGTTATAGCTGCTCACTCAAGTGTTACATGGAGTTACACTGGGTGGTTGCGGCATGCAAAGTGGTAACGAGACGCGGGATACTGCGCAAAAGTTAATGACTCTTTGGCGCAGATGGGCCCAAAAGTGGTTACGAGCGACTGCTTGATGTTAAACGCCTAGAAAGTTTGAGAAGAGCAGAGGTGGAGGGACTATACAGAGAACAGCTCGTTCTCCCTTGACGATCTTTCTCTAAAAGGAGAGCAGGATCCTTGTCCCCTTTGGACCCAACCATGAGCTCATCTCAGCCTGCACACCCTTCTCCAACAGCTGCAGCTGTGTTACAGCAGCCTCTGTGCCTGCACTAATGGGATAAAAGCATTTCCATGTGCTCTTTTCATTTGGAGAGCATACACCCCTCCCCGCAGCCTCCAGTGTATCCTTGTTCCCTTGAAATGGATTCAAGTATTAAAGCCTGTTAAGCTTAATTATCACTAAAAGTCTGGGAGGAAACAAAATCTTATGGCCACTTTAAGCTGTTTCAAGATAGGTATGTATAAATCACAAATGTGAGATCACTTATGGGAAATTCAGAAGCCAGCAGAAAGCAGTAATACGTACCGAAGAGAGTGATCGTAAAACTTACACGGTCTTCTCAACCACGTGTGTAAGGTTATGCAGTTCCTGGCCTGGCAAATATCGCTCCTTAGTGAGGGCCTCTCATGTTCAGGACCTGCGCAGGAGAAAGTCGCAGCCACAGGTTGCAGTGTGGTGATGTGCCAGAGGTACCACCTGCCTTCCCAGGCTTTCATGAACAAGCCCATGAAAAAGTAGATTGCTACTGGGACAACTTCGTGCTTTATCCTGAAAATCGTTAAATCCCTGTAATTTCAAATGAAGGGGAAGAGCTTGCCTTCAGCCCTTGTACCAACCATGTGCAAAACAAAATTTTATTCTGAGAGATTTTTGTGCTTGTGAGAGTATAGAATGAGGCACACATGGGAAAGTTTTCCCCATTATAGATACCCTCACTATCCCTCTGCTATGCTTCTCCCAACACAGGGATTTCTGATTTGGGGGAAATACTGCATTATGCATGGACAGTGGATCAGCCAGTGGACATCTACTCTTTGATTTGAATGGAGCTGTGTATATAGATGCAGATTTAACAAGGCTGTCTCTACTCTTCCCCTCTCCCCCTCCTTTTTCTAATACAGAAGTTATTGCTTTCATTAAGTTATGCTGTAGCAAAACAGCACCATAACAAAACCTAAATCATTCAGGCTACATTGAGGGGCAGTGCAAAGAAAACAGTACTGGTAGGTAGCTGTTCTTATGGAGGGGATGAAGAAAGACGCGTATTTCCTTCTTCAATTGTTGGGCTGACTTCAAATCAAAGTTCACAGGAAATCTCAGTTTAAAATTTAGCATCGTTCTCTCTTCTCCCATTAGAGTATTCATGATGACATCTGGCAGCCACAGCAGCAGCAGGCAAGCTCCACTATCCTTTTTTTTTTTTTAAAGTATTTATGTTTGTTGAGAAGCAACAACCCAATCAAAATAGAAACAGTGGCTTTCAGTTTTGCACATGTGCTACACGCTTCTTAACATTGTCTTTTTTTAATAACGAACTATTTCAGTTTTCTTCTGATGCGTAATCACATTACTGTTTCTTCTTGTATAAAATTTTCCTGTAAAAGTTTAAAGCCTCATGTTTCTGCTGGAAAGGCCTCCAGTCTTTCTGTTTCTAAAGACCTTTTTTTTTGATCTTTAACTTCATACCACACAGGAAAAAAAGCCATTACTAACAGATCAGGGAGGTGCTATAAAATGTTTCTTGGAAAGGGATGTAAAAAGGCATATATCATGTTTTGTGGAGGATGCTGCACCTAGTATTGTGTTTGGAAGAGCTGAATCACTGTTTTTTCACCTGGAGATGGGACTGTTTGCTAATGCCTGTTGACAATGTACATTGATGATGCTTGTCCTCTAGGCTGAGCTCTAGGAAATGCTGATAAATTCCAGACTCTAATCAAATCTTTCAGAAACATCAACATTGGCTAAATAAACATCTTTTCCTCTTCTCTGTTGCATGTAATGGATATTTTTAACATTGTTTGGAGTCTTTCTACAAAGCATAACAGATGGCCGCTGCTTTTAATGAAATAATTATATTACCTAACCCTTTCCCTGGGAAAGAAAAGGTTTGGGCTTGATTTTTCACTGTCTTACCTCTTGATTTCTGTGAAGTGTCTTGCATCTGTCACTAGTATTTTCTATTAATGACGCTGATGACAAAGATAAGAGGAAAATTTTGGTTGAAAAATCTATTGCCAGTTTTAAATGAAAGAATGGCTACTTCTCTTGGTATTGCTTTTCGGTTTGGTCACCCTCTCTGTTCATAAAATGTAAAAGGGAAAGCTCAATCCAAAAGTCTGTGAAAAAGCATAGAGCTGTTAAGAGCCAACTATGAGAGTGATGTGGTAGATCTACACCACTCTCAGAGGCAGATCTCGGGAGTGCTCAGAAACCTGTTGACACAATTGCTTAAAGGACTTCGTGTCAATACCCTCTGGGTGTCTTTGCATATTCTTGGTGACATGCTAAGTCAGTTAGCTGAATATTATTGAGGTATTACACTGGCAGATACACTTAGGTGTGCAAGGAGCCATATGCGGTGGAAATTGGCCTCTAAAATAGGTTGGGTTCAAGCTCCCAGGGCAAATGTTTGTACAGAGATGCAGCCTTGAGAACTGCCCGCTGGTGAGGTTAGTCTCCTCTCTGAAATACACGGTTGTCCTGCTGAGAACCCAAGCACGCTATCAAAACGGACATGCTGGGAGCGTACTGGCAAGATGGAGTCTTTCTTCAGCACGCTCCCGCGTGTGCATGTGAATGGCAGAGTGAGAACAGAGACTCCTCAGATTCAGAATATACTTGATTCCTAAACATTTCAAGAAACTATTTGGCCTTTGACATTGATGACATACCATAGATTGCTAATAATAGCATGCCTGAACTTTTGTTAGAAAAATAAGCACATCCCTCAGTAATTCCCACACTCGTAGGTTAAATCACCACAATATCGTATTAATGCCAGGGCTGATGAAATACAGAGAAATAGTAAAACCTCAGCTGAATAAAATTTGTTCTCCTTTGAGGGGGGTCTTTTTTATGAGACTGAAAAGAAGAACAATAAGATGTCGGCTAGTCATTGTCAGCACCACTGCTCTTGGACACAGATAGGGGTGACAGGATGCTCTTCTTGTCCCACCCTCTTCACAAGTGTCAAGATCTTGCACAAAGCTGCTGATGTTCTGCTGAATTATTATGGCAAATGCAGTTTCATTAACTGCCCCTAAAATAAAGGAAGCATGAGTAAGAGGAAGAATTCACTGAGTTAAGACAGAGGAATTCCTGGAAGGAAATACTATGAATAGACGAGCTTGGAGAGGAAGCTCAGTCTGAAGGTTAGGTTGTATTGCTTTTGTTTGTTTTTTGTAAGATGAATAAAATCTATCTCCAAGAGGAGTTCAGCTTGGATATTAATTCTAGGTCTGCATGTTTTCTGAGCACAGAGATAAGCAGTCAGCCTGTTCACACCCACAAATAGTAGGAAACTGATTATTCATAAAGGGGGAGACAGTGGGATTTATGCCAAAGTTCCCGAATATTTACTATTCATGCATCTAGAAGGAAATGAGTGACAGAAATCTGTGAGTGCAGGCTGGGATAAAAGTTCATTTCATTATGAGGAGACCTGGTTTTGCATGAATCTTGGAGGATTTAGTAGTTAACAGAATAATATTGTTTCCACAGAGTCATTATATATAAGATAGCTGCCCTGGTATTGAAGTAATTTCTCACCTGTCTGGACATGATATTCAAAACTGTGTTGTTTGTTTGATACAAAAATTCAGTGTTTGGGTAACCTCTTCTGAAGGCAAACAAAAAGTATGTGTTAAATCAAGAAAGACAGAAAGAATATGAAAATGAGCAAGACGGATTGATATCCACATACTTTAAGTGGACTGGTTTGAGTTATCCTGAGGTTTACTTGCTGGTGTTTTTATCCCCTTTATGCTGACTATCAGGATATCCTGTTGCTATAGGCTAATGTGGAATGCACTCTGCTTTAATGGCCAGAGTTCAGTGGTTTCATCGTATTTTCACAAGCAGAAAGCTGGTCCTTAACAAAAATTTTTTTGTCCCAAGGGGCTAGGCATATGCTGGGAAGAAAATGTATCACAAATTTCAAGTATGCAAACTCTTGTGGGCTTTTAAGACTGTAACTACAGAGAAATTACAGCATAAAGACTTCACGGTGGTAGTAGTGCTGGGGCGTAAAGTGTAATACTTACAATACTTTCATAAAGTGTGTGCTGCTGGTGTGGACTAATAGTGTACTTCCTCTACAATCATTCAAACTAGGAGAAAAATAATTGGCATTTTGAACTTATGCTGCCTTCTTTTTGCATGTAGAAAACAGCTTTATGCATTAGAAAGGTTTAGAAGCAGAGTTCACGTTACATCTCAGGAGAAAGAGGAAGGTATTTTACAATGTTAGAGATGGCATTATCAGCAAGAATCGATAGAACTGCCTGCTGTATATGGGTTTTAAAATTTATTTTAACATTGCTAAATTTGGATCTGAAGTTCAGCTGAGAAGCCACTGAAACTACAGTACCTTAGCTTTCCCCTGCAAAGAGAAAATTTTTGCAGTTCCTACAAGAAACCGGTGTCATGGCTGCCTTGAAGGGAGCCCGCCGAGTGTTCCCATTTCTGTCTGAGCCACTTGACATCCAGGCTTGCAAATTGTCCTCAGTTATGTGGGGAGAGGAGGCGGTGGCGGCCGCCCGGGACTGCTCTGCGACCGGCCACAGGGCCGGCTCAGCCTTGCTCAGCCTCCGTCTTGGGCTTCCCGGTCAGCCTGTGCTCTCTGGTTTGTTCTGTCTGCTATCGCTTAAATGGAATTGAGTACGTCAATAAATAACCATTGAAAAGTCAATCCCAAACCAGCTCCTTGCTACCGCAGACTTTCCCCGCCCCCCGCTTAGTTGATATGAGAAAAGTTTTGGGGGGCTGTTTTCCGGAGTAGTGCGTCTTTCTGATCTTCTGATAGCTTTTTCAGTTTTTGTGTATTCATGAGTTTGGTATTCATGAGTTTGTTACTCTGTTTTAACGTAGTTGTGCATATTTGTGCAGAAGACTTATAGTTCTTTCTTTTCCCACTTCTTTTCTGTCTCATCATTTGTCACCCCATCCCCTTTTTCATGCTTATTTCTACAATCATCACTTATTCTGTAAAGTGCCATAGCTATCTAAATACTGAAAACAGTGACAGAACCCTTATGATAGATGATAGCTAACTTGGTAAACAGAGGGTTAGCTGTAGGTTTGGGAACAGATTTCCTTAAAATTGCTAAGCCTTCTGGTGGCCAACTTCACCATCAGCTTCAAACTTTGCAAGTCAGGTTGGTGTGTGCTGAGGAACGAGGAGGCAACAAAAGACATTCTTGCACTTCAGAAAGGAGCCCAAGTACAGACTGGGTATGGATGAGTTATTTTGTGGATAACAAAAGTGGTGATTGTAGAACAAACATGACAATTTTACAGCACAAAAATGTTTCTTGCTGAATGCTTATTATTGTATTTGCAGATCGACTTCATATGTACCACATGTGCTTATTGTTGTTGCATTGTGATTTCAGCTTTTATGAAGTGATAAGCCACATATTAATAGTTTTAACAGAAGGTGCTCTAGTTGTTAACATGGTAACACCTTGCAAGAACAATATGTTATGTCCATTTTTGATTCTAGAAATATGCAACATTCTGCACTTCAAAATACATAAGGTAAGTGCCTAGTTAGTACTTAGATCTGCTCAATATATTATCTTCCACAAATTCCTACCCTGTTGCTCAGTCCTGCTATAAAAATTTGCTGCCTCAGACTGAAAAATAGTAATTCATTTCCCAGGAATCTCTTTAGGTACAAGCTGTGAAAGCAGATCTGGAAGTTGCAAGCACATTTGCTCTTGCTTAATCTTACTCAAAACTGAACACTAGTATAGTAACAGGTGTTCAAATACATCTAAGTTATCACCCTAGCTTGGAGGAATCTTTTTTTTTTTTCCTTATCACAATCAGGTTATCAGTGGCGTACAGATGAAATCCTAGTCACATTCAGCTCCGTAAAAATTGTGCTGTTACTACTGTAAATGAGTTTCATAGTAGTAGGATTCCACCCTATGACTGCAGCTGATGTCAACGAAAATTTTCCAAATAAGGGACCAGGTATATAATGGACACATTGGTCCAAAGAAAGCCAAACAGTAGTGTTTTGATCATAATAAAAATTAGGGAACTTTATGATTGTTTACATTCTGGATATCTGAATAAACAAGATAAAATTAAATGAAGTTAGCATGTTAAAACTTTCCTTTACTTGCATCGTGAAGGGGACAGACAAGGATAAACGTACCAAATCTGATGCCTTTACAGGAACTCCTTTCAACCTGCCTTTCTGGGTAGGCAGTACGTGAAAGCATTTGCCCATGAGAAACATCTTATAAAACTGTCATGATTTGATGTGACACGTTTTTCTCCCAATTTGCATGCCTGATAATAGACTTCCTAAATACCACCTTCAGGTCCATTGGCAAAAAAGTAACCCATTTGAAAGAAACGTTGGATCAAATGTTGGTGATGGGACAATCTCGGGGCTGCATCTGAATGTGAGACAAAGGGTTTAGGCCATTAAAAGCTATATGGTCTATTGCCATGCTAATGTTGAGTTCTTTGTGTAGTGTGGGCTTGTTGCCTCGTAAACACGTTTCCATGACTCATTAAATCCTCTGAAATAAAAGCTCTCACAATTCCAGTACAGCAGAGCAGTCATTTTTCGATTTAATTATAAACAGGCTACATAATGAGCTACCTAACTTGTCCCCTTTTCTGAAGGAGGAGAATGGTTAGCGACCTCTCCTTTCTCTAAACAGTACCAAAATCCACTTTATTTGCAAGATGAAGGAGTGGAAAGTCCTTCACAAAATAAAAGGGGTGCATAAGCAAATGCCAGCTGGGCGACTAATATTTTATGTAACGAGTAAGAATATATATTTTGTGAACCAATTTAGTATTCAGCTTAAGAGAATACAGTAACCATAGCAACCCCTTATCACCTGTTTGAGACACTGCAACATCTTAATGAAATGTGCACCAAATGCCCTGCTAATATTTGTAAAATGCTGATGATATTATCTCTTGGAGAGACCTACCCTGAAAGGCAAACATGTAAAAATGCTTGAGATTCGCGATTCCCCTGTCTACTATCTGCTACTTTGTTTATATATATCAGTTTTATTTATCAAAAGTGAGAGATTAATGGGTGCAAGGAGTCAGTGGAGGGAGCAGTGTGGTGGACATACATCACTCTTCACCCACAGTGAGCCTATAATAACTGCCCTTAGTTAAGTGCTCTGAAGGCTTTAGTGGTTTGTGGTGGCCAAACAGAGGCAACATAAAGGGAAAGGTTTCCCAAGAGGGTTGAATGTGGGATCTCACAGGAAGGCACCCAAAAATAACTAGGTAAGCACAGATCCCTCCCCTGAAGCAGTTATCAATTTACGGAGACAGTTGTGCCATTTATTTTATTTGCAGCCTTCTGAATCACATCAAGCTGTAACAACAATTATCCTTCTGGCTGTAGTGACAGCTTCTGCCATTTTAGACTTTGCATTTCAGGTTGTCCCCCTTCCTTCTCAGCTTCCAAGCTGCAACTGGTCAGACCTTTACAATTCTGAAGTCTAAAATGTGGGTAGGGCAGGTGAATTTTTCTGCCGTGTTACTTCTGTGCCCCACAGCCCTAAAGCTAAGGACACTGGGATGGCCTGCAGAGCTCCCCTGCTGAAGTGTCATCCCCTTTTCCCAAAGGACGCTGTGCTTTGTACCTTTTTTTGTGGTGGACTTTGTTTTCCCAGTCTATAAACTACTTAGAGAAGCAGGTGGTTATCATTTATCTGACGATCGCAGTGAATTCCGAGTTCCTTTGATAAAAGATATATGGAAACTGCATTTAAATCATGAAAGTCTTCAATTTCAAATCCTCTGTATGATTCTTCTTTCTCTCTTATTTCATTGTGAAGTGTTGTATACTGTGTATATATACTTCCACTCCTGAGTACGCATGTAGAAGGAGGGTAGAAAAATCAACAGTTACCAAGTGATTTGGTAATCAGGCACAATTCAGCCTAATTCTGCTGTATGTGCTGAGGCATCTTTATGTCTAATTTTGGTCTGCAGCACCGTGTAGTACCAAGCCCTTCGCTCTTAATTGCAGGTGGTAGATGGGAAACTGAGAGCACTGAAAGCATGGGTGGCTGGAGCTGACGGGATTATCAGGGCATCACTCCCTGTTCCCATTGCCATAAAGGACCTTCTTGGTGCCCAAGAGGTGTGGAAAAGGCCTCTATGAAATGGGAGTTAGGACCTTTGGGTATCATTGCAGTTTCATAGTGTATTACAGCAAAACACAAGCTAAGGAAGATGCTGGCATAAGAGGGAGAGTGAGTATGAGCATATGTGACAAAGTGTGGCCCTAGGGATCAAAATCGACATGAAATAGCTTAGAAGGCATGCATTAACCTTCACTGCTGGGGTAATGTGCAGTAGCAGCTACTTCTATACTTTTTTTCCTGCTGTTGGTGCAAAATAATGATGTTGGAGAGTGTGCTGCAGGCAGGGGCTAGAACGGTTGGATGTCCCTGCAAAAAAACACATGTACTCACGAATATTTGCGATATCTGCAAATTTCAGCATTGAAGTGACAAATGCGGACTAATAATAAACCGTAGAAGTAAGACTTGCAAAAATTAAAGCCTAGTGGTGAGCATTTTATTTCTGTGCAGGCCTTCGTATTCCAAGTCTTAACCGAACCAGATTTTCTGAGTTACTGGATCTTCATGAAAAGGTTTAATACCAACTATGAAATTATAGTTTTCATGGACCAGTCTGGTTTTTTATTTTAGTGCTTTTTATAAGAGTAGCTTATAAAATGAGAATCAAAGGATTGGATTATAAAACTGGTTTGCCTGGAACCTGGAGAAGTACATTATCTTTGCAGTCGTTGTCTTTTATTGCCAGTGCCACTTAACAAAAATGGAGGCCTGAAGAGGGGACACATCTGGAAATGTGAGCTAAATAAAGTAAAAATTCTTTTGGAAACTGGTAAACCTACACTATATATGTCTGTAATTAAAAGGAATGAGGTACAGTGGGTCATAAAAGTACCATCTGAAAACAGTTTAGAGGTTAAAAAAGGGCTACTTGGCACAGATCGAAGGGTGAGACCTGACCAGACCAGTCCTCCCAGGGCAGTACTCCCAATGGGCCTGTTTATAAGTGTACTGTTTCAAACCCCTCCTTAGCTGGTGTACACATAAATAATTTTAAGCAATGCTCCTGGTGAGAAAAAGCACTAACGCAATAGGGAGGACTCTCTGAAACTGTCTCTTATTTTACTGCTGTGACTAACGCTTTGTGATATCTGCCCACATCCTTGAATTACTTAATTTAAAATTCTCTGGTAAGAAGATTCTTTTGATTTTCTTCTAAATTCTTTGTCTGTTTTTCTCATTTGAAATTAGAAGAACGTGATTTTTTTGTGTGTGTCTAAAACTTCCCGCATAGATGTATTACATATTCAGTACCAAGGGCCTCGCTGAAGCAGTGGGAAGGGATAGTAATTTGATATTTCATAGGTAATCTGACCTTGACGGTAACCCCAGTGAACTCCAGAAGCTTATGAGACAAATCATGAGTCACATATGTTAGCAAATTCTCAGTTGTATGAAGAGGTTTTCCTCGGCAGAGTCTAACAACTTCAGGTTTGGGTTTAGGCTTTTTGTTTCATTCCCCAGCCTACCCCCCGCAAACCTCACCTCACCACAAATGTTGCAAAGTATTTCGCTCAGTTGTAGAGAAGACAAGAGTTGAGTTCTTTCTTTTTAGCGGAGAAAGCCCAAGCATACACATTCATTTTTACTTGACGAATTTGAATATATTTCTCTTATACATTCATGCACATGCGTACACACACACAATTTTCTAGAAATAATTTCAGTAGTCTACTTGTATTGTCTGATTAATACTGTCTGTCCCATTCTGGCTACCTATATTTAGCCCAGAAACTTGTAGTCATACTTACAAAGATTAGTCTTTTTGTGTCTTTCATTCCTGCTTATGGAAGAGCCTGTGCTGCCCTGATTAAAATAAGGTTTAAAGATGGTTGAGTATTTATAGATTTATTCTCTCCTTTATTACCCTCAGGAAAATAAGGGCAGCTTCAATACACAGTTTGAGAATTAAAATGGAGGAGATGAAATGCCTTGCCCATGGACACACAAGCAGTTCACAGGTTGCAGTTTGTATCACTATTGTTTAAGATACAATCCTGAGTCGCTTTACTTGACAAGGTTTCCATGTGACCCTGTTGCTGTATAGCTGACAGACAGGTAACTTTTCTATCTCCCCTCCCAAGAGGTTGCTTGTTTCACAGAAGCCCTTTTTCCATGTGGCAGGCAGCTGGCATGGGTAGCCGGAGCACTGGAGAGAAGAGATAAATGAGAATTCTCTACGGGAATATTCTTGGGGAGGTTCAACTGCAAAAAGTAATTTTCTCATGAAAGTAGGTTACATGAGAAAATGTAGATTGACAAATTTTTCTGCCTAGAAAAATGAGACAAAAGCTTTTAGTCTGATATGAACTTTTAGACAACCTCAGCTCTGTTGACCTGAGCTGAAACATCTGATTTCAAGTCAGTGAAATACTGGTTGGTTGTCCCTCCAGTGGCAGTTTGTTTCCTGGGATTTGTAGGGATGCCTGAGCTCCTTTTTTACCTCAGTGTGACCAAAGCTGTGTAGTGTCATTCCAGGGAAATACACCAGAATCTTGAAATATCAAATGTCTCCTGAGAAGAAGAAATGTGGAGAACAAAAAATGGTGCAGAAATATTCCAGTTTTTCATGTTAATGCCTTGCCTCAGCTGGGGGGTTGAAAAGATACTAAAATGCCAGCATTTCTTCTGTCTTGGAAAGTTTTGCAACACAGAGTAGATCTCTCTATAATTTTTCCTGGACATGGCATAGTCCTGACAGTGCTTAGATTTTCTCACTTCTGGCCCAGACTTCTGCATGACATATGATATGTCTAACCTGCTGTGTGCAGGTTGAAGAAAAACTCCCTTTTAGAGCAGAATGGCTTAATTGTGAGAATGTTACGCATTTTTTGGTAAAACTGTGGTTGGGGGGGTCATTTGGAAAGGAAGGATTTGCATGGTTTGATGGTCTAGGCTAACATGCAGATAATGGGAATTTGAGAAAGGAACCTTCTTGCTTCAGGTGACAATTTATCAGTTTAGGTTTTAACTTGTTTCAATGAAATTGTGGCCAGATGACTCCTCATGCAATCTGTGTGATCATATGTTTGGATACAACTCCTGGAAAACCAGAACGGTTTTGACAGCTACTGTTTGATGTTTCTTTGTAAAAGGCATATGTCATACAACTTTTGCTATTTGCCTCAATCTTTATTTGCTTAGCTTGAGTCATTGCATGAGTGATTTTTGCAATCGGTCACTAAATAAGTAGTTGGTACAAAATGCAATGAAATAAAGTTACTCTTTTTTTTCCCTATGCTATTAGCAGTTACAGAAACATAAGGCAATTTATGTCTTGTTACTTTATCATTCTTGTTTTCATGGAGACTTCTTCAGGCTGGAATATTAAGAAAAAACTGGTGTCATTTAACTATTATCTATTACTTTTAAGAGTAATGAGGCGTAATTATCACTGAAGTATCAACTAATTAAAAACACCCTAGGAAATAAAATGGAGAAACAACAGTAAGCTAATTATGTTTGCCATTTAAAACTACATGTATATATACCAGAGAACAGATGTTTCAGAAACTCTGAACCCTTATAGCATCCTTCTTTGTCAGTCTTTTTAACTTACTATACTTCCATATAATTTTGGAATAGGCTATCACAGGGTCTTCTTATCACTAATTTATTACACGTGAATGTGCACTAACTTGTTCAGCCTAGCAGATCAAGTATTTGCCTCATAGCAGATGTGGTAAAATGAAATCCAGCAGATATTATTCTTCTGATTAAAATATCTTAATCAAAAAGTCTAGTCAGTGTTGTCATTAAGGCAAGTGCAGATGGATCGTTTTTTAACCACCTTTCTGTCTGCCTGAGCTGTGGATTACTTAGACTGCATAAGTGACGGAGGAAAACGTTGTCCTGAAGACATCTTCCCTTCTCTTGCCTGTGGCTGGTGCAGCCCCAAGTGAGATCAGAGCAGTCTGAGGGATACTGTAAATAACCAAGCGAGAATGAATGGTCATCTAAGGACCGCTTCACCAAGAGGCCTACAGGATGCTCTGATCTTTCTCAGCTCTGCCTGTTTTAGTGATACCCTGCCAAAAGGCTGAGTCATCTTGCTTGAAAGGCAATGAATTTCCCAAGGGTCTGCCTTAAGGACATCTTTGTGCACTGTGGCTTTCAGTATGTATTTGTAAATTTAAGGATGTCTGACATTGCTGGTCATATTTTTAAACTTCTCTTGGAAAATGTGTGTGCATTTAAATACCCATGAGTCAGACACTCTGCCAGGGTAATTAGTTTATCTTCATTGCATTCACTGCAGAGATGCTGATAAAAGCAGTTAAGTACTGCCTTGTGAGATCCAGCCCTGTGCATTCTTATATTCACACATATTAAGTATATATTTTAAAATTATTGTGTGACACTTTCACATCTTGAGAACAGTTTTTCTTATTAACACTATTTTGGAATTTTTTCAGGTTTTATACTGTCTTCTCAGAAAATTTTCTACATCTTGCAACCTCGTATTTTGTGCCAGTTCTTCTGGAGGTTATTTTTACATTCCAGTGTTGCCTTGAGTTATATATTCTAGTATTACTGGGGTTATTAAGCAGTATTTTGTATTCTGGACATCCTGCTCTTCCTGCGGGTGCCAGTTTGAAACTGCCAAGGAGGGACTATAAAAACCATTACAAATGAATTTCAACACCAATAGTTTGGGTGTGAATATTACCTTTTCCTCTCAAAGTGCAACAGTTTAGCTGCTTGTTTAATTTAAAAAAGCATGTCTTTATTTTTATCCGTTGTCTATATTGCAAATTAAAGGCAATTTCTTTGTGATTGACTTCATACCTGATGATGCTGCTTTTTAAGCTAGGTTTGTTTCTTTCTAGCCTATGTGCTGGGTCATATTTTTCCCTGCTGCAACTCTTTCACTCCTACCGTATAATCAGATCCTGGGGTCTGGTCTGTCTCTATTTGGCACAGCTCCGTAAGGAGACAGAGTGGTTCTTCTGTCTTTAGCGTATATTGAATTCTCTGGGCCCAGAAAAATTTCCATGGCAGCTGGAATTCAGCTAATGAAAGTCCTTTTCTGCACTTCCCATTCTGCGCTCCCCCTGCAACTGGTGCAGACCTAGCTTGGTCTGGACTACATAAAATTGTGTTACACCAAAAAAACTCCAGTGACTGAGTAATGCCACATTAGGCTGCTTTGCATCTGCTCGACCAGTTCAAAACTGTTCCTGTGTTTGGTAATTGATTGGAAAGAATGAAACTAATTAAGGAAGGTTTACTTAACAAATCAGAATAAGCAAAAGGTTCAGATTTTGAAACAGTGCTAAATTTTTGGTATCAAGACTGTTGTCCTTGCCTTGCCACAACTTAAAACCTTCAAACTTGTCCACTGCATTGATGAGCACCGAACTAAGCCTCATCCCACTAAACTCAGCTGAACTTTTCCAGAATGAGAGCTGACATGCTGACAGAGAACACACAGCACCAAGTTTAATATGCTTTAGTAAAAATATGTGATATTTGTACATAACGTACAATTTGTAACTGGTATTACATGGTGGTGGGTTTTGCTGCATGTTTATAGGAAGTCTCAAAGCTTTTTGGCTAGTTCAGCCAGCTCAGGACATATGCTAAAATTACTTCTTTATCTTAAGTAGCAATAGGAGGCAGGATTGTGAGCTCTCACAAGTACCTGCTAGCTACTTTTGCCAGGTCAGGAGCAGAACAGCATGGACCACACTGAAGTTCTTGCTGGTCAATGCTGCTGGCAGTGGAAGGCCAGCTAATGTTATCCCGCCTTGCCTCTGCTTTAGTGAATGGGACACCGTGGTGCTTGAGACATGAGGCTAGATGGAGGACTTGCGCGTCTGCCCTTTTTGCCTGGGAGGTGCTTGGTGTGTGATAAGGAGTGTGGCAGACACCTGCAGCGAGCAGCAAGGTCAGAGCTACTTCGGTACTTCTATGTCTGCTGGAGTCACTCATAACTCCAAGGGCAGATTAAACTGATGTTTGATAAGGGCGATCTGACCATTAGTACTGATAACCAGAGCTGACAGAACGCAAAACTGCCAATGGTTTGGCGTACTTGTGGCCTTTTGTCTTTTAACTGGAATTAATTCCGTAAGAATCCTCTAAAACTATGGGGCTCCCAACCATGCTTTTGGTGTCGCTTATACAGATCTTTGCTCCCAGCGATGCCTGAACTTATATATGGCACCACCTCCTCTGGCTGCCCTTACCTCTGCAGGTTCCCACTGGACAAACTGTAAAAGTTTCCTCCTTCAGGGACAGAATCTTCTTTCACTTCCCCAAAGACTGTATGACTTTCTCATGGCCGCACATACACTTGGGTTATAGATGTGAACCTGGATATTCAGAGGAAGGTGTAAAAACCAGCACTGGTCTTTTCTTGCATCCCAAGTGGCAATTCCTCTTCCTCATTTTGCTCTACCATTGTGTCTTTGGATGCTGACTACCTTCAAAACCAATTCACATGTGGACCCTCTTTCTTCCTCTCGTGCCACTCAGAAGACCTTAAGAAGTTAAGTGCAGAACCTTTTTTGAATCCACTGCATGCGATAGTACTGCTGCCGGGTGGGTTGACCACAAAGCACGTTCCTCAAAGGTGGAAAGTGAATGGTGGTATTAGAAGGGGGGCTGTCTATGACACTTGGTTATTTCAGTAGAAAAACGTCCACACCCTAACCTGAACATGTGTCACTGATGAATTTTTTTTTAATTATTTTATGGTTTTGCTAACACTAAAAATGAGTTTTCATCCTGTAGAACTAACACATTTTTTGATGCCACATTCTGCTGAGTTTTCAGAAAAATGTAATTCCCATCCCATCCTGTAAGGAGAGCATGTTGTATATGAAAAGGTGTGCATTTCCAGAAAAGCTCTGCAACTGTTTTATCTTTATAATGTTGGAGTTCTTACTGAATCTTTTGCTATGTTTCCACATGAAACTCTGAAACTGTCCTCAGAATCCCCTTCTTAAAGCCCTGAAACCAAATACAAGGTTTTGGGGTGAATCCTTTTATAATCCTTAGAATTTTCTAAGTTTTGCACCTTTTGCTAAATCACCTTCACCAGGGAAGTTTATCCCTAAGGCTCTAATTACTTCATAAAAGCATTTTTATGCTTCCTTTGAATGCATCCTGGAGAGGATTGTCCTAGATTTAACCACAGTAAAAGGTCTTCACATACCACATACTCATTTCAAGTGACACGTGTCCACTGAGCTATGTTTGGGGAACAGAGGACGAGCATTCCTATTAAGTGCTCTTAATGCACCTCACTCTGCGCGTTGCAGCTGCTTCAAGCTGTTGTGCAAGTGTGCAGGACTAGACCGTCACTGGAGGATCACTAAGTTGTGTCCACGATGGCTAGTGTAAGTGGTTGGTCTTACCCTTATGCAATGCGCTATGTTGATCCCTGGAGAGACTTGGTTTCTGTTGTACATTAAAGCATATAACTGGATTCTTCCACTGAAGGGCATGGACCAGGCAAGAGCACAGACGGCCCTGGATAAAGTGCAATAGTGCTTTAAATCAAGTTTTCCCTCCATCCATGCCTTGCTTCTGAGCTGGACAGTGCCAATATTACACAAACTCCTTTCTTAGTTGCACTTATGAGCAAAATCATTATTGTCTTTAAATGGGAAAGCAAATGAATAAATTTTTCAGACCTTTTCTTCCTTTCCCTGTGACATACCCAGTGCTGGAGCTTATCATATGTTGAAAGGAAATATATTTCAGGAAGCCTTTAATTAAATTCCTGGCAGCACATCATTGTAATATTTTTTTTTCTGCAGCTCAATTCAGTAAGATTTCTTGTACTGATAGGAATTTTTCTGGATAGTGACTACTTTTCGCATTGGTAAATAAAGCCCTTGCAGAAGCAAATCCATGATATTGGGGCTTTTCTTCAGACATCAGATTTTCCTGATTGTCCCCAGAGATCAAAAGGCAGATTTCCATTTAGAGCAGAACAGAGAGACTAACAGGCTTCTGAACTGATATTAAGTTAGAGGCAAAGAATCTGGAGAAGAGTGGGTGGTATGAGTTTGCAGGTTTGGGTTTTTGTTTGTCTGGTTGGTTTTTTTTACTGAAGAAATGTGTAACTCAAATAGCAATGGTACTTCAGATTTGGGATTTTTCATTTTGCCTTTTGTTTGTTTATTTTAATGAGAGCCACCAAGGGGCAGCAGATAGAAGCTGGTCTCATTGTTAAAATCTGAAAAACCCCCAAAATCTATTATTATTTTTTCTTTAAAGTTGCATGTGGGGTCCAGTGTTACCCTGCATAAGGAACTAAGCTTCAGGAATGAGGAAATCACCCTCCCTAAAGAAGGGAAAGCAAATAACATTCTAATGCTATGGATGATTAAACATTTGCTACCGAGACAAATAAAACTTCGCAATAAAACATTTCCAAAGCCTATGGATTCACACACGCACTTCTGTTCCTTCCGGCAGACAGACACTTGCTCTTGATGTAGGTGGCAGACTGTATTTTACTATTTCCTGCTCATGTCATTATGTAATTTACTTTTTAATCTGACGTGAGGAAATTGGTGCTTCTGGAGTGCATGTGGCTCCGACTAGTACGGGATATTGCCACTTTACCGGGCGGCTGTTAAGTGTTTCTGCGTCACCCCGACGTTTCAGTAGTTTCAACTGGACATTCACATCTTCTTGCTGAAGTCCTGGGAGCCCGTTAAGCTTTAGGCAGACCCAGAGCAGTTAGATGAGAATGGGAATAATCTCTTACACCGCAAATTGACTTCCCTCTTTGTAGCCCTAGACACTGTTTCCAGCTGCTTTCAGTCTTTTAAATCCTTGAAAGCTTTCCTAATCCTCATGTAGGCAGCCTTTATGTGCTCTACCTCCCTCCCCTTCCTCCTGATTGGCGAGGCTATTTCATGGCCTAATTCAGCCAACTACTACATCCCTGCGCTGCGGTTTGAAATAAGAGCCAGGCGGACAGTTGCCTCCCCGCTCCCGACTTTTAATAGGCTGGGGAAAGAAGGTTGGGAAACTTGACATTGTCTTAAGAAGAGTCCCGTCCCCCCCAGCAAAGGATAAAAAGGGGGGGGGGAAATAATAAAAAAAAATAGGGAGGAGGAGGGGTGGAAAAACTTGCTTACGGTGGGAAACTTGATGGATTTGTGCGCTGCCGAGAGCAGCGCGGTGTGAGCAGCCCCTCGCCGGCTGGATGGATGATGGGAATCTCACCATGAGGCAGGTAAGGAGCCGCTGTCCGGCGAGGCCGGCCAGGCCAGCCCGGGCAGCCCGGGACGGGCTCGCCTCGCCGGCCCTGGGTAGTACCGGTACCAACCCCTGCAGAGCTCCAGCTGCTCCCCCCAAGTCCCTCTTCTTGTTTCTTAGCCTTGTCAAAAGGAAGTTTCCGGGCTGGGGAAAGGGGGAAAAATAAATTAAAAAAAAAAATTTTAACTGATTTGAGGGGGTTTTGCGTAATCCTCCTGGCAGGCAGTGATGCCATGCAGGTCATTGTGCCTTTCGGGGTTGTACGGGGCACGAAAGCGGTTCGCGAGGGATGTAAATCAATTCCAGTTTGCCATGGTTTAAATGCATTGTGTAGGCTGTCTCGCAGCCCTGTTTGTGACATGCGAAAGGAAAGAACTTGCTGTGTTATAAGCCTAAATATGCCAATAATTCAGCCCAGGGATAATTTATTAAACAGCTCTGCATGAGTTCCTTGCCTGCCAGTGCTTTAATCTTCTGATTGTTTTAAAATGTAGTAGTTTCAAGCTGTCTTACTGTTTCACGAAAGTACTTTAAGATGGGTTTTCTAGGGGGTTTTTCCCCTAAGATTATTCAAATGAGTTTTTTTTTTTCAAGACTTCTATTCACCTGAGGAGACAAAAGGAGCTTTTATTCTCGTTCTCGCAGTTAAAAGGCACAGTGGCAAAATGTTTTTGATTCTCGCTGTTCGTAGTTTTACAACAACAATGTACGGTTAGAAGAGCCTTGTGGGAGCAAGGAAAACTGGCTGGGCTGTATCTTAAGACTGAATCAGAGATCTGTCCCAGTTTAAAAAGCCTTGCCAGTCCACTTGTGAAACTTGCACTTAATATGTTATTTTCTAGGTAGGCAATGGGTAAATATGAGGAAATGAGAGAAGTCTTCTGGGTTCTTTTCTATGTGGGTGTTATTCATTCGGCTCTCAGTGGGATTTTTATAGTACGTGTCCAGGGAACGCATGTGTGAGGATTTTGCACCTGTAGTGCAAATGGAGCATTTGTTTTCCGCTCACTTTCTGAAACCGTGGTGGCAAATCTCAGCTTCCTTACACCAGTTCTCTGTAAGTTACAGGAGGTGGGGAAGGCCAAAGAAAAAGAGGATATAGGTGATGGGAGGAGTAAAGGTATTTCTTTCTCCCACTAGCCAAAAAAAATACTTTTATGGCTCTTGAAGGAGAGAGGGGAATTCTTGTCCTTGCGAAGCAAAATGAAGGGCGTTTTATATACCGCATAGCTCAAGTTGGTCAGTTGGATGCACATAGTCATCAGAAATGATTATCACCACAAGAGGGTACTTTGGCACAGGGGGTTGCCAACGAGGAATGAGAAAGCAGCAGCAATGCTACAGGATGGCAATAATAAAAAGTAAAACGCTCTGTGAAACGTGCCCTTTCCTCTCCTGAAGTACTTCTACCTAAGGTATAAGGCTTCACGGGTAATGAAGATTCATAGATGGTGGGTTAAAAGAGCAAGGCAAGGAAGTCAGAAGGCGGGGGGGGCGGTGTGTGTGTTAATGCACACACGAACCCTCCCTCCGCCGCCAAAAGAGGAGGGGAGGGAGACATTCCAGCCTAAAAAGAGGTGCAGGCACAGACACAGGCGGGCTTATTCTTGCAGGGCCCGGCCCCGTAGGTGTCTGCCTCCCTCCCTCCCCTTCCCCCGCAGGAGCGCAGCGAGGGGGACGCGGGCTCCTCAGGCGGGCGGGCTCTGAGGGGGACGTGGGCTCCTGAGGCGGGCGGGCTCC